>NW_015657574.1:0-31816 GCF_001515625.1 Sinocyclocheilus rhinocerous | reverse complement strand
TATCATATATATACATTATATATATATATATATATATGTATAACGACAATAATTATTATTATATTATTACAATTATATTTTTCAGAGGGGTTTCTATGATGCATGCAAGCAGAACTTTCCAAATGTGTATGAAAATGGTAGTTGTGAAAATATTATCCTGTCGATAACATAATTTTTCCGGAGTTATTTTCAATGTGACTGTACAGTCTGTGGAGTGTCTTTTATTAAGTCCATCACGTTGAGACTGTCTTACTGTCTGCATCTGCTCACATTACTGTTTCAAACATTTAAATTGATCCAGGCAAACATTCATATTAACACTGATAGACAGATACAATATGTATTATATGTATAATATGCATTTTCAAAACTATTTTTATATCTAAAATGTCAGACTTGTTAATATACAATGCAAACAAAATGAGTGAAGCTTCATTTTATTAGCTATTTTGAGAGTATTTTATTGTTGTTTTCTGAAACATTGGCCTTGACAGTAATTCATTTGTATACTGTACCACAGCTAAGGCTATTAGGTATTGATTTGTACATAGTATGTTCTCAGTCTTCAGTGTTGTTATTAACATTATTGTGTTCATATTTTAAATCACAACAGATGACCTTCATTCTTCTGTAACTGTGTGTTGAAAGTACATGATGCCATTACAGTTTGGAGATTTGCTGAGGGCGAGTCATGTTGTTCGACACCGGTCGACCCCAGAGTCTGAGTCTGCTGACCCCTCCATCGGGAGCTATGACCAGACGCACATGAGTCACAGGCCCACACTGCACCACAGACTCCCCAGAAAACATATGCCTGTGGTGTGCCTTCAGCTAGATGAGGAAGATTGTGATCACATTTACATAGAACAAAAAGGAATAAAGTTGAAAATGAAGTCAAATGAAATTATCGGATGGGCAAGTCATACTTTATGAGGAGGAAGAAGAATTCTCCACTTGGGGGTTTTGTCAGAACACCACTGGTTACGAATCAAGTTGTTCTCCTCATCTGGGGTCAAACAGCAGGCCTCAATCTGGCAGGAGTCTGGGAAATTTCCTAAGGAAAATGGTTGATTAAAAAGTCTCTTATGCTGAATAAATCTTGCCGACCCTAAATTTTTAAACAGTATCATATGTCTCACAATGTGACTATATATCTCACGGTGTAATTTTGTGTGTGACTTTATTTCTTATTTTAAACTTTATCTGACAGCTAATTTTTTATTTGCTACTCTGAGGCAGAACCAGGCTTACATACAGATACTGTTGTTTTAAATGTAAAACATTTAGACAAATAATGCTACAAAATGGAAATAAATATTCAATACTTTTTGTACCTTTAAAATGGTTGGTGTCTACCTCAATTTTGCTTATGATGCCAGGATGTCCTAGTCTAAGAATAGCCCACTCAAAACCTGGCACCTGTAAAATCCCTTTCTCATCCACCTGAAAACCAATATATGGGATCAGTGTGGAATATAACTGATATTTGTGATGTTTCCTAAAATGAAAAGAATGCTTTTACCTTTAAAACTTTGGGCCGATCCAGGCGTCTGGCTGACTCCCACCCATCACCCATGTTGTCAGCCCTCCCTATACCTACAGAGAAACACACATTCAGACAATCACAAAGTACTGATCTAGATCTCGAAATCTCTCATCTTATTCCATAATCTTCTCCAAAGAGTCATTAAATAGATCATAACTTATTTGTTGGGAAGCGATGTGTAGTATTCTCTCGGGAAGTTATTAAAAATAAAGTCTGGGAAACAGTCCAGACAGAGTTTTTATGATATGCCTGATTGAAAAAGTCTGTAAAAGTGGTCTACATTTTAGATGCTTCTCTTGGCACAGCTGAACAAAAAAAGAGCCATAGTGCCTTTCTAAGATGTTTTTCAACTTGTCAGTCCAAAAAATCTCTCACCAATCATATTGCATGGGTGACCAAAGTGGGCGTCGCTGTAGCCTACGCATACGCCCCCATTGACCAGGGCAACAAGATCCACTAGGTCTTGACTAGACACAGTGGACCAGTCTTTCTTCCCAATCCCATAAACTTTCAGCCTCGCAATGCCACCATCTGCCAAACATCAATAAAATATTTAAAGCTAAGGTGTCATTTTTTAATGTTAAAACACTTTTTTCCATTGTTTCTAGGTTAAAACACTTATTTTAACATGCTGAGGCAACTAGGTAGGTAACAGTAGGTTGATTATATATTGATTATATATGTGTGTGTGTGTGTGTGTATATATATACATATATATATATATATATAAATATATATATATATATCAAATAATCTAAAAAGAAATCATCTTTAAATAAAAAAACATTTCTTTACTTTTTTACTTCAAATCAAAGTTTGTAATGCTGCGATTCACATCACAGCTTACTGGTTTGGTTCATGGCTTATAACACTTTAACAAAGACTTTATTTGTTTATTCCTATGTGAAAAATTTGTCCGGAACCAAGGCCACTGAAAGGGTGTGTTGCACTCTAGTGTTGGTGTAGGCCAGGACTAACTGTCTGACCAACCAGTGGCAGGAAAGGTTTGGTGGCTAGTGGCACAGAAATCACACACTTCAGCTTTCAGTCAAAGCTACAATTGTTTCAACAATTTATCAAAAGATTCTTGTAAGCACCTCAGGCAAGAAATCATCCGCTAAGAAAAATAGGTAAATAAAATACCACATAAAAAAGTGAAATACATATAGTACCAGTGTTTCGGTGGTATATAAATAAAATGTTAATATTTTATTATCATTTTACAACCCTTAATTTATTTTCATTTTACAAAACAAATGGATCTCTAAGATGCTGCTCCGCTGTAGCATCTCTCCCTGGGCCATTTTTTAAAATTTATTATGAATGATCACATTCTCTGTTTTGTCTCTTTTTTTTTTAATTGCACTGAATGATTCATGGCGTATTACCTGGATATATGTTAATGCGGATATGGGTAACTCTGTGTGGGTAGGTGACATTCAGGTAGTTGTGGCATGATTCAGAGTACCCCGGCTTCAGCTTTGTTATCGGGACAAGCTCCTCCCAGCTGTCTGAGTTAAGCTGTTCAACATAAACTCAGAATGAGTTCCCTCAGAAACACAGACTGGAGATTATGCATATAAAAAATATCTAGTGCACTGGAGGATGGTTTACACCTGTTCTACAGCTTTGAACTGGCTTGGGGAAGCTGCCATGCCTGTACGATCTCCTTCAAGAGTGAATGACGGCATCTGATCTGATTTAAATGTGACATATATTAGATATAATGAAGGTAACCTTATACTTTGGTTCTTAAAGGCTGCAGCCATAGATACCCACCAAGACACGCAGCTTGAATGGAGGTGTATGGTGCATAGTTCCCCGTGAAGAAAGATGTGTCCACATCAAAGCCATGAATAATTCCTGGAACTCCTAACTGAATGATGCACCAGTCGTGACCTTTAACACAAGATGAGAGACACATGCATCTTTCATAAGATCACCGAAATCTGTTCTAAGTACAGACAGAGCACTCTTTGAGATTACAAAACATGCCCTGAAAGCCTGATCAGATGAGGAAGCGTCTCAGTATTGCAGTACATCTTTCTCTCATGCGTTCATTTCACAGATCTTCAGAGACTGGATGGATGAGAGAAGGAAGTAGCCTGCAGCTATTCTGCTCTAATTCATCCAGGCTCAATGGAACTAGAGCTTGTTAGAGAGAAATGAGAAACACAGCGCTCTATTTCCCAGTTTTACAGTGAACTCGCTTTGATTTGTGCAGATAGACTAATACCTGGAATTCTTTTCCTCCTGGTTTCCCAGCCATCCATCCATTTTCCGTATTCAGTAAACGCTGTGGCTATGAATTCTGGAGGGTCTCTCTTAAAAGTTTCAGATCATCATAATTAATACAAAATAATACTAGAAAATGTTAAACACATGAAGGACTTTACCTTTAGAAGATTTCTAGCAGGGGCAAACCACTCATCTGTGGCAAAAATCACCTTTAATGACAATGTTAGTAGTTTGTTCATCAATTTCAGTGAGCAAACGCAATCTATGAATATTAGAATATATATAAAGTGATAAGATATTATTTAAAATGCTCCATTTTTCACCTTTCCTCCAGCTGTTTCGCATGCGAGGTTGTTGAACTGTAGGAAGTGTGGTCTCCTGCTGGTCTCCTTCTGCACTGGTCGATTTGCCATGTTTGTTGTGATTAGATTTTAAATGTTATGCCACTTAAATTTAGCTGTTTAATATTACAAGAATCCACACAGAAAATTGTAGAGAATCTCTAGCTCTCCGCGATATAGTAGGTCGACTAACTATAATATTTAACTGCCTTCTCAAAAACAAACTTAAACGGAGCGAAGTCCACCGTCTTGAACATGTCACGTTGAATATTATGAAAGCGGAGTGTAATCTCAAAACATAATCGTGGGACGTTTGCAGTAACAGTTAACGGAAATGTAGCCTACAGTTTCTATTTTGAATTTATGTGACAAGAATCTTACTAATGCTACATTACTACATAGACATTGTGCATTACTACCATGAACTTCACATTCTTTTCCCAACGTCAGTGAGTCTCTGGAAAAACAGCGCCCTCTGTTGAACAATAACTGGCCTAGCACAATATTCACCGCCATATAACACACAAGCTTATTTTTGCATGCTAACAGTTTATCTATTTTATTATACATTGAGTGGACTATTTCTTTACCATCACACGAAAAACATCTATAAATGACCGTGCTCAATTATGCAGTACAATTATCGATTTTGTATCGAACAGATTCTGAAACATTTTAAAAGTTGCTAAATCAGGACTAAAACTACCACAAGGTGTAGTAGACCAATACGGCAACAGTTGTATACCTTAATCAACAGTGCTTTAAAATCCACGTTTGAGTAAGTATCGTGTCATGTAACATTAAACAAAGAATATCGTTTACTAAATCTGTTGCACGGAACCCAAGAAAATAAACCTCTGGTTAGCTTACAAATTGACGTCATGAATCAGTTCTATAAAATAAATCCGTTTTTATTGACCTGCTGCACTGTTAAAAGAGAAAAACACAATCTCTCAGTTAATTTGCCGATTAAATGTTTTAACCTTCTCTTTTTTTTTGATTAACCTACATAACATTCATTTTAATTCTAACGCTAATACAGGGCATTGACCAACATACTATCTGCATATGATTTCTGGCAATTAATATGGTCTTAATATAGCCACAATCTTGGCTGCCAGATGGCCTGGTTTATATCACGTCTTAAACCATATCTTCTGGGAGTCATGATCAGAACAGAAATTAGTTTGAACACTATAAAAGATAGTTTACTCATCATTGTGGCCTCTATAATGACGGGGTCAAAACATGGGCCACCATTCACAATGGACCTTCTTTAACTTGCATTCTGTTTTCACACTTAATCTGCTGCACAATAATGCACAAACAAGAGTAAAGGATTGCTATGGCCTCATACCTTTTCAGAACATGTCTTTTTCTGCTGCAATACATTCATGAACTAGCACCTTACTCAAATATATGACCTCATAAAAAGTGAGAAGTCACTCAATGACTTAGAAAAAGAATGAAAAACAGACTGGGAACATGACAGTAAACAAATTTATTTTGTCATCTGCGCTTTACAGTTGGAACTCTGGGAATTCAAATATCACATCCTTGCCTGTGAGCTTCTTGTAGACACCAGAGAAGGTCTCAACCTGAAACAAAACCGAAATTACCTTGGTTACTTAAATGTCCAGTTTTAAAAAATCTGGTTAAAAACTTATTAGGCAGTTGTGACTAACTCCTAAATTTAAACATCTCAAAACAAAACTAATGCATACTAATTTAGAAGTTTTCAAAAGGAAAACATTAAGTTAAAGTCATAAGGATTAAAACTGAAAACGTTTAAATTGCACATAAATCAAATTAGGATTGCCTGATAATACAACCAAAAAAAAAAACAACATAGCAGCCCCACTCTAACAATTAATAGTGTGCACTGCATGGTTTACCTCCCCAGTAACGGCCCAAAGGGCTCTGGGAAGATGTAGGAATATACAGGACACTGTCCACACCAGCCAGAGGCCGGGGACAAGCTTGCTATCCAACGTCGTGGAACAGGACTGTACGTCATGGCACTGAAGTGCTACGCTCCCTTACGCCACACGGACAGAGCCACATGAGAGCCATCTCACAGGATGTCCACGTTGGGTGATTTATTTTTTTAAACATTTCTAAGAGGGTGGTACTCACTTTGTGTTCAACATTGTTTTGCTGTGCCTTGTCGAGGTGGACCTTGATGAGCCTGCTGCTGTCCAGTTTCACACGAATCCTTTTGCCAACAATCTCACTGGGAAAGACCAGGTCCTCGAGGATAGCGTCATGCACGTTAGTCAGAGTTCGGCTGAAAGGGAAAACAGATTAAGCAGGTTAACTTTGCCACTAAACAGAAGTTCATGTGACTCAATAATTAAGCATCTTAAATATAACAGTTTTGGCTGTGCACTGCATGGTTTGCCTCCCCAGTAACGGCCCAAAGGGCTCTGGGAAGATGTAGGAATATACAGGACGCTGTCCACACCAGCCAGAGGCCGGGGACAAGCTTGCTATCCAACGTCGTGGAACGGGACTGTACGTCATGGCATTGAAGTGCTGCGCTCCCTTACGCCACATGGACAGAGCCACATGAGAGCCATCTCACAGGATGTCCACGTTGGTTTTCTATACGCTAACAGGCCAATCTGCACAACATTGCTACGGTAGGCACAATCACACTGAAAAAAAGCAAGCACTACTAACCCTGACTTCACAAACAGCTTCCAAAATGCAACAAGACGACATTTACCTCCTGGGGCGCTTCTGCTTGTTTTTTGTGCGGCTTTTCCTTGTGGGCTTAGGCAGGATTCTTCTCTGGAAGACAAAATCAAATCAAGATTAAAATAATTATTTTGGTGGTCAACATGCTAATTCTTCAGGAGAAATCACATCATTGTTGCTCTAAAAAGCATGTGCACTGCATGGTTTACCTCCCCAGTAACGGCCCAAAGGGCTCTGGGAAGATGTAGGAATATACAGGACGCCGTCCACACCAGCCAGAGGCCGGGGACAAGCTTGCTATCCAACGCCGTGGAACGGGACTGTACGTCATGGCACCGAAGTGCTGCGCTCCCTTACGCCACACGGACAGAGCCACATGAGAGCCATCTCACAGGATGCCCACGTTGGGAAAAATCAAATCTCACCAAGACTAAATCAAAGTTTAAGGACCTCATGAAATCACTTGGCGAGAGTTTTTTTTTGTACTAGTGCAAACATGATCTAAAAATAGTATGTTCAGGTGGACAAAAATAAAAAAAATAAAAGGTCAATAGGCAGTAAATGCTAGTTAGGTTGCAGATAAAGAGGGACATTTTAAAATCTAAATAAAAAACATTTGATTGGACAAATTAAATTTTAATTAAGCACGTCTGCAAAATGTGATTGGACCATTTAAATTTTCAAACAGTCCAGTCAATTTTTGCAGGTGTGCACAATTCAGAAACTTAAATGTACTATTTAGTGCTCTCTAGATTTTAAAATTGTCCTGTTAAATTTGTCATGTATACACAGTTCAAAAATTTTAATTGCCCAATCCAATGGTCTCTAAATTTAAAATTAGTGCATACCAGTGAAATATGATTGGACTATTAAACACTAGATTGTGTGCATTTGATTGAACAATCACATTTTTTAAATGATGCATACCTGCACTAAGTACATGACTCAAAGTTTAGGAACACACTCACATAAACTGTGGCCTCAAAGCTAATAGACATGGACTAAACATCACATCTTATAATAGGATTTGAGGCATTTAAAAATACCACCCCAAGGGATAACATTAAAAAGAGTTGAATTAAACAGCAAAAAAAAAAAAAAAACGGCAGCCAACCATTTTATATTAAAAACACGTTTAGAAAGGACAAGCCTTACCTGTGCGATGAACACCACATGCTTGCCGCTGAATTTCTTCTCTAGCTCGCGCACGAGCCTCACCTGGATCTTCTGGAAGGACTTCAGTTGGGGCACAGGCACAAAGATGATGATGGCTTTCCTGCTACCACCAACCTCGATTTCCTGAGAGAAAGAAAGGGAATCAATAGTATTAAGTTACAAGAGCATAAATATGAATGACTTAACCTAGCACTCAGCAAGGACCAGTACAGTTAAAGACATGTGCACTGCATGGTTTACCTCCCCAGTAACGGCCCAAAGGGCTCTGGGAAGATGTAGGAATATACAGGACACTGTCCACACCAGCCAGAGGCTGGGGACAAGCTTGCTATCCAACGTCGTGGAACGGGACTGTACGTCATGGCACCAAAGTGCTGCGCTCCCTTACACCACACGGACAGAGCCACATGAGAGCCATCTCACAGGATGTCCACATTGGTTGTCAACAATCAGTTCAAACAGCTGCTTATTTTGAAGCAGCTTCTGAAGCAGTTGAATTACTGATTTGATGACAATCATTCAAAATGAATGAACCAGCAGGGCTTTTACCTTAGCAGCAGTGATGTGAAGCTCCCTCAGCTGAGCCTTCAAATCAGAGTTCATCTCTAGCTCAAGAAGAGCCTGCATCAGACAGACAACAGCTTATCATTAGGGGCTACAGATACACGATTACATTTCAAAAAGATATGATCATATACTATACCTGGGAAATGCCAGACTCAAACTCGTCTGGCTTTTCGCCATTTGGCTTCACTATTTTCGCGCTGGTACTGAACATGGCCTGTGTCTGATACACACAAACACTTATTAGAATATAAAAAAAATTACACAGCAGAAACTGCTCACTCAAAAGAAATGGGTAATTTATTAACTCCCATGTTGTTCCCAACCTAAAAGTACATCCTCATTATACACAAATGCTGGAAACTGACAGCCTGTCTCAATTTACTTTCAATTTATGGAGGAAAAAAGATGCAATGAAAGTTAATGTAGACTAAAGGCGTCAGCAGTAACATCATCTTTTGTGGTCTGCAGAAGCAAGTCACAAAGCTTTAGAACAACATGAGGGTGAGTAAATTAAAAACATATAATTGACCTATGCTTCAACGATGACATACAACCTACTGGGTCTGCAGGTAAGCAAGGTGACATACTTAAACATTAGAATTCATTATACCAGTTTCATAGATAATTACATAACTCGGGATTTGATTACATTATCTCCGACTTTATTATCTTAACTTCAGCTGTTCTCGGTAACAACTTACCTCACCAGCTACCGTTAAGCAGACTATTTAGGCTAACTCTAAAGTATGTTCTTAACATGTCGTTAGCACTAGCTAGTATAGAATGACTACATTTACATTACAGGCTTAATTCTACCGCAAATATGGGCCATCGAGATATAATATTTTACTCTATGTAAGCACTTTAGACTATCTTAGAGCAGCACATGGGGCCCAGTAATATTGTAGTACAGTCACGTCTGCTAGCACATCTTAAATATGCACATTTCTTTTTCTAAAATAGACATCCATTCTCAAATACACTCGCATCTAACGCATCCCTGTCTAAATATCACATAAAGGTCTTTCGTGGACAGAAATCTGACATTTTTCAAACATTTTCATTTGATATCTCTTTAGCTTGGCACATTCAGTAGTCTCACCTCTTTCAACGACGGCCTGGGAAGAGGCCGTATTCTCGCGAGAGGCTGGTAAAAGCGCGTTGGTGTGTTGCATGATGGGAAATGTAATCACCATCCTGGGCGCAGAGGGCGCCTCGCGCCCGCTCTTTAAAGCAATAAAAACATTGCTTTATAATTTTTTTTTATAAGCCACATATACAAGATTATAAAATAGTTTTTTGCCAGTCATTAAAATAGGTTTGTTTACCTTCTACTGAAAACTACAAAATCAAATCAAGTCAATTCAGAATTTATTAAGAAATTCATCACAAGTTTTCAAGATATTATTAGAATTTATTTTTTTTTAAAAAGGTCACAAATTTAATTTAATTAATTAATTAATTCATTCATTTCTGTTCTTTTTCTATTTTTCTTTCTTATGTATTACCTATATTACACTCCTCTACACTCCATCTCAGTAGGTGGCGGAAAAGTTTCTAAGTTAGTTTGCCAACCGCCACTAAGACAACAGTAATTAAAGGCAAAGGATGGGTCACACAGGACTAAATTCAACACTTGCATTAATGGGGAAGCAGGAAAATGGTATGTGTGATGAATGTGATGTTTTTGAAACAGAGCATGTGCTCTTTAAATGTAGTAAATATGAAGATCAGCGTAACAGTCTTTTTAGCAATATAAGGAACAGACCAGTGAGTGTCGTGGACCTTCTGGGAAAGGGTTTGAGTGATAGTCAGATGTTTAAGGTGGTTTTAACATTTTTAGAGCTCACAGGATTAGACCACAGGATTTAGTGTTTGAGGATGAGGATCATGATGCTTCTGCCCATCTCGGAGGTTGAGGAGCACAGTGTGGAAGCTGGAGGAGCTGAACACGCAGCGCCAGCTGAAGCTTGGGCTCTGATCCTCTGGGGTGGGTGGGGCATTACAATTTAATTTTTGTTTTTTTCTCTTGATATCAATACTGATTCATCACCCATGTGCGCAAGATATACAGTAGGTGGCGGTAATACTCCTAAGGAGTGAACGGCCATTGAACAAAAAGAAGAAGAAGAAGAAGCCACTAAGACAAAAGAAGAAGAAGAAGAAGCAGCAGCGTTTGGTCAGCTGACATCTAACGTAGAGGCAGTCGGTACGCATGCCGCGGAGGTATTGCAAACGACGGTCAAAATCACTGAATCCATAAGTATTTTGTTAAAGATTTCGTCTTTGTCAGGTTATTTTTATGGTCATTGTCTTATAAAAATGCCACCACTAAAGGATATAGCCGTGTTTACTCTGCTCTAAGCAGAGACTATGTTGAGACTGCTTGGGGTTTTTAGTGTTGTACGCAGGGCTTTCTGTGACGCCGCAGAAGAGATGGGCAAGAAAGGAAACTTTTTCTACGCTGTGAGGAAAGGATTCAGACCAGGAGTATACCAAACATGGTGAGCACCGATATAATATATATTCTTTGTAATTGTGAGCGCATTTTGCATTGCATTGCTTGACTACGTATTCTCTCCTAAAGGGAGGAATGTAAACATCAGGTGGATAAGTTTCCCTCTGCGATTTTTAAGAAGTTCGCTTCTGAACAGGATGCTTGGGCCTTTGTGAGGAGTCAGTCAGCAGCAGCATCTTTTGGGAGACCAAAAGGTAATTTAAAAGGTGTACGTTTATTTAAGATGACCGGTGTTCCATACACACCACTTATAAAGATCCACCATGTTATGCATCATCAGGTTTTCAGGTGTGAAAAGAAAAGCGTGCAAGAGGGGGAGGATTAAGATTAAGCAAATTATAAATTAATAAAGCAAATTAGTGCTTTATTTTTGTCATGTGACCATAAGTTGATGGAGACAAGCAGACAGCTGTATAGGGTGTGCTCTGAGATCTTTTAATGTAAATGTTTTTACCCTTAATGTGTGGCATACTTTGTCTCTGGATCATGTTTATATGACTTATGTTACAGAATTTTAGTTGATATTTGTTTATTGATGTTGATTTGCCTACAGGACAACTAATGTAAAAAGTGGCACAACTTACCCCACTTGTTCCTGCCTTATATCGTGTAACTGGTCACAACTTCCTTTCATCTTTTTGCTTTCACTAGATTATTAAATGGCCCTGGCTGTAACTAATGAATCATTCCTTGTTGTCTCTTAATAAATACAAGTTTGTAAAATCATACTTAACTGCGATTAAAAATAATTTATGAAATGCTGTTTAAAATGATTGTAGATGGATTGTAGCATGTCACGTCGCAGGAATTGTGGATTGATATGTTGCTAAAACATACTGTAATGCAAGTGATTAATACTGACATTTGTTTCCATTTAAGGATGTGACTATGAGGTCCTGCCTTCTAGAAATGTGCCTGATGCCTCAATGGCTGTTCCTCTTGGACGTAAAAGGACATATGAGGACTCTGATGATGATGAGGGACTGTCCTATCCAAAACGAGTGAAACTCACTGAGGTCCCACAGCCAAAGACAGCTGCAGCCAGTAGTGATGGATTTACATATATGGGTAATTGTTACATATACATATGTAACATATATGGTCTACAATAGTCTTGCAGTCGATAATGGTTATGCATATACAATAGTCAACATTTGAAGTGGATCAAAAAAGTTCATCGAAGTTGTCCTAAGACAAGAACACATTTTGGTATTAAGTTTTAGGACAACTTTGAAAGGTTTTGATCCACTTCAAATGTTGACTAATGTGTATGTATATATATATATATGTATATATGTATTTACAATATTTACAAATAATAGACTAATTATAGTGTTGTATGTTTTAAATTAAGGTTTTACCATAGTAAACTGTTTATTGCATTTATACCATAGTAAAATGTTTTATGCATTCGTTACAGGTGATGCTGCAGTAGTATACACTGATGGCTGCTGCACAGCCAATGGGAGAGCAGGAGCACGTGCAGGAATTGGTGTATATTGGGGTCGTGATCATCCACTGTAAGTCATCTCTGATTAATAGCATTCTAAAAAGACAACAACAATACTTTCATGTCCACTGTTTGTTTTGTTTTTTTGCCCTGTAAACATGTTCACTGTTTTGTAAGTGTCAAAAAAAATTTATTTTTATTATTTTAAATACTTTGTTTCCTAAGTAATGTGGCTGAGAGGCTTCCAGGGAGACAGACCAACCAAAGAGCAGAACTGCAGGTAAGAACATTGAGGTGTTCACAAGCAGTGTTCTTTCTTATACCTTTTTATCGATAACCATATCATTAAACATTTCATCACAGGCTGCTTGCAAGGCACTCGAGCAAGCCAGAGAAAATAATTTTAAAAAGGTTGTGCTATACACGGACAGCAAGTTCACCATTAATGGTATGTGCTCCCTGCTGTTCTGTTCAAATACTTCTAAATACTATATATATATATATCACACACACACACTCTCATACATACAAGTAACTTACAAATAGTAATTTTGAGTTTATTTATTTCAATATTTGTGCAGTTACTTTTTTTGCTTTCCAAAGGCATTACAAGTTGGGTTAAGACTTGGAAGTCTAATGGCTGGAGGCTTAAAGGTGGTGGGGCGATAGTCAACAAGGACGACTTCCAAAAGCTGGATAAACTAAACGCAGAACTTGAGGTCGTATGGGTATGTTTTATCTGTACTCGCAGTGATGTACAATACAGGGCTCCAGACTGTGACCAAATGGTTGCATTTTGCGACCATTTTTTCTGCTGGTGCGACTAATTTTTTTGAGCGGGCGCACTGGCACGACCACCGCATTGCCCAATTAATAAGTTCTGTTATTTCTGTTGCATATGAGAAACTTCAAACGGCAAACAAAACAAAAGCGCAACGAAACAGTGCTACTCATTTGAGCTGCGCAGCGCGGACTGATTATCAGCTCGGATCAATAATTGAGTGCAGCGCAAGCAAACCAGGTCTGAGCTCAGAACAGGTTTACTCAGGAATCTGGCCCTGTCCCAAATGGCACCCTAAACCCTATCGGTCTTCCTCAGAGTCCGCACTTTCGTGATGTAATGCCGCTTTGACTGCCGGGTAGAAGTCGCCTGCGTAGCTCACAGGCTTGCGGGCTCAGCAGAAGTGTGCATCGAGGGCACATAGCGGCCCCAAAGGGGGCGCTCGCGAGCATCCTTCTGAACGCTAAAATGACGAATGGGACACCCTATAGTCTCGTGGACTTAACGGACACGTGCACGCAGCGGCCATTGTAAGTCCTCAAGACCGAAAGTGCACATGAAGTGTGCCATTTGGGACAGGGCTAGTGTTGATCTCACGACACGGTTACAGCACAGCGCTGTGAGATCCAGTGAGAAGCATTTGAACTCGCCGCAGAACGATCTAGATCTAGTGAGAAGCATTCAGATTCTGCACAAAATATAAACATTAAACAGTGCGTAGAAAACCAGAAGTAGTAACGCTGACTTATAACCATGGTGTTGAGGCAGAAATAGTTGAATGTTATTACATTATTCCTTTCAGGGTTTGTACAACCTTTTGAGAGAGAAATTCAAGCACTTTTCAATGACTTTCAGGCATTTCACACAACTATTTTCAGCACTTTAGAGCTCTAAAAATTATCCTAATTAAATGTTGTTTTAATGGGAGAGATGTCTTGCATATCTGCATAATTTTCGCTGATGCAGGTAATTAATGAGGGAATGTAATATCAGAGCAGCTGATCTATTAAGAATGCTGTGATTTATAGTCATTATATTGTCTGAAAGTGATCTTTAACTCCTTCTGAATGTAGGATAGTGAATATACTGCACTTGTTCAAAATTTGGTATTGATGTAAACTGGCTGGATAATTATAGTTTCTAGCACTTTACAATCAAACATGACACACAGTGTCAGAAAAAAAAAGAATAAATTCGGTTACAGAGTCCAGCTCCAACAATATTAAATCAGTATCCAAGTATTAAATCTAACTTTCATATATTGAAGACTATGCCAGAACTTTGAGAAATTGAGAGATACCTACAGGCTACAATTAGGAAGACATAGTCGGCTGAACACACAGTATCAGTGCGTTCTCTTAAAGTGACAGCACTTTCTTAAAGTTAATTAAACGGCAACAACGCGGAAATCACTCACTGCTCTTGATTGAATAACTTTTGTAACTTTAATAAGGAATACTTTTAATTTATACAGTCAAATATGCAATGTAGTTTTACATTCGATTACTTTATTCAATTTCTGTACCTAAAAACTGTTAGACCTACCTAAAAAACCTGAAAAGCACGGTTTATTTTATTTGTATCTTTGCTCTATTGCATTTATTTGTGCTGTTGCTTGTAGTTAGATTATTTGTTCTTATTTTCTTTATTTTTATTTGACTATCGTTTTTTCCCTAAACATAGCACATACCGAACCGTACCGAAACCGTGATACAAACTGAACCGTGAGTAAGTTGAACCATTGCACCCCTAGCTACAATAGCTATTTATTATTGTATATATATATATTTATATTTTGTTTCATATTCACATTAATATTTTGTTTTTTGAAAAAAATTGTTTGTTGCATTTTTGCTACAATTTTTTGAGGACCGTGTATCCATGTCAGAACCCTGCTGCTCACTTTCATATGTTCTCATGCATGCTTGGCATTATGCAATGAGTGATGAAACAAACGCATGGCATGGCCAGTGAAATGACTACAAATGAAGAAATGTACCATCTCTCTTATTCTTCATTTCTAGATGCACATTCCAGGTCATGCTGGCTATACAGGCAATGAGGAAGCAGACAGACTGTCCAGGGAGGGAGCAGCAAAGCCCTTGTGTTAGTCCACTGTTGCCACGTTCATTTTATAATGCTACATTTTGTTTTAGGTGCCTAGGATGAGGTTGTAGTTTGTTTACCCTTGATGGCTAATGCACTTTTTCCTTTTTCTTTTTCTTTTGTTGGGCTAGTGTTGTAATGTTCTAAATAACACTCGAAACAAGATTTCTTCTTTTCTGAAGAGCAGTGCTTATCCAAAATGTTTGTTTATGATTGTTCTGTCAATTAAATTGTCATATATATTGTTCCTGAGATTGATTGCTGGTACTTATTTTCCCATCTCTCAGAAATATAAGCACTTAGAACATTTTTGGATGCATTACAAGTGACAAAAATAATTGTAGTGAGTGTACCGGTGTAAGTCTCCAACCTGGCTAATATTCTGCCACCGTAATGTATTATTGATTCTTTATCTCTGAATGCATCATCTTGCTCTTGATTTCAGCAAGGTGTTTTAAGTTAAGAAATGGTCATGGCTCTCAAATGCACCAGCGCTGAAATGCCTCAGTATGAACAGCAGGAGTCACTGCAGTTCATGCTGAAAAGAGTAGAATACAGATTTTATCTTTACAAAAATCTAGCTTTGCTCTCTTATTACTGAGCCTTTCCCATCTTCACCTGTGATATTTTAACTAAATGATGGGGATATTCTGGTTTTATTCTTTTTAGTATTTTTTTTTTTCTTTTCATTTTTTTTTTTTTTTTTCCAGTTTCTTCATAGCTGAGGAGAACTTCATCCAATTCGCTTTATCCAGATAATATTTAAACCTATCAAAATTATTTACACTGAAGGATTTCAAGGAAACGTTTTCAAGGAATATTTTTTTTCCCAAAAATTCTGTCATTTAGTCTTGTTCAAAATCGGTGACTTATTTCTTCTGTTGAACACAAAAAGATCATTCTGATTTTTTATTTATTTTTTAGTCTAAAGTCAGATGTTTTTTGACCACAAGTCTCATGAAAATACCAAGGAGGAAAGAAGGTCATAAAGGTTTAGAAACACATGAGGCTTAGTAAATTATGACAGAATTTTCATTATATAGTGAGAATAGTGAGAGCCTTGGCCTGTTGTTCATGTTCATTGCTCCAGAAATTCTCAGTGCTGTCGTTTATCTCAAGCTATATAACGGTCCTGTCCGATTCTCTGCTTTAAGCCTGCATCTAGACATATGCCTTGAGTGTTGTCTTAAATACAGATAAGCTGCACAGCAGGCTGAGGAGGAGTGAAGGCATCTTCTCTTTCGTGAAATAAACAGAGGTGAGAATCTCAACACTAGGGCCTCAGCGCGGTCTGTCCTGACTTTCGCTTGCAGAGCTCAGCTCCTCTGAATTCCCGCTGAGATCCAAGACCTTCAGAGCGGGATGTGCGGTCAACAGTTATAGGTCCGGAGACTCCGATTGTCCTTGCCTGGTGAAAACATGGAGAATTTAGTGCCCATAACCTTTCACAGCTTCAGGTTTCTTGAGCCTACCTTGTGTGGCAGATTGTCTCTCTGCAAGTCGTATTGTTGGATCTGAAGATGAAAACTATCCTCAAGCCTAATGGGGAATGTAGATTAGCTCATTTTTGTAATATTTATGGAAGGTAGATGTTCCAACTGGTAACGTTTAGAACTCATCTGAAGGCTGTTTGATAATCAAACACAGTGATAATTTGTTGGAGATTAAGGGAAGGAGGAGGCACACCAAAAACACCCCATCATTACAGCACATCTGGTCTCTGCTCTCTTCAAAAACCATGTCACAGCTGACTCGGGCCCTCAAATCTGGAAGGAAGAGTAGGGGAATTTCCACTAATGAATCCAACAATCACACGATGAGGCCTTTTTGTGCAGGGACTTCAATGGAAGCCACATTGGGAGCAGGCACAATCAAAGGCACCGGCAAACCGTTACCACGGGAGCAAAGCTGCAGCTTGTAACTGAACAGACATCTGTTTCCATGACAGCTGTCTGGAACGGCATCAGCTTAACTAACTGCTGCCTCAGAACTAGTCTGACTGTTTGATATCTCTTGCGATAAAGACAGAGAAGGTACTGTCAGAAACCCTCGCCGCTTGTTGTTGTGATGCGCTAATGCGAAGAGAAGTTTGCATTTGTGTTTATTTTGTGGTTCTTTGAAACCAAAATAGTGGAAGGGAGAAGAAACGTACCCGAGAGAATTAAACATATGGAGCGAACTACCGTGGTGTGCTCGACGGAAGCCGCTTCAGAGCGACGTAGCTTCCGCGAAGGGTAAAGGAAAAACAACTTAACTACAAGTTAAACAACATTTTTGACAATGTTGATTGCAGCAAAAATTATTTCCACCCTTCCCTCCTTTTCATAAACGGGCAAATCTGTTTTTACACTGAGGCACTTAAAACGAAGTGAACGGGGCCAAATATGTAAACATTACAATTTTTGTATAGCCACCAAACACGATAACACGATTTTAGTGTGGAAAATAGAAGTTTTATCAAATTTTGCAACTACAAAACGACCGTAAAAAAAATTTAAACCGCTTTATGGGCACGTTAATAATTCACGTTTTAACAGAAAAATTAATGTAACACAGCTTAGCCTTTAACATTTGTTTAGCATTCCCTGCTTTCCCTCCAAACTGTCAAACACACGAGACCTCACCGCTCATAAAGGCTACTATTACAAAATCATAAGCTTCATTTCTGCTTGCATGACATTTTCTATTTTCTAAATGACTATTTTCCAAAAGCATCTTATTGTGAACAATGCATGCTTTTTTCCGTAATTTTTCATTACAATGTCGTAACTTGGTCTTTCAGTGAAATGGCAGATTTCTCTCTTGTGACATACATGACTTAGCCAATTATTTAGCCTGATGTGTAAAACCAAGTCCTGCCACATTTCGTTTTACTTTTTTCAATAATCTTTTTTCACTTGGATGTACATGACAAGGATTCAATGATCTGTTGCTACTTCGGTTACATAGTAAATAAAAAATTCGTCCCATTTGCTTCCATTTTAAATGCCACACAGTAAGCCTCCATTTTTGCTTTGAAAAATGAAATCATAATTTCTGTTATCAATATAATGCCACAAATGCTGTTGATTGAACTTAACTTGCACTAAACCGAAATGTTCCTTTTAATAGGCCAGTAGCTCTAGTTCTACATGGCTGAGACACCCGCCTGGTGGTCTGCTGTTTGCAAGGGCAAGGCCTGCCCGCAGAGAGGGGCTTGACAAGGTGAGCTCCAGCACTGCGGCACTCTGCAGCTTTCATTCTCATTCTCTCTCACTCCACCCTCCCTATCTCTCTCAGACAGTACACCTGCTTAGCTCTCCAAAACCCTCACTACACTGAGATACCACCATAGCTAGAGTTTAATAAGCACTGCATCGTCTTATATGCGCATCGAAACACAAAGTCCTTGACCCAAATAGTGCAGATGGCCGTGCTCTGAACTGCCACTTAAATCAGTGAGCTTAGGAGAGTCTGCCGTGTCGCCTGGCCTTCAAGCTGCCTCAGACTGTGTGCGTATGAGACTGACTCATCAAGCTACCAGAGAACTCAATTTAATCCCACAGCAGGAGATTCATTCTCTTAAAGCTGAAGTTCCCCATCACGTGCTCGCTGATGAGGCGGCCGCGGCACCTCCTTACACGTAACCAAAGTGTGCCAGCCGTGCTGGATTTTTAATGATACATTTGTCAAGCAGCTACCGAGCAATATTTTCAGCATTTGTAAGGAGAAAAACAAAAGGAACATCTGTGTCTCTGTCACCCTTACTTGCACAAGGAGTTGTTAGATCATTAAGAAATTCTTTCTTTCTTTCTGTCTGTCTGTCTGTCTGTCTGTCTGTCTGTCCATAGTTCTTTTGTTCCATAGTTCTGTAATTCTGTCCTTCTTTCTGTATTTCTTTCTTTTCCTGTTGTTCTTTATTTCCCCAAGTGTTTGACACTTTAATTTTTTTCTTCAAGGGGTCATATGATGCGATTTAAAATTTTTCCTTTCTCTTTGGAGTGTTGCAAGCTCTTGGTGCATAAAGAAGATCTGTAAAGTTGCAAAGACTAAAGTCTCAAATCCAAAGAGATATTCTTTATAAAAGTTAAGAATCAACCACGCCTACCTAAAACGGCTCGTTCTAACACGCCCCCACATATCTATGTCACGATGTGGGAAGATTTGCATAACGCCGCCCAAATGTTCACGCAAAGAAAGAAGGCATAACTTTTATTCTCGCTGTAGTATTGTTGCTGCCGCCGCCGCCATGTCGTGAAGGCGCTGTGTGTTTCGTTGTGAAAGCGAAACTACTTTGTTTGGCCTTCCAAAAGAGGACGATATCCGCTTCGTCATGCCTGGAGCTGATCCGTGCTGGTCGCTGAGGAAATACATCAACTTCGCGCTGTGGATCGCCGGATCGGCTTTCACCGTGGACGAAGCGGAGTCCAGCCCGGTGTCGTCACATGTGGTTGCCGCAAGCCCGCTAGACGATCCTTTGTCGAATCCACCGGCCGCACCGTTCGCAAACCCGCCGTGTGTTTCGTTGTGAAAGCGAAACTACTTTGTTTGGCAAGTTTTTTTATATTTAAAGGATTTGCCACTGACGATTCAAACGTGAGTTTTTTTGGGCAGTGTAGAGTAGTGCTTGTTGTTTGTCATTTCTCCGATCACAAATGCAGACATGGTTTTATGTTTACGCGGCGCGATGCAACGCAATGTTTAAAAAGACGGTATAAGTCATTATAATCCGTAATTATGTACCCACTGAATGCAACAAATGCCTCGTTTATAATAGGTTTTAATGTTTTTGTCTCGTCGCTCCGGCCGGACGGCATCACAATATGGTAAGGGGCGTAACATTTCCGTCACACGCTTGAGGTATTTGGCCAATCATAACGCACTGGATAGCTGGCCAATCAGAGCACACCTTGCTTTTCAGACCGATGAGCTTTGTAAAAATCGACGCGTTTCAGAAAGGCGGGGCATAGAGGAGAAACAATAATGTACAGTATGTGGAAAATAATGTGTTTTTTAACCTTAAACCACATAAACACATTTCATTACACCAAATACAAAATAATGTTATTTTTAGCAACATCATATGACCCCTTTAATCTTTTAATTACAATTTCTATTACCCAACTGGTGATTTTAGTGGATATATAAAGTCACTTATGCAGGTTTCCTATATCAGGTTTAGTTCTCAAAATTGGCAACTTAAAATTGGTAAGTGCCCAAATACTTTTTTTTTTTTTTTTTTCATTTTGAATGCTATATCTATTTAAAATATTACTTCTTTGCTTGTGCTCTCTGTCTTTAAAATGGAGTCAACTCAGTTTGATATTTTCTTATATAATGCAATAATAGTCTTTAGGTCTTCACCCACTCTTTGGGGCCACTGTATCTACTTTATGGTATAGTCATATTTTGTAGTCATATAGAAAGTAATTTGTTTGTAAATATGTAGTCTATAAATGTAAATGTTTATTAAAAATAATATTTGGTGGAATTTTTTAAAGATTTCCAGAAGAATCAACCTCACTTGGTGGTACTGTTTCTAGATGACTATCTGAGTCCTCACCTTGATGAGGCTGCTGCCAGTCAGATTTGGCATGCTCTCAACTGCCCTTGACCGTGAGACGAGATACCACAGAGAGGAAGAGACAGAGAGCGAGTTAGTGAGAGAAATGTAGAGGGGATGACAAGGTGAAGAGCAAATGATGCCATTAAAGGCAACAGCTGCTTGCTGAAGCAGTGGCTGGACTGGTCAACCCTGCCACCCATAATGATAACAAGGTCAGCGGGGTCACACCGCTCCCCCATCCATCAGTTTTCCCACCTCTAATTATGCAGCAGCCTTCTAACCAAGCATGAGATATTATTACAGAGATGAGACCCCCCTCTCCCTAGATGCATAATGAAGAGCGAGTCGTCTGTGAAGGGAGGCGTATTGTGCCGACAGCCAAGCGCAGGATCACTGAGATAGTGCGGCATTATAACATCCCTTTTTCAAGCACAAAAATGCACCAGCATAGGCTTGTGAAGACATTGCATCCTCATAAAGTTGTTCAGTTTGTAGTCCTAAAACCCAAAAGAGAATTAGTTATGGGAATTTCCCTTAGGAATTTTGCATGGGTTTTTAGAATAGGGACCATTGGTTCTCTGATTCAGTAAGCACATCAAACTCACTTTCCTGTGGTGGTAGTCCTTATGTAGCAACTTGTTAGCGACTTACTTTTAAAAGCACACAATGGTTTCAAAATTCATGTTTGACATCTGACTGCATAATTTAGGTTGTGGAACAAAACATTAAAAGCATTAATAACATCCTTGAAGGGATAGTTCACACAAAATTGAAAATATTTGGCCCATATATACTCACCTTCATTGTTGTTCCAAACATGTATGACTTTCATTCTTCTGTGGAACATTTTTAAAATGTTTCAATGTTTTCCCGTGATGATTTGGACCCCACTGACTTTCATTATGTGTAAAAACAGACATTCTTCAAAATATCTTCTCCTTTTAGCCCATCTAAAATTTCCAAGGAAATCCAAGGAGAACTAGCCTTCCCTGTTGACTTAAAAAGTGATATAATGACTGAAAAGGTCTATTTATTTGTTCCATTTCTGTCTGAACTGAAGCTTTGTAATTTGCTGAAGTTGTGTATATGTATAAAGCAAACAGCATTTACTGAGGCAGAACAGCTTATTTTTAACCCACTTGTGAGGAGTGGGACATGTGAATTTGCATGAGGAACACAGGATTGTATTAAACACTGAATCACGCTCATGTTCCTCCCCTGGCACCTGAGGGGCTTTAGAAAATAAAATCATAATTGCCACAATCAGCTCGTGAACCTGAGTTACCTCCATGCCCACAGCTCTGCCTGAGCACTGGTAGAGTCCCATGTTTAATCTTAATGAGCGTGAGATGCAGGCAGACACACTGTGGGGTGCAGGGCCCTGCTGAGCACCAGGGTATTAGCAGAAAAGAGAGAGAGAGCGAACAGCGAGATAGAGCAGAGGAAACGTGCAAAAACATGAAAAAAGATGAGAGCGTAAGATTTAAAATGTTAGAGGGCTCAGAATACATAGTTGGAGGATGTGAAAACAGGAAAGAGCTCTGTTGGACAGGAAGCATTGACAAAATGCCACAGATATTTAAATGCTAAGGGGAAAATACCTCAGTAGGGAATTTTTTTTATTTAATATTATCTAGCATTTGATTTATTACACAATATTATATTATTGGCCTGTCTATGTATATATTTAGAATGATTTTCGTTCTACTACAGTGACATTTTTTTATTGCAACTTTTTCTTACAATTTCAACTTTTACTTTTTGAAATAGCAATTGCATATCTTAATATTGAAACTTTTTCTCGTTACAGACTCTATTTCTGTTAAGTGTGACTTCATATTTCACAATGTGACTATTTCTCATTTGTGACCCTGGACCACAAAACCAGTCATATGTCACACGGCTATATTTGTAAAAAATAAAATTATTAAATTTTTTTTATGCCAAAAATCATTAGGATATTAAGTAAACATCATGTTCCATGAAGATATTTTGTACATTTCTTACCGTAAATATTAAGTTTTGTTATTTTTTTTTAATTAGTAATATGCATTGCTAAGGACTTAATTTTGACAACTTTAAAGGCGATTTTCTCAATATTTTGATTTTTTTGCACCCTCAGATTCCAGATTTTCACATTTGTATCTCGGCCAAATATTGTCCAATCCTAACATACATCAATGGAAAGCTTATTTATTCAGCTTTTAGATGATGTATACATCTCAGTTTTTAAAAAAATGACCCGTATGACTGGTTTTGTGGTCCAGGGTCACATTTTATACTTCATCTCACAATTGTATTTATTACTCTGAGGTGGAAATATGTGGAAATGATAGAGAGTTGTATATGCTAACAGGAACCAGACAGTTATTTAAAATGTATTCTAGCAGAACATTTTATAATATCTTGTGCATTATCAACAGCTTGATTTTGATATACCCATATACACTCATCACCGAAGATAAATTGCCTCTAAAAATCAGTTCCAAGACACCTATTGCCATTCAATAAAATGTTCATTTTTAATGTTGCGGTATATATAGTGATGATATACAGTAGATGAGAAATTAGTATGAAAAAGACCAGGAGAGCACAGCTGCAAGTATTCAAGTGGTTAATAGGGGATCTCTGGTGCTGCTTTTCTTTCTTTTTGAGAATTTAACAGACCCAAAAGTTGAAACTTGTTGACTCTTTCAAAAAGTGAGGACCTTCAAAATGAGATGTATTTAATCTATAGTCAGATGACTCCTCAGGGTCTGAAGTTGTCCAGGTTTCTGAATTTATTTATTAAATGTTTTTTTTTTTTTTGCCTAGTTAGCTGCTGTTGTCAGGGATCTTATCTATCTGTAGAATCTATCCCCCTTCATCAATGAAGCCATTGAATTGAATTGCCATTTATTTATTATTATTAAATAGTATTTAAAATACAAGAAGCATTTATAAAGCTAATATTTTATTATAATATAGTATATTTTTTATTTTTCATTTTTCATGTTTTTATTTTGCCCTGTCTGCTGCTTTTCACATTTCACATTACAACTCTAGATAGTCACTAGTGAAGGATTTCCGGTTGTTCTTGTGGTGTCATCAGCCATCAGTGTTGTTATGAGTAGTAACATGACATTTACGTCTCAGGTGATTGATATGCATGGGAATGCTAATGGATGCTTTTCTCCAGGACTGTATCTGAAATCGTCCTGATACCCTCATTCACTATTTCCTTCATTACTCCACTAATACAGTCCACTGAATGAATAAAAAAAAAACGAATGAGTGAATTCAGGTACTGCAATTCTCACAGTGCATTTTTTTCTTTAGTCACATCAGTTGTATATTCATTATTGAGGTGCATTATGACACAGAAATGATAATGTCCACTATGGTTTTGGACACCATTACAAATGGTTGACTCAAATAGTGTGCTAAATGAGTGTATAGGGGGCAATTTCAGAAACAACCCAGGTATTATAGAGGTGTGCATTAATTTCCAACTGATAAAACAGTATGAAGTTCTCAGTGGTGCCCCCTGTCTACCATCTGACTTCTCAAAACCAGCTCTCATACTGATTTATCCATCTTCTCACTCTCTCTCGCTCTCTTTTTCTTCCTAATCTTCCACTCCTAGCCAGTTATGCATAAACGACAGACAGTAGTCTCCTGACAGGCAGAACCGAACTATATGAAGGCAGTGCTGTAGATAATACAGGCAAGTTATGAGAACTCAGATGCTGGCTAGTCTGAGTCTCTGCAGCTCATCAGCAGACAGCAGGGCCTGCCTTCAACTTAATTAGCTTCCCCTGAGATCCTCCTCTGACGGCATCAACCTGAATGAACGGGCACATTTCATGTGTGTGTGCGTGCGTGTGCGTGTGACAGAAAGAAGGAGAGAGAGCGACAGAGTGTGCCGACCATGTCCGGTCAAGTGAACGGAGAGGGGGCACCATTATCAGTCCATCAAATGTGAAGGAATGTCTCCCCACTGTGGGGCTGGGTCTCAGAGCAGTCCTGGATAGATGGAGGGAAGAAAGAGAGTGAGGTTGATCTTGGCCCATATCTAGCTGTGCAGCAGGGAAGATGCAAAGAGAGGGAAGGAACATTGTTTCTGTTTCTTCTATGAGATGAGTAAGAGGGTTTGTTTTGCCTCATTTTCTATCTCACTGGAGCATGGCCTTCTACAGCACAACTGCACCAAGCTTGTGGGCAAACAACAGCGGGCAGTATAGCATGCTGTTATTTTCTTTTTAAGACATATATTGCCTTATTTCCATAACTCTTATAAGTGGAAAAGAGGTGACCGTTATCTATTCTGGTTTCTTATTATTATCTATATCGGTTTCTCATTGACCATGAAACAACATTCCAATAGGCATATTTTAGGTGTAGATAATGGATATATACGATCAAACGCACCATGCTTGGCTGCTTTACATGTCAGTCTGATGGTCTTTTCCTGTCTAAGTGGATGGGTTTTTATGTCTTGTGTTTAAATGCCTTAAATCACTTGAACCCCCCCCCAACAATTTTATTATATGTAATATAATTAGTAATAAATTAGGTTGTCTCACGCTATATATATTACCAGTCACCCGAGGTAGTAACAGTAGCAACAGTATGCTGGTTGAGTGTTTTTCTTTATGATCAATATATTTGTGTACATGTGTATGTGTGTAAATTTATATATCATATATACACAAAATGTATAATTTCCAATTAGTCAGAAAGCGCTTAATAGCTGCTTGTACCTCTCACCAGAGGTGAACACGTGTCAATGTCTGACACGGAAGAGAAGAAATTGTTGAATAAAGTTATTATTTTTGTTTTCTTTGCGCACAAAAAGTATTCTTGTAGCTTCATAAATTTAACGTCGAACCACTGATGTCATATGGACTATTTTAACGATGCCCTACGTTTATTGGCCTTGAACGTGGTAGTTCTTTTGCTGTTTATGCAGGGTCAGAAAGCTCTCGGATTTCATCAAAAATATCTTAATCTGTGTTCCAAAGATGAACAAAGCTCTTACAGGTTTGGAACGACATGAGGGTAATAATGACAGAATTTTCATTTTTGGGTGAACTATCCCTTTAAGGCTAAGATGCGAATGTTAGTTTGCACAAAACCTCAAAAGACTGTGTCTTAAATTCTGACAAAAATTCTTCAAAAAAAGCGAAGTAAGAGCAATCACATTAACAGTGTTTTTGCTGTATAACAGAGCTGCGGCTCTATGAGTGTTGTGTTTGTCCT
Organism: Sinocyclocheilus rhinocerous; assembly: GCF_001515625.1. Lineage (NCBI taxonomy): Eukaryota > Metazoa > Chordata > Actinopteri > Cypriniformes > Cyprinidae > Sinocyclocheilus > Sinocyclocheilus rhinocerous. The sequence continues at coordinate 5,607 of NW_015657574.1, read as the reverse complement.
GCACTCTCTGCCTGAATGAATGCTCCACCCCTGCTGATTTACTAGTGCCCAGAATGTCTGCTGTGCCCGCTGTGCCTGCTGTGACCCCACAGATAACTTTGTGGTGACCGCAACCACTGCTGATTGATCATCAGAGAGAAAGAACGAGAGAGAGAGGGAGGGGCATTCCACCCATATATAATGTTAAGCTGCCAAGTTGAGCAGATGGCAAAACTCAGTGTATGAGTCTCTCTCTCTCACACTCTCTCTCGCTCTCTCTCACTACCAGCAAACATTACAAAGATTATTAGGGGGTGGAGCAGTACTCTTGTTTACGTCATGTTTAATTTATTTTAAGGTCCAATTCTCGCCATTAACAAACCATTAACTACAAATTTTGCCTCAATAAACTACTAATTTGCTGCTCATTAGTAAGGTAGTTGTTAAATTTAGGTATTAGGTGGGATTAGGTATGTAGAATATGGTCATGCAGAATATGTGCTTTATACAGGTAAGTACTAATAAACAGCCAATATTTTATTATGCTAATAAGCAACTAGTTAATGATGAGAATTGGTCCCTATACTAAATTGTTACCATATAAAAATATCTAAAATATTATATAAAATTCATATTATAATGATTTCTGAATGATCAAGTAGCACTGACTTCATCTTTTCCATCCCAGGAATAAATTATATTTTTAAATATATTAAAATAGACAACAGTTCTTTTAAATTGTAATAATATTTCACAAAATTACTGTATTTTGATCAAATAAATGCAGCCTTGGTGAGCATAAAGGACTTCTTTCAAAAACATTCAAAAATCTTAATTATTTAAAATTTTGACCAGAGATATGTATGTATATGTGAGTAACTGTTTTTATTACGTGGCCACTATTTCTTTGTCTGTTAAACAGATCGTTTGATATAAGTATTTTTGTTTTTAACCTAAATCACAGCAGTGTCCATCTATGAGGAATGTACGCTGTCAAAAATACACAACTATTAGCCAATCATAGCAGTGGGCGTTTACTTCCAAGTCTACGATCCGCCACACCTATTCATACAGAGCATTCTGATGACGAGGGCGGTCAAAAACAGGACAGAAAATAGCCTATTCTAAATTATGATGTCTTTTGATCCAAAAATCTTGATAACATTATAAGTGGACCTCATAGAACAGTACAAAATAAAAAACAAAGGCAGTTTATGACCCCTTTAAAGAAATAGCTAACCAAAGATAATTTAACAATCATTCTACCCATTTGTAATTATTTGTTTACCCTCATGTCTTTCCAAACCTTTTTGTTTTTGTCCATACAATTAAAGTTAATGTGGGCCAATGCAAGTTGAATGTCAACGTTCTTCAAAGTTGTGTTTCACATAATAAAACGTCATCCAAGTTAAGTATGACATGAAGGTAAAATGTTTGTTTGTGTTCATTTTTTGATGAATGTGTCATTTTAGTGTGTTATTTGTTTAAGCAATTTGTCTAGTGTTGTGACTCCAGATCAGATAACAGTTTATCATCATTTTATACAGAAATCCATGTCAGCATTCACATAATTTGTCCTGCAACTATCATATGTAGCAACTTGCAGCCTTTGCCTAAATTGGCATCTTTATGTAGCAGAAACAACCATATTCCTTTGTTGATTAGATTTACGTGCAGATCGCTGCCAGAGACAGCCAGGCTTATGTAAGCATCTGTGCCCACTTCTGGCCCTGGCATGGCAAAGAGCGGCTGGCACGAAGCAAGCTGGTGTTGATACAGTAGTAGAAGGTGTGCGCCGCAGGTTCAGTCAGGCTGGAGAGGAGCAGAGCAATATGGGTAGCATGAGGTCATTCAACCGCTGCCCATTCATCAGCCTGCGCCACCAAGCCCCATAGCTCCTCTGTCACCTTGACAACACAGCCCACAGCAACCTGCCCTGCATGAAACCTAGCTATTGATTTCTTCACTCGTTCTCACTCTGTGTTCAGCCGTTCGTTATTTCTCTCCCTCGTTCTCTTTCCCCTCCTCACCACAACGTCCCTTTTTGTGTTTCTAGCTCTTTATACTACCACTAACATAAATGAGCGTTGTCTTTGTTTATTTGGGAGCAGATTAAATGAAAAATCGAAGTAGAGTCTCGCTCAGAAAAGCTCGCTGTCTTGGTTTGGCTCCAGGTCTGAAGTCAGTCTGACATGACAAGCAGGAGAGCACTAAGAAGTGCCATTACCAACTGAGGGCACTGCGGCATTTCAGATGGAAAGCCACTAAGGGAGAAAGAGTGGGAGGTCAGTACTTGAAAGATTCCTACTAATGGGATTGGATACATGGGATCACATGCATCAGTGCACACGCACCCAGTCTTGTGTTGCCAGGTTTTACTAAACATTGAAAGGCCTGGTTCATATAGCAGTGTATTCTGGCTAAGACCCATCCACTTTTAAACTGTCTAATTTACAGCAACCAATCATGTTGTGTTCTGGTTTCACCATGGTTTTATCACAATATCGACAATTGTGTGGTTGTACAAATACTGGAAAAACAGAGAAAATGTGTGTAGACTCAGAAAATGATTTTGTCAAAAGTAATTATTGATTTTTATAGACATGATCAGAAAATAAAGGAGAACATGCAGATAATGGGTGTCTAAAGTGTTCTTCAACATTCTTCATATATTTCAAAATTGTGTTGTCTCTAACCTTGTAAATGTTGGCAAATAATTCATTGTATCAACTCAGTACCTTGTAAACATGACTTTGTGGACTGATAAAAAGCCCTGTATTCCTTTAGTCATGAACGTTGTGTAAAGTCAGCCAATCAGATTAGACGTTGCCAGATTGAAAAAGTGCTTTCCAATTTGCAATTAGTTCTTATTTATAGTCATAGATGAAAATGTCCTTGAAATTTTTAGAAATTTTATATTTGTCATATTCAGTAGTCCATTTAAAAAGTTTGTGTTACTTTTAAAAGTTTAGTATTCTTCATGCTTTAGACTGCAGTTCATTTTCCATATTTTAAATTTATTTATTTATTGTTATTTTTTTGGTCAGTGATTTTTTTTTTTTAATTCTGCTAACCAAGGTTGTATTTATTTGATGAGGAACAGTAAAACTGTAATATTGTGATTATTATTTATTATTATTTTTGCCATTTCTACAGTCTTCAATGTCGCATTATTATTCTTTAGAAATTATTCTAATATTGTGATTTGCTGTTTAATATTTTTATGGAAACCATGATACATTTTTTCAGGATTCTTTGATGAATAGAAAGGTTTTTTTTTTTAAAACATTTATTTGAAATAGAAATATTTTGTGACATTATCAATGGCCCTACTGTTTTGATCAATTTAATGCTTCCTTGGTTAATAAAAGTATACATAAAAAAAAATTACTTACTGACCCCAAACTGCATGGTTGTGTGTCAGTAATTTGCTTGACTAGAGTTACATTGTGTGTGGATGCACTGTTGACATTCATTTACTGTTTACTTTCATTTTAGATTAAAATCTTCTTACTTTATCTTAAAAGCAATGAATTTGCATTGCAAAAGAACAACTATAGCTTCCTTTCTCATTTCACACTCTGCTTTTTCCAAAGCTGACCCCTGCTGATATATTAAGATGCACTGAGCTGAAGGTCACATTTAATCACATGACTACCAACTTTGTGGGTGTACAAATCAATACGTGACATGTCGGCAGCGGGAGCGTCCTTGCCCATAGTGCGTTGAGCTCTGAGTGCTAAAGGTTAATGTACATTTGCTTTTCTCACAGTGGCATTGATTTACATCAGTGTAACATGTGAGAAACATAGCACAGTTGGTGAAATGCAACAGCAGACGCTTGTCCTGAGCTGGGAACAGAGAGAACCTCTATAAGCGAGACTGTCAAAGGGAAGAGTGTAAAGCTGTGCCCTTGCATTATGACCTTTTCCTCTTTCGTTAGTATTGAGCGCCCATCTCCCCTTCGCCTGAACAGCAGCCGTCTGGGCTGCCCACTGCTCCAGTGTCATCCAGTCTGGCTCATGGATCTTTATTAAATGTTAATCAGCCTCCAGCTACAGTCTCAAACTACAAGGATTTTACTCTAGCTCCCTCCGTCTTCTGTGGGCTTGCTCTCCTTCACCCAGCTCTCATCCTTTTGCATTTGTTTGAGAGCATTAGAATTTGTTTTATGTTGTTGTTGTTTTTTTGTAAAGTTGCCAGATGTATTAGTTTTAATAGAAAAAGAATCTCTCACAGGAGAGATGTTTATCAGTAACTGTGCTGATGGGTGATTCTATAATTGCAGGTACATTTGGTGTCCGAAGTCATTATTTTTTTCAAATTATTATATTTTTTATTATTTTAATAATTTGCTACTTATTGTTATGAATTACAAGATGTTACAATCAATAACAATATAATAATTTGTGTAAAAAGTGTCTTAAATAGCTCAAAATCATGATTTCTTGTTGTCCGAATGAGTGCATTTTTTCCATCATGTATCATTATGTAATCAAAATATTTTATTGTACTTTTCTTTTTGTAATATTTCATTAATTTTATTTATAAAAGCCCTAAATACTAATTTACTTAATTCATTAGTGCCATGTGCTCTTAGCATTTATGCTAGCAAGTGGAGTTTTTGGCAAAAATTTAATAAAATTGTCAGTTCTGTTACCGTCAAACTCTGTTACCAAGGTAGAGTAACAATGCTGACAATAGTGTAACAGAATTGACAGTCCACCGGATAATTCTGTCAATTCTGTTACTTTACAATTCTGTTACTTAAAGGGTCAACTCTGTTTATGAACTATTTTCACAAAAAACAATAAATTTGTTGTTTAAAATCCTAATAAACATTATTGATTCATTTTTGCACCCTTATAATATTTCAACAACATTTCTTTTTTTAACTGGATTTTGCATATAATACATTTTCAGATGAAAAATATTTGCTCCAAGTGGACAATTCTGTGAAGACATAGGTATTTTTTTTTATTTTTAAGGTATGTATACGTGAAAAATTATTTCAGATTTTAAATGTTGAAATTTTAAGGACTGTTTGTCTAATGATACAAGAAGAATTTTTCCTTTTATGATTTATTGTTATTTCTACACATTGCCTAATTTTTCCATTACAGAGTTGACAAACAATACCATAAAGACATCTGTTTTTTCATTAAAAGTAGTAACTTGAAGTAACTTGTGTTTGGCAAGCACTGAATTATTAAAATTGAATATGTTTTCAATAAGATACTGGAAAGAATTTCTGTTAGTGAACAGTTTTTTTTCTTAACTTTATGAAATGCCAAATGTATCTCCAATTATAGAATCACCCTGATGACTAGCTAAGCCACACGTATAATGAAAGAACCAACTTAGACTGGTAAGAATTTCCAGAATTTCTACTCCATCTAAGAGGGGTCTGTCTGTGTTAGAGCATGGCAAAACTATAAAAATCTATGTTCATTAAATAACTCTCTGCCATTTTAAGATTTTCCTTTAAATTTCTATGATTTTTCTATAAATCACATTTTAAAATACCTAAAATATCAAAGGTTTTCAAGACTGTGGGAACCCTGGTTCTTCTTCACACAAAAAAATCTGTCTATCTATCTATCTATCTATCTATCTGTCTGTCTGTCT
>NW_015657573.1:0-554 GCF_001515625.1 Sinocyclocheilus rhinocerous | reverse complement strand
GTTTTGCTTATTTTAAGCAATCTGGCAACCATGCGCACGCGCTCTGAACCGCGATCTGAAAAACAGAGTTTAGCGCTCCTCATTGCGGAAGCGCCGCCGCAGATGATCTGAAAAACAAAACAAGCTGGAGTTTAGCGATCTAAATGAAAGCGTCATTCAGCCGGTCTGTGTTCTGTCATGAGATCTCGACTGTATTGTTTGCGATTGTGATCAATCGCTGTTGTTTTAATAAAGAAATAGACTATTGCAATGATGGAATTAGTGGAATTACTAGAAATTTCACTGTTATAATATTTTTTGTTTGTTTTAGCTGTTTTCATAATGTAGACAGAGAGATTGCATAAGTCTTTGGTGTTGATTTATATAATAAAAAGCCTATAATAAATCAGTACACTAGATGAGTTCAAATACACCTGTATGTGTCCACATTCTATTGATTTGTGCTTACTGGAGAAAGTGCAATACCTGAAATGCAAAAGTAAATTTCTCAAATGAATGTTTAACCATTGTACAGAATGACGAAAATGTGACTAATATTTCATTGACTAAAATGC
>NW_015657572.1:0-484 GCF_001515625.1 Sinocyclocheilus rhinocerous | reverse complement strand
GGGAGAGTTCCAAGGCAAAAGCCACTGCTGACCAAAAATAACACACAGGCTTGTCTCACATTTGCCATAAAAATATCTTGATTATCCCCAGACATTTGGGCAAATAATCTGTGGACTGATGAGACAAAAGTTGAACTTTTTGGAAGGTGTGTGTCCCGTTACATCTGGCGTAAAACCAACACAGCATTTCATAAAAAGAACATAATACCAACAGTCAAACATGGTGGTGGTAGTGTGATGGTCTGGGGCTGCTTTGCAGCTTCAGGACCTGGACGACTTGCCATAATTGATGGAACCATGAATTCTGCTCTCTATCAGAAAATCCTGAAGGAGAATGTCCGGCCGTCAGTTTGTGACCTCAAGCTCAAGCGCACTTGGGTTATGCAGCAGGACAATGATCCCAAACACACCAGCAAGTCCACCTCTCAATGACTGAAGAAAAAACAAAATTAAGGTTTTTGGAGTGGCCAAGTCAAAGTCCGGA
>NW_015657571.1:932-1307 GCF_001515625.1 Sinocyclocheilus rhinocerous | reverse complement strand
TCAGCCCGCCGGCCATTCCTCACTTTATCCCCCGGCCTCTGCTCATTCTAGGCCGTCGTGTGTGACGCTGTTTCGTTGTGAAATAGGCCTGTCACGATAACAACTTTTTGTTGTGCGATATATTGCCCCAGAAATAATTGCGATAAGCGATATTATAAAGATAAGTCATTTTAAAGACCATTTTATGCCACTGAATATATAATCAAAATGTAACAGCATAATAATGCGAGAAGGCCTACACACTTCCAAATGACAACAAACTATAGAATATTTAGATCATGGAAATTAAATATCAAAATATTAGATACCTTAAAAAACTTGAATAAATAGTAAATACACATTTTCTAACAAAAAGTGCAAAGTAACAAGTACAAA
>NW_015657571.1:0-197 GCF_001515625.1 Sinocyclocheilus rhinocerous | reverse complement strand
AAATCCAGGAAAACAGGCAAAGATCAGAAACCGAGAAAACAGACAAGGCAAGACTAGGCTAGGCTAGGAAGCTAACGAGGGCTCTGTAGAGTAGCTATCACTGCTGGCGATAAGCGCATACAATACTCTGCAGTTAGAATGGTTGTTTGAGTGGTGTATTTATAGTGAATGTGTGATTGATGACAGCTGTGTGCAAT
>NW_015657570.1:721-869 GCF_001515625.1 Sinocyclocheilus rhinocerous | reverse complement strand
GCAGGACTGTGCGCCAAATCTTCTGACACTGCCAGAAGTTCATCGTAGGTAAAATTTGATCGCAGCTGTCATTAATCGGCTGTCGGTGAACATGTCAAACTAACGATCAAAGACTACAGATTTTAGCCTAGGATTATAGGAATCTTTT
>NW_015657570.1:0-236 GCF_001515625.1 Sinocyclocheilus rhinocerous | reverse complement strand
CAATAGCCTATTTCTCTATTAAAACAACAGCGGTTGAGTAAGTGCATTTATTCAGTGATCACAATCACAAACAATATAGTCGAGATCTCATGACAGAACACAGACCGGCTGAATGACGCTTTCATTTAGATCGCTAAACTCTAGCTTGTTTGTTTTTCAGATCATCATTCCACAATGAGGAGCGAGCGCGTGCTAGGGTTGGGTATCGATTGGGTTTTTTACGATACCGGTGCCAA
>NW_015657569.1:217-1112 GCF_001515625.1 Sinocyclocheilus rhinocerous | reverse complement strand
TTTGCGGTTCCTGTGTCACATTTATGTAACCAGCACGGAAAGACACCGCTTTCTTTTACGTGATGGGATCCAAACCCTGGACTTGCTCTCTTTAGTGCCTGACCCAAACATAGATCGAATCAGCTCCTCTAGCCCTATCTGCGACTCACGTTGAGCGTTCTTTCTTACTGACCGTGCAAGCCGGTGTCATCCACCTGCGTTGGTGGTATAGTGGTGAGCATAGCTGCCTTCCAACGCATTTCCTTTGGTTTGGGCTGACGTCAAAGCAGAACTTCTTCTGTAACCTCTGGCTGCACCAAAACCTTTCGGATGTGTCGTTCGGTAGCAGAAAAACAATATCTCTCCCCCTCGGGGAATCGAACCCCGGTCTTCCGCATGACAGGGGGAGATACTGTCCACTATACTAACGAGGAGTTGTTCATGTGTGAGTTCGCCCCCAGCCAAAGCCACTGCACCTACATCACTAAACAATGTGTGGCTTTTTCTTACACTGACCCAGCCCTTACACCATAAAATACCGGATGGACCCATAATCAGCTGAGTTCGTTTAACTTTTGGAACGCTATACGTAACAGGGGTTTTATTTGGACTCTTTTGTTTGTTTAATTGTTTTCTCCAAGTTCTCAGATGGAGGCATGAGAAAGAGATTGCATTGCCTTCATTGGGCTTGTGGTTACTGGGCGACCGAAGGGACTTTTGTGACTTTTACTCCTCCCATTTGGAGTGAGGGGGGTGACGAAATGCAAGTGGGTAGGTGTCGACACCCTAGATTACCCTTGGCGAGCGTAGTGGTTTACCTCAGGGCTCGCACAGGCCCAAGGGCATGGAGACACAGCTCGAGTTTCTCTTCATTATCGCATAAATCTTTCGCCTTTTACTAAAGATTTCCGTGGAG
>NW_015657569.1:0-151 GCF_001515625.1 Sinocyclocheilus rhinocerous | reverse complement strand
GTATTTTTGGAGGCTCTGATCACAGCAGAGCTACACTGGAATGTCAAGAAAAGAGTAAATTTGGCCGACTGCCAACATGCGGTGGAAGGTTGCACAACTGGTCACATTCTGTATTTGCAGCTTTTGCGGTTCCTGCGTCACCGCGTCGTAT
>NW_015657568.1:0-1260 GCF_001515625.1 Sinocyclocheilus rhinocerous | reverse complement strand
ACCCAACATTGGGTTGAAACAACCCAGCATTTTTTAGAGTGTAAAACTAAAATCTAATCTGATAAATAACAAGTTGGGGATTAAAATAATAGCAGATTTGTCTAATTTGAAATGAAAAATTTACTTAAGCCAGAATTAAAATTATACTATGGTAAAATAAATGTTCAGCGATATCTTCAAAAGATTTTTTAATTTTGGCGCACTTTTTTTCTCTATATAATGTTGATATGGTAACTAATAAATACTGTAAATATTGTTATGCTAAATATTCAAACCACGTGTGTTACAACTAACCCGCGTTACTTTGTCCTCCGCTCTCCCCTATGTCTATTTGAAAATATATGACAGCATTATATTACGTTACTGAAGCAAATCATACATTTAATCAAGTATTCATCATTTATTTAAGTTTATTGAACTTATAAAACACATTTTAAACGAAAATGTTAGTTTTTCACTAACTACGCATAAATGTTATTTTCGCAAACATGTAGGCTACATTCACGCTGCTCACACCAATTATTATAGCTCAGCTCGTGTTGAATACAGTATAATCAGACTTTAGCCATTAATATATTTTTAAGATACTGAAAAACACAAATGTCAAAACGTATCCAGTGATTATATATAACACGCTGTATAATATAAACATTTAATAGTTTTAGGTCGCAATAAATATGAAAAATGATACCTTACTTTTTTTTTAGAGTGCTAAGATGTTCAAATATGAATGAAATTTCCCCCAAAAATAAATAAACAAAACAAAAGTTTAAGTTGAAATATAAATATAGGGTAAATTTACCTATTAAGATCACGTACCCATTAAGCACACTTCTATATTCCAGATCAGATTATAAAAAGAAAAATAATGTATTATCATACTTGATGTCTTAACCAATTGATGTGTTTGTTACTACATACCTCCTGTAATTTCAAATCAATCAGATCATTGCACACTGAGATATGAGTATCCAGTTTGAAAGCTGTCTGAAAACTTTCACCAAAAGAGGGCCCCCTTAAGTGGCATTTTTTAGATATTTAAGCCTTTATTTTGGGTAAATTTCACTACTTATTGTAAAATTAAGAGATTAATGTTTAGACTTTCGCATATTATAACCTGGAACTTGGATGTGGGAAATAATTACAGCTAGATCCAAAAGTTTTAGCAGCACAGCGCAGATGCTACAGAACACAGTTAGCTGGCTAGCTGTATACGATTGTGTGCCACGCTAATATATTACTTCACCGGCATTACTGGCT
>NW_015657567.1:0-2185 GCF_001515625.1 Sinocyclocheilus rhinocerous | reverse complement strand
ATGAATGAATGAATAAACAAATGAGTGAGTGAGTGAGTGAGTGGATGAATGAATGAATGAATAAACGAATGAGTGAGTGAGTGACTGATTGAGTGAGTGAGTGAGTGAATGAGTGAATTAATGAATGAATAAACGAATGAATGAGTGAGTGACTGATTGAGTGAGTGAGTGAGTGAGTGAGTAAGTGGATTAATGAATGAATAAACAAGTGAGTGAGTGAGTGCGTGAATGAGTGAATGAATGGATAAACGAATGAGTGAGTGGATGAATGAATGAATAAATGAGTGAGTGAGTGAGTGAGTGAGTGAGTGAGTGAATGAATGAATGAATGAATGAATGAACGAATGAGTGAGTGACTGGATAAATGAATGAAAAAACGAATGAGTGCATGAATGAGTGAATGAATGAATGAAATGTACACTTTTATTAAACAAGAACTGAAAAAATAGCAGGCAAAGGAAAAAAGTAGAAAAATAACTGCATTGAATACAAACACATTTATTGACAAGATTATAAAAGACTTACATTTTGAAAATTTTAAAAATATAATTATGGTAGTAATGTAACACACAATATATGGTAATACCTGAAATTTGAAATGGCCAGAGTGCAACGTTTCACTCTTTAACAGTTTTTTTTCCCCCATTAACATACTCCCCTCCCCCCTATTTATTTATGTATTTATTGATTGATTGATTGGGGGATGTTTGTCTGAATCTATAAATGATTAAAGAAATGTGTTTTATTGCAGGAGGTGAAGATTCGGCCATTACAGACATGCAGGCCTATATGGACATGCTGAACCCTGATGTAGCAGACGGCTCCCAGAATGCAAAAGAACATCCTGCACACCTGCCGCTTAGGTATCGAAATTTGGTACGACGAGACATTTTTCGATACTCGATGGTATCGAGGCATTTCGGTCAGTGCCTAAAAAGTATCGAACTTGATACCCAGCCCTACTTATAAAAGATTAACAAATACATATTTATCCTCATTTGACCCACATAACTAAAGAACCAAGACTTTCCAATTTTGATTGTTGTGATTGCTTTCTATTTGTGGTGTCCTTCCCTTTTTTACTGAACACACAGCTCTGCTATTGTTACATTCAGAATAATTCTGCCTTGTACAGGCAGAAAACAAGAGTCCACAATAAAATATACAGTATTGGCCAACCCTCATCCAATATTGACAGATTTAAAAATGATTAATGTAGCCTATAGACCTTATGCGTCAGAGAAACAGGTGCGCAGCCATCTTTAGAATTCTGTCTTTGAACTTCTGTTTTTGCAGTAGCTCTGTAACATTGCTGCTGAAGAGTAATTAATTAGCTGAAGTGGATTTACTCATTGCAGATTTAACGAAAGTTATCATGAACATTGTAATGTTTGAAGTGGAAGTCATAACAAATGTAGGTAGACCCGGCAGATTTTAAAACAAGCTGTTCATTCATAAATCCATAAAGTCTTACCTTCACATTGTGGAAATACAAACCGGAAGAAAAAAGACAATGAGCACAGTGCTGAAAAAGTGTGGGGCTACATAAGGTCTATAACTGATATGGTTAAGATGAAATAGGAAGTCAAAATGTCCTGGATTCCAGTTTAAAATATGATTTTTTAGTTGTCTACCCTTCTGAAAGGACAGGATTTGAAATCACTTCATGACGTCACGCTTGTCCTTAACATGAGTATGTAAATCAAGGTAGTTTGCTGTTAATAACCCATGTCTGTCAATCAATCACTATCACTCAAAAAAAAATAAATGATACGCTGGATTTACTTTTTTTGTGTCAACAGGTTCCACGTAACTGGGTTATGTTGCATTAACATTATTTATTTCAGTAAAGTTAAGTTTATTACATAAGATTAATTGAATGCCATTTAGTTGAATCAGGTTTTCTGTAACGGGCGAATGAGACATGAGACGTGTGGATCCATATGCAAGGCTTTATTTCCAAGACGTGGTCATATAACAGGCATGGGTCAAACAATAGCAAACAGGTAAAACACAGGCAAGACAAAGAGTAATCCTAGGACAAGCGTGGGTCTTCGATAGGCGAACAGAATCCAGAGGGCTTGACAAAAAGTGTAATCTGTAATACACAGGCAAAGATCTTCACACAGGAAAACAGGCCAGGCAAGACTAGACTAAACTATGAACTAGACCGGGAACTGGCTCC
>NW_015657566.1:0-574 GCF_001515625.1 Sinocyclocheilus rhinocerous | reverse complement strand
ATAATAAATAAAATACAGATGTTGACATTTTCTCTTAAAAAAAAACTACAATTTTCTTTTGTTTTGCTAATTTTGTGTTTAAAAGCAAATTAAAATTTGTTATTAAAATACATTTTTAAAAATTGACAAATCTTACTTTAAAAATACTATGTTGTTCAAGAAGTGTTTTTCCCAACAACACTGTGCTGCAGTAGCAAACTGTAAATTATGGCAGTTTGAATTATAAAAAAAATAAAAGTAAATAAAAGTAAATAAATAAATACAAATAATTTTGTAATTTTCCCCTTAGCAAAACAAATATTTTTATTTTTTTTTCACTTTTTATTTTACTTTTTCCATTTAAATTATTGCCAATTAAAGGTGGGGTAAGTGATTTTTCAAAAAAGCTTTAGAAAACAATTGTAGTTAAAGGTGGGGTAAGTGATTTTTCAAAAAAGCTTTAGAAAACTGATTCGGGCCGACTAGCAAAACAAACTTGTAGCCAATCAGCAGTAAGGGGCGTGTCTACTAATGATGTGGAGGAGAGAGGGTTCAGTGCACAGGACGGACATTATCCGAGCCGAGCGACAGAAAG
>NW_015657565.1:371-654 GCF_001515625.1 Sinocyclocheilus rhinocerous | reverse complement strand
AGACACCGGTGGGTGTTCATTTCACTGCTAACAGACTTTAATCTGGCATAAATCTTTTAATCTTTAAGACTTTAAACGGCAAACGCTACATTATCAGTGTGTCTGTTTGGCCCTGCAGTCTCAGTGATACAGGTGGTGGGTGACATGAAGAAGGAGTCTGATCCTGGAGAGCACATTTACATTTATCTGATAAGAACATCTGGTGGAAAGCCTTTTCCCTGCTGTATACAGAGGCGGACAAAGTACTCAACTCCATTACTTGAGTGAAAGTACAGATACTGCT
>NW_015657565.1:0-202 GCF_001515625.1 Sinocyclocheilus rhinocerous | reverse complement strand
GTTTGTTTTATTGTCGTACATAATACTTGCAATACTTCTGAAGCAACTTAGAATACATTACACCTGCTGAATACACTGACTAGCTTGTAGTATCTTTGGAATAAAGAGCTTTTAGAATGTTAAAAACCTATGGGAAAAATAAATTAATAAATTAATTAATATTTAACACCTCTACCCACCCCCACAAAAGCAGGATGGTAGT
>NW_015657564.1:0-4475 GCF_001515625.1 Sinocyclocheilus rhinocerous | reverse complement strand
CTAAAAATGGCTGTTCCCTCAAATAGTGCCCTATTTAAGTGTATAGGGCGATTTCGGACACAGCCTCAGTCTTCCGAGATGAGGCAAGCAGTTCGTGGTATTTCACATATTTACACAAGCATCAAACACATTTTACACAGTTTGTTTAGGCAGCATTTTACAGACTCATTTCTGTACTCTGTTTTCATCGGGTTCAGTCCTACTGAAATAAACACGGATTTCTGAGTTTGTCTGTTTCCACTAGATGGCGTTTGTGTACTTAGACACGCTTATTTCGGTATAACTTTTGATTGGTTTAATTTGTATAGCTTTATATTCTGGTTATTTTATCATGTTTATTGTGATTTCTAAACTGAGTTATTGTTTACGTGAGCAAGATTGATTCTTTCTAAGAGTTTTTGGTTGTTTTATTTTATTCCCGTCTTGCCTTTGTATATCACTTCCTGTTTGGTCGTCTGCATGAAGAGATGGAACGATATTTTCGTTGAAAGTTTTAAGGTGTTTCTCTGTAAGATTACAAGTCATCCGTCCAAGAAACTTCAAAATATAACCCCTCTCTTAGCTTACTAGCAGGCAAAAGTTTTTCACACAATTGTGTAATTCAAACACTTTCAAAACAATATCAGAGATCATAAGTTAAAATGTATACAGGAAAATTGAGTGCTCTCAGTAATGGATAACAGCTCAGAACTACACGGGAGGATCTTGTCAATGATCTCAAGGCAGCTGGGACCATAGTCACCAAGAAAACAATTGGTAACCCACTACGCCGTGAAGGACTAAAATCCTGCAGCGCCCGCAAGGTCCCCCTGCTCAAGAAAGCACATGCACAGGCCCGTCTGAAGTTTGCCAATGATTCAGAGGAGAACTGGGTGAAAGTGTTGTGGTCAGATGAGACCAAAATCAAGCTCTTTGGCATCAACTGAACTCGCCGTGTTTGGAGGAGAAGGAATGCTGCCTATGACCCCAAGAACACCACCCCACCGTCAAACATGGAGGTGGAAACATTATGCTTTGGGGGTATTTTTTTGCTAAGGGGACAGGACAACTGCACCACATCAAAGGGACGATAGACGGGGCTATGTACCCTCAGGGCCAGGGCATTGCAAATGGGTCGTGGATGGGTATTCCAGCATGACAATGACCCAAAACACACGGCCAAGGCAACAAAGGAGTGGCTCAAGAAGAAGCACATCAAGGCCAACTACAAGAAACGTCTGACCTCTGTGATTGCCAACAAGGGTTTTGGCACCAAGTACTAAGTCATGTTTTGTGAAGCGGTCAAATACTTATTTGACTCATTAAAATGGAAATCAATTGATAACTCTTTTGAAATGCGTTTTTCTGGATTTTTTGATGTTATTCTGTCTCTCACTGTCCAAATAAACCTACCATTAAACCTACCAATGAACGTGATTAATGTGACCATTTTAAAGAAAAAAAAAAGGATGTTTTGTTATAGCTTTCGGAGCAAGGGCGCCACTATCCTGCGATACCGTAGTGTGTGACGTCATGGGGTTGGTTCGCTCCGAGGGCCAGTGAAATAATATTTAAAGGGGTCCTATTATGCTTTTTCACTTTTTAAATTTTAGTCAGTGTGTATGTTTGGGCATAAAAAAGATCTAGAAAGTTACAAATCTCAAAGTCCACTCCAAAGGGAGATATTTCCCTTTTCAAGAACTACAACGAACGGCTCGTTTGGACTACAGCGTTTGTTTTCCGTGCTTTGTGATATCACAAAGCGGCCCATTAGAAGATCATTAAAAATAATTCCCGCCTACAGAAATTCGAATGGTTGGGGGGTGGGGAGGGGCGAGGTTGTGGTTAGAACGCTTGGTTGAGTGAGTGCATCAGACGAGACGACGAAGAAGAAGTGCTGCTGCAGAGTTAGTGCATCAGAGAAAACCAAGAAGAAGAGCTGCTGTGCTGTAGCTTCAAATTTTCGACGTGTCTAGAACAATTCTTACAAGTACAAACAAAATCAAGACTTTGTAAAAGAGCATCATAGGACCTTTACTTTTTGAACACACGCTTGTTTTGAAATGGAGGAAGACAAATGTGAAAGGACCCATAATAAGTGCAATTGCTTATGCTGTTGAGCCGATAGGGCGAGGGGACCGAGCAGTAATACCATCACAAGTGGAAGAAGTCGTGAACCCGTTGGTTTGGGGTGAAGAGCAAGTCAGAAACAATATGTGTTTACGTGGATACTCATCAAAACAGCTCATCTGACATACATGTGTGTGCATTTGCTCAAGAAGACATGAAAGAGAACTCAATTTGGTACTTGCATGCTGTACGAACTGAGCTGAATAATCAGATGTCAGAATAAAAATAACGGTGCTCAAGGTCTGCACTCTAAAAAAAATGTCTTTATTGTGTCAGGAGATAAAAGTAAACAACAAAAGTTTCGGCATGTTGCCTTCGTCAGTGTGACAAGCTCTCTGTGACTCAATGAATATATTGAAGACCAATTAAAGATCAACAGGTGGTGGTAATTAGCTTTCCCAGTTCACAGACTCCAGATCAGTTCCATGTATAACAGCAAATTCAACAAAAGATTCAACAAGAAATTCAACAAAATCAAAATCAATGGGGACAATAACACATCAGGCAAAAAAATGCCATTCATACACATTGCTCCCAAGAAAAAAAACACAAAAAAAAACACATTTACAAGAAGCGTTACTAAGTTACAAGAAACATGAAAGATCAAAATCCTCATTCAAACCTAAAAGTGACATGGTCTTTAAATAAAACGCCCAAAACGCCTCTCTTTGCAAGAGTCTTCTATCAATGTCTCCACCACAGCGAGGATTCAATATTTTCTCAATTCCTATACATTTCAGTTGTTCAATACTATGGTTGAATTCAATAAAGTGTCTAGCGATTGGAGAAGTAACATCACGTCTATGAATAGCTGATTTGTGTTCATTAATTCTAATTCTCAATGGCCTCAAAGTTTTTCCAAGATACATCAATGGACATGGACATTGAAGTAAGTATATTACTTTATTAGTAAAGCATGTAATGCAAGATTTGATATAGTATGTTTTATTCGTCAATAAACATGTAAACTTTTTGCAATGTAGTATTGAAGAACATGTACAATTTCGACATGGAAAACAACCTTGTATGTATGTTTTTTTGTCATTACGCACTACATCCGATCTAACTAACATATTGGCCAAATTTGAAGATCAGGAGGGTGTTTGAAAACATATTTTAAAGAAGGATATGAAGCTAAAATGAACCAATATTTATTTATAATGTATTTGATCTGATTACTATTTTTTGTGCAGGTTAAAATATAATTGAATGAAAATTGTTTCTTCTGTTTGTTTTTTTTGGTAATTTAATAATAAAATAGATTTTTTTTTTTTTTTACTTTTTCAACTGCTGAATGAAACCAGGTTTGTGGCTATCCTCTATCTAACAAAAACGATTCTTCAAAATTGTTGACTGTTTCTCAAAATCCTCTTCATAAAGTATAAAGTACTGGGACAACTTGATGATGATTTGTTAAACATTTGAATTCTTGTTCTGTTATCCATTTCTCTTCAACACCTCTGTTTAACATCCTGTCTATCTCTGATTTATATTCCATAGTAATAATAATAATAATAATAATTCATTATATTTATATAGCGCTTTTCTAGGCCCTCAAAGCGCTTTACATGCGCTTTTGTCAGGGGGTATCTCCTCATCCACCACCAGTGTGCAAATAGGTTTTTCGATTCAAATTTGGGCTTTTCCAGCAACATTTTATCAATATCGTTTTCTACCAGTCGACAAAATATATTTGCAGAGGGATTGGCGATATGGGGTGTAAAGGTACTTTTAGGTTTAAATTGATTAGTGACCATTATACCAGTACTGTTACAACCAAAAAAAAAAAAACTTTTTAATTTCACATTTCTCATGAACTAAGAAAGGATCAGTTCTTGGAGTTGGAACAAAAGATAAACCTTTACTGAGAATTTAGACGTGTTCGTTTGAAAGTTCTTTAACATATAGGTTAAGTATTGTATCATGATAAATATAGATTACGTTTTGTATAATGTTTTTGGTAACCAATGTTTAATAAAGTATGTACAATTTATGGATATAGCACCTTTCACAGACAAGGAGGGGCCACAAAGTGCTTTACATTAAGAAATAAAACCAAAACAAACAAAATTCAATCTTTTTTTGCTATTTTCGGCCAAATAATTTCGGTTGCCGAACATTCGGTGCATCCGTAAACTTTAGTTTCGATTTGAGCAATTGCCCTGCTATAGAATTTTGGGTGTGCTAATTTAACAAGGCGGTAGTACTGGGCGGTATACCGGTTCATACCGAATACCAGTGTTTATTTTTGTTATGATGTGAATTTTTTAAATACCGCAATACCGGTGTATTAAAACGCGCTTAAAGTCGCTTAAACAACTTTCGGAACGCTACACTGTTTGAAACGGGTCCCTTTTCACTGTTGC
>NW_015657563.1:0-647 GCF_001515625.1 Sinocyclocheilus rhinocerous | reverse complement strand
CCTGAGGTAGAAATGCCCTAACAGTAGGGAAAACTCAAGTGTATAGTTTACATTTTGGACAACCATTTTTTTTTTAAATTATTATTTTACATTTAAATTTTGGTTATTGTTTTCTTTCTCACTATAGATGCTGGAGAAAAAACAGCCAGGCTAAAGCATTCAAAGTGGAAACTTCTGTCGTGGCTCAATAATCCAGGATTGGGATGGTGGAAGGAGCAGAAGAACCAGAAGATCAGAGATCAGGCAGAGATCTACTGGTGCCCCTGAGGGAACAGATTTACCTAATGTGTTAGTTAAACCAAAAATTTTCATCACTCACCTTCATGTTGTTCCAAACCTGTAAGACTTTTGTTCATCTTTGAAACATAAATGTAGATCTTTTTAATGAAATCTGAGAAATTTCTGCCCCTCCATTTCACAGTTTATGCAACCACCACTTTCAAGCCTCAGAAAGGTAGTAAAGTTGCTGTTTTTTGCGTACACAAGGCATCTGTTAAAAATATCTTCATTTGTGTTCTGCACAAAAGGGTCCTATGGGTTTGGAGCGACATGAGGGTAAGTAATTAATGACAGAATTTAAATTTTTGGGTGAAATATGTTCCAATTGGTCCTTGTTCTGTTTTATAAACATTTTCAATATTTTAAAG
>NW_015657562.1:0-586 GCF_001515625.1 Sinocyclocheilus rhinocerous | reverse complement strand
AGAAGTGGATGATGTGTTCTCCCAGCGCCTATTTATACTATAGTCACACCATAAATAAATTTTATTAGCCTTCTCTAAAAACACACATGACATGGTCTTAAAAATGTTTCATAAAATTCACAGTTTTAGAGATTATGTCCTTAAGTTTTAAATGAAGCATTAGTAGACTTGTGGCTTTAGCTTCATTGTGTTTCTAAAAGCATATACCACAGCAACATATTTTTTATACATTAAAAAATATATATTTTTAATATTTTTATTTTTGTTTTTATGTTTGAGCTTATATATCTCTATTATCATAACAGTCTGGGTAATTCTGATTCTTGAACAGTAAATTTTGAAGTGTCAGCTTTGTGAACATATGTTGATTATGTATCTAGTCAGAAAGACTGATGAGCAGCAACCTTTTTATTTTGGGTATGTCATTTGTGTCTCCATGCTGAAAATGGGGGGTGACAGCTAAGGGGTTAAGAACATGCGTTGCGGAAGTGCTTTCCCTTAACACTACAAAGACAGCTCACCTATCAAAATAAACCACGTAACATACACTGAACAAAATGATAAACGCAACACTTTTGTTTTTGCC
>NW_015657561.1:0-489 GCF_001515625.1 Sinocyclocheilus rhinocerous | reverse complement strand
TTGCGCTTTGTTTCCTAGTTTTCGCTGTCATGTTCGAAATGTTAGGGGACAATATTTCTATGAATTTGCTTGATTTAATAAAATATTCCTTGCTTTAGCCATTTCTTAATAATTCTCTTCCGTCTACATTCTATTCCGGCCACTCGTTTTCTTTTTAGAAATGTATTAAAAAATATAAAAATAAATAAAAGTAAAATCTTTTAAATGACCGAGTTGCAATTTGCCAACGACTTAATAATTATTTTAAATGACCGAGTTACCTCGTAATCTTTAATCAAAATATCTTCCGGTGAAAAATGAAATCTCTTTGGTGGCATATGCAAGGCTTCGCCGGTCAATCCCTAACCAGGGCCCCTTCACCCTCCTCCACTTTTGAGTGCAACGCCCCCATCTCAACGACCAGCCAACGGTCGAAACAAGACCTCTCCCCCAACAATTTATTTTGCTCGAATGTACGACGCTATACAGAAGGTCCGTCACTACTTCCTC
>NW_015657560.1:271-567 GCF_001515625.1 Sinocyclocheilus rhinocerous | reverse complement strand
AATTCTTCTTAAGAATATTCTTATATTTTTTTCTCAAGATTGTTCTTAAGACAAAACTTTCAAATTCAAATTCTTGAAAAGAATCTTCTTTAAAATCATCATAATTAACTTAATCAGAAAGTGAATTGTCTTAAATCCCAAAAGTTATGAATGATTTGATGAATGTATTAGGTTATTTCAAATTAATTGTTATATTTAAGCATTACAACAATACTAGCTACATATAATGCATAGTAGGACTATTAAAGGGTTAGTTCGCCCAAAAATGAAAATTAGGCTGCGTTTTACTCACCCCC
>NW_015657560.1:0-130 GCF_001515625.1 Sinocyclocheilus rhinocerous | reverse complement strand
TCAGCAGGTGTTGCATTGCTTCAGTCCAAAAGAACTTAAATAAAAAGCGCCCATCCATAAAAAAAAGTGTCTTGCACGGCTCCGGGGGGGATGAACAAAGGCCTTCTGTAGCGAATCGATGCATTTTTGT
>NW_015657559.1:0-827 GCF_001515625.1 Sinocyclocheilus rhinocerous | reverse complement strand
TCATACAATAACCTATTACATTATGTGAAAAATTTGTTATTTCATAAAAAAATTATTATTACATTATGAACTCAAGATTTTATTAAGTTTTGAGAAAGTTATTACATTATGAACATTTTATTACAACAATAATGTAATACTTAATACATTATGTGCAATTTTTACATTACGTGCAGTTATTACACAATGAGTTGCTACAGATGTACATTTTTCCCTGAAGAACCTTATTATCAGCAGTGTAACTACATGCAATTCCAACGATTATATCTGGCTTCCAACACGTCAGTCGCAACAGTTAAATGTGTCTGTGAACAGCCATTTTGGGAGTCAGACATCATCATTGGAATTGCAACTGGTTACTGCTGGCAATGAGTTTCTTCAGTAAAAAAAAAGTGTTCATCAAACAAATATAGCAATGGGACCGTTATGTTTCTGTGATGTACACTTTTTCCTGAAGAAACTCATTGCCAGCAGTAAC
This sequence comes from Sinocyclocheilus rhinocerous, assembly GCF_001515625.1. Lineage (NCBI taxonomy): Eukaryota > Metazoa > Chordata > Actinopteri > Cypriniformes > Cyprinidae > Sinocyclocheilus > Sinocyclocheilus rhinocerous. The sequence goes on along the minus strand of NW_015657559.1, from coordinate 349 downwards.
CAGATGCAATTCTATCAATGATGTAGGGCTTCCAAAAAGGCTGTGGTCACACTTTATATTAGGTGGCCTTAACTACTATGTACTTGCATCAAAAAATAAGTACAATGTACTTATTGTGGTCATATTGTATTGCAAAGCACTTTTGCTGCTATTGAGGTGGGATATGGGTAAGGTTAGGGACAGATTTGGTGGTTTGGGTAGGTTTAAGGGTGGGTTAAGGTGTAAGGGATGGGTCAACAGTGTAATTATAAATATAATTACAGAAAATAATTACAGATGTAACTACATATATGTATTTTTAAAAATATAAGAACAATGTAAAAACATGTATGTACACAATAAGTGCATT
>NW_015657558.1:0-650 GCF_001515625.1 Sinocyclocheilus rhinocerous | reverse complement strand
GTAATCGAAAACGCTGTCTATACGCTTCAGGAACACACTCGTATATTTTCAAAACTGCAGCCTTAACGATGTCGTAATCTTTACAATCATCAAGTGACAAAGAAAAAGCAACTTGGGCATTTCCAATTAGAACACACTGTAACAGCGCAACGCGATTCTCATCTGACCAGTTTCTTAATTCCGCCACATGTTCAAAAAGAGTGAAAAAAGTATCAGGGTCTTCTTCATTAAATTTCGGAACCAGTTTTAAACATGAAACGAGTGAAAAAGACATACCTCGTTCTTCCGTGCAGTTAGAATATGTACCCTCCCTCATCAAGTTCAATTTGAGAGCTTCTACTTCCAACTTTGCTTTTTCCAACTCGATTTTACCCTGGTAAGAACAATGTCTCAATTTCTCATGCTCCATCTGTAAAAGCAGTAGTTCTTTTTGTTGTTCAAATGACAGATTAATTTGCAATGAAGACGCAACCGGTACAGACTAAAATGCCTTTTTCAACGAAATTCGTTCTTAAGATTACTTTAATATTTTCTTTGAGCCTCTTATCGGAAATTTCAATTTCATATCGATCCGCAATTTTTAACAATTGTTCCTTCATACATTTTCCCCAGGACGTCCCCTAAATGGCCTCTGCGAACGTCCCCTGGAC
>NW_015657557.1:1814-3766 GCF_001515625.1 Sinocyclocheilus rhinocerous | reverse complement strand
AAGAAAATCCCTCACTGATCTTGACTGAATCACTTTTGTAACCTCTTTTTTTATATTTTATATGCCTGTTGTTTGGCGCTGACTACTGTAATGGCAACGTTGCATCTGTGTATGCGATCATTTTGGAGATGCGTTCCAGTATAATTTATCCTTATTTAGGGTATAGACCTATTCTATTTTGATCTGCAGTTTAATAAAAGTTAAACAGAAAAAGACAAAAAGTAGCACTGCATGTGTTTCTGAATATTTATTTAAACGGACTGTATAATGATGAAAAACCACAAACATGACAGGTATAATTAAAATAAGCAAATTTCTTCAGCGCACATTTCAGTGCAATATTTTTACAGATTTTTTAAAGCGTGTATACAATATAATTATGTTAAATTAAGCTGAGATATAGCACTATAAATTCGTAATTCATTTGCAACAAAACTATAAAGTTTTGTTGCAAACGGATGAAAACATTAGTAGGCTTGTCAGCTCGCCCCTCAACATGCACGCGTTTCGGAGTTTCGGCAGCCCAACAATGAATATTATATTGTGGGCATTGTATTTTGATTAATACAATAGAAATTATAAAAATTACAATACAAAATGAAATTTAAATGATCCTGCTTCTAAATAAATAAAGCAGTTATTTTTATTTTGTTAAAAAGGGGCCAAAACAGACCTCCGAACAAGTAGGTTACCAGAAAGGGGGAAAAAAAAAACTTAACGTTTTTGCTCAGAATTTGTTTTGAATCACTGCATGATTTTAGTCATACATGATAAATATCAAATACATTATAGCTTGACTACAAGTTTAAAAACAACACTGGGACGTGTTGATGAAGGCAATTAAACTTACCATAATGGAATGTGTCTACACAGGCGATAATGGCAAAAAGAAAGAGAAACATCGGAAAACAGGCATATTTTATTCAAGACATTATTATGACATCAACATGCATTTATCATTCTTACAATCAAGGAGCAAAGCTTATTGAAAAATCTTAGTTGCATATGTTTCAATGCTCAGACTTCATCTGACCAGCACAAATCCAACAAGTAGTGTTTTACCAAACACAACAACATCCCATAAACCTTGAGTTTCTGTTAACATTCCCTCTTATCTCTTATTCATTCAGACAAAACAGTTAATTCTTATCTCTTATTCATTCAGACAAAACCGTTAATGAACCCTTACAATCATCAGATTAAACAATGAAAATACATAAGCAAGGAAAATAATAAGAAAATATAAAAAAACAAAATGAATGAATAAATTATCAAATAATAAAATGATTTAAATGGTAAATGATAATGTATTGTTTGATAAAATTACATAAATGGCTAATGATTATAAACAATAAATTATTATGAATTAATAAAAACAAGAAAATAAAAACAACACAAATGTGTGGTCGCTCTCTTGATGCAACACACAGTTTGTATTTGAGGATCCTCAGATCCTTCATGTTGTTGAACAAACATTAAATAGTTCTCCCTATAAAACATGAGATTTGTGCCTATTATATTTTTAAAATAATAATTTGTAGATCAATGTACCTCATCCATGGAAAGTTTCAGGGAAGTATAATTTATAAAATTACATTAAAATGATCAAAATTTTGTAATACAATTGTCTAATTTCTGCTGTTTATTTTCATGTCCTTTCACTTTTCTGTTTTTTTCTGAGTTCATGAAAATGTACTGTTTTTACTTTTATTTCAGAGTTGATTGAATATAATGAGGAGAGAGAAGAATTGAGTGAATTTGAGGAGAAAAATCGTGTCAAAAGTGGGGAAAAACCAAAACAGAAAGATTTAAAGAAAAGAAGAGCCAAGAAATCTTTCACCTGCACTCAGTGTGGAAAGAGTTTCACATGCAAACGTTATCTTGAGCGTCACATGAGAGTTCACACTGGAGAGAAACCGTTCACTTGTGATCAGTGCGGGAAGAGTTTCACA
>NW_015657557.1:0-1686 GCF_001515625.1 Sinocyclocheilus rhinocerous | reverse complement strand
AAACATTCATCTTCTCTACACAGACATACAAAAAACATTCACAGTAAGTAGATCATCTTCAGATCCAGTACTTTCACATCTGATGTTGTGTCTTCACCAAATGCGACACAATAATGCATCAAGCAATAAAATATAATCTGGATAAATGTCCTAACCAGCTATAACAAGCGACATGACAAAGAAACATTATCTAAAGTTTTCACAGTGAATAAAGTTCATCTTCATCTTCAAAACCAGCAGATTCAACTGTGACATTCAGATCAACTCAAAGATGGAGTTCCTCCACAAAGTACAATGTCAGAAAGTTTTATTCTTGTTTATCATTTTGCTTCATGATATAAATGATATAATTTTACTTACTTATGGGTTTCATATTATGTTCAATTATTTCCTATTATGTCCAATATGTTTAATAAGCAGGATTGTAAGAATAGTAATACCATTAAAACCTTACTGATACCTATTCTTACTTGTAAGTCAGTAGGAGAGAGAGGTCCATCTCATTAGTTTTCACTTTTACTTGCTCTGAGCAATTATTGATTAAATGTTCCCCTTTTTATTAATGCATTATCTTTACTTGTAATATAACATTTATTGTCTGCTAATTGTATTTGAATCAGGAAAAAGTAATTTTATAATTTCAGTTTTAATATCTAAATGCTATGAAGGATTATTTATTATTTTTATTTATTTTTTATGGGGGGGGGTTGTCTACATTAGCAGCCCTTCTTCTTCTAGTGGTGGGCGGATCGATCCTAATATTGATAGTATCGATACCAGCGTTGGCAGAGGCGGACAAAGTACACAACTTCATTACTTGAGTGAAGTACAGATACTACTGGTCAAATACTACTCCACTACAAGTGAAAGTTGTAAAGACATGTTTTTACTTAAGAAAAAGTACGAAAGTACATGCTTTTAAAAGTACTTAAGAAGATCAAGTAATGGTAATATTGATTCTGCTACAGTTAATTCAAAGATCTAATCTAAATATTTATTATTAATCATAACCAGTTATAATTAGTCAAATATTTCCCTTTTTGTGCTGATTCACAACATTACCATCGAACCTCTCGCAATCTTGTTAAGGAATACAGATGGCTGGGACACAAGCATAAGCTTCTGCTTTATGCGGACGCTCTCCTCTTCTTCCTATCTAATCCAGATTCCTCTATACCGAAAGCCCTTACAATTATTTCAGATTTTGGAAATGTTTCGGGATACAAAATTAACTTGCAAAGAGTCTTCTTTTCCCTATTAATCAAAGAGCACAACAAATGTCTTTCCAATCCTTCCCATTCTCAGTAAGCTTTGATAAATTTCTCTATCTAGGTGTGAGTGTAACACGCAGATATAAGGATCTGTTCAATAGTAATTTTAAAAGAGCACTGGACAAAGCCAAGCGAGACATGGTGCGGTGGTCAACCCTTCCTTTAACTTTGGCTGGGAAGATCAACTCCATTAAAATTACAATATTACCAAGATTCTTGTTCTTATTTCAGTCTGTGCCTGTTTTTATTCCCAAATCATTTTTCAAAGATCTGAATAATTGTATTTCCATGTATCTTTGGGATAAAAAAAATTCCTCTGCATATTTATTTCATTCCAACAGCTAAGAACTGATTTTGAGATCCCTCAGTGTAATTTTTTTAGGTACTTACAGGTCCGTAGCTTCATTAAAAAACA
>NW_015657556.1:0-680 GCF_001515625.1 Sinocyclocheilus rhinocerous | reverse complement strand
GCAGAGGCAGAGCAGGAGGAAAGGAAGGAGGAGGAAGAAAGGGATTTTGATGAACCCCAAGAAGTGAACTCAGTAGCACCCCCAAGAACGGAATTGAGCCAAAGGGCCAGGAACCTGAAGAACCCACTCCGAAGGAATAAGATCAAGTGGCCAAAGGCCAACGAGACTGAGGAGTGGAGAAAGTTGGACGATCATCTGAGCGGGCTGCTGCAAAAAGCTCTGCGCGGGTCAGTGGTAGCCAAGCTAAACCTGTTTGGGGAAATCCTGTATGAAGAATGCAGCAACAGGTATGGCGAGGTGACCATTAGAGAAGCCTTAATAAGATCAAAAGGCAGGAGGGAGAAAGAAATCGATGACCTGGTGGTAAGCAGAAGGCAGCTCCGCAGGCGTTGGAGGAAGGCAGAGGAGTCTGAGAAGGAGGGCCTGAAAGCTCTCTGGGATGAGATCAGAAGACGCCTTGCTAACCTCCGGAGGGTAGAACGCATCAGAAGACGGAGGAAAAGGAAGGAGAAGGAAAGATCAAGTTTCTTCAGGAATCCATTCCGGTATGCACGCGGGCTCCTTGAGGAGAAGACAAGTGGAATTCTGGATGTCTCCAAAGAAGAACTGCAGGAGTACATCCGTACTCAGTACAATGACCCAGCAAGGAACAAACCCCTAGACTCGCCAGGGTATGTGCC
>NW_015657555.1:0-1672 GCF_001515625.1 Sinocyclocheilus rhinocerous | reverse complement strand
ATTTGTTGAACATCAATTCAATTGTTACTCTTAAATTGGTTTGGATGTTTTTTTTGTACTTTCTAGTTCGGGGAACAAAGTAAAAAAAAAAAGTACAACATACATCATTTTGCTACAGCAAGTGATGTAAAAGCTTCGGTCTGTGAACGCTTCAACCGCAGTTTGAATTTCAAGCAATTTGAAATCGTGCATGTGGCGATTGTTACGATTGCCAGCTGGAGTGCCCACAAGCTCCACTAGAAGGCACTCCATGCTGTACCTTTGCCATTCACCCCAGACTCCATTTCCCATAATCCTTTGCCCGGACTCAGCGCTCATTGCAATCACCTGTATCTCATCACCTCATCAGTCTCACACTATATAAGATGCACTCACACTATATAAGATGCACTCACACAGACACTTAGCTCTGAAATAAGAAAGATATAAGTAAACAAGGAAGTGTTAGCAGGAATATTTTTCGATGTTGAAAACGCATACAACGTGATGTGGCAAGAGGGACTTTTAATAAAATTAGAAAGAATGGAAATAAAAGGAAGAATGTATAATTGGATCAAGAATTTCTTGTTTAAAAGAACTATACAAGTTAGAGTGGGTTCTGCATTATCTCAGATATATCCAGTAGAGAATGGAACACCTCAAGGAAGTGTTAGCAGTCCTGTTCTGTTTAATCTAATGATTGATGATATATTTACACAGATAGACATGGGGATAGGAAGGTCCTTGTATGCAGATGACGGTGCGCTGTGGAAAAGAGGGCGCAATGTGGGGCATGTGGAGAAGTGTATGCAGAATGCTGTTAAAAAAGTATAGAATGGGGTTTCAGTTTTTCTGTAGCAAAAACTCCGGTGATCTGTTTTACCAAAAGGAAAATCAATCCAATTATGAATATTAAACTGTATGGACAACAATTGGAGCAGGTGTCAGTAATTAGATTTCTGGGAATGTGGATGGATTCAAAACTAAATTTCTGAATTCACATTCAGAAAATAATAGACGAAGATAAAAAAGCTGAATATTTAAATGTATGGACAACAATTGGAGCAGGTGTCGGTAATTAGATTTCTGGGAATGTGGATGGATTCAAAACTGGATTTTAGAATTCATATTCAGAAAATAGTAGACAAAGGTAAAAAAGCAATAAATGTAATGAGGTGCTTGGCAGGTGTTGAATGGGGGGCATGTCGTCAGTCTCTTAAAAGTATATACTGTGCACTGATAAGAGCAACTATTGATTATGGCAGTATGGTGTACAGATCGAGGCAATTCAATCACAAGCACTGCGAATATGTTGTGGAGCAATAAGATCATCTCCAATAGCAGCAGTACAAGTAGAGATGGATGAAATGCCTCAGGAAATTCGAAGGCTCAAGTTAAAGATGAGATACTGGATTAATATAAAAGGACACTTAGATAGTCATCCAGTTAAGAAAGTTCTGAAGGATTGCTGGGAATATGAGTATAAAAAACTATCAAGCTTTGGATGGACTGCCAATGAGGAGGCACAGAATATGGGAATTAGTGACATCAGTATTGCCCCTTCTGTGGCAACTTCAGCAATTCCTCCTTGGCTTTTCCCTATGCCTGTAGTTGACATTCAGCTATATGAAGAAAAGCATAAGGAAAGAAATGTTAACAAATATAGCAGTGCAGCAATACATTGAACAAACTT
>NW_015657554.1:22922-29365 GCF_001515625.1 Sinocyclocheilus rhinocerous | reverse complement strand
TTAAGGGGGTCTGAATACTTTCCGTACCCACTGTATATACATAATGGTTTTAATTTTACTATAATAACTCCAGTGTGTTCCAGATGATTGAGCCCTACAATAAGGCACTGGGATCATCACTTCTGAATTAAATGCACCAAAACTTCAATTACATTTACATTATTGCATATGGCAGACGCTTTTAATTTAAAGCGACTTACATTGCATTCAAGGTATGAATTTGATCAGTTCATGTATTCCCTGATAATCAAACCCTTGGTGCTGCTTTGGCAAGGCTATGCTGTCTGAGCCACGGAAATGCTCCCATTTGTAACGGCAAAATTATATTTCGGCTCCTTTTCATTTCAATTAAATGATTAGTCGGTTGATTCCCCAGAACGTGTTTTCTGAACATGGTAAAGTCATGTGTTTTAGTTTTACTATCTGATACCCTCATCGTACCATGGTAATAATCACTGTATTTCTAGTCTCTGTTGATCTCAGTGGGATGTAGTGTTGCTTTCGTCAACGAAAATTATGACTAAATATCGTCGTCAACGAACCTTTATCACGTGACGAGACGAGACGAAAATGCTGGTCATGTGACGATGACTATAATTAAATGTATAATGCAATATCGTTGACGAATAAAAACGAGACTAAATGTGGTTTACAAAATAAAAACTATGCTAAAATGTCTCTTCATTTTCGTTGACCAAAACGAGACGAAACGAAATGTTATAACGTTATTTCGTCTCGTTTAGTTGCGTTATTATTATTATTTTGCAGTATTTCTGTTTCCTGTGTCTCACTTCAGGGGCTGCATCAGGTCGCACTGCGCAGACGCAGGCGACACCACTTCCTCAAGCCCCACTCGCGGCATTATTTAGAACAGTGTTTCCCAACCGGGGTGCCGTCTGTCGAGAGCAGGGGTGCCGTGTAAAAATGTGTGTGTGTGTGTGTGTGTGTGTGTATATATATGTGTGTGTGTATATGTGTGTGTGTGTGTATATATATGTGTGTGTGTGTGTGTGTGTATATGTGTGTGTGTGTGTATATATATATATATATTTAAAGTACCAGGGTATTATCATGTGCTTCTATCAATGTACCATGATACTTTATTGTATTATAAAGAATAATAACTTTACATTAAGGAGTAAAAACCACTCCGATTTTGTTTAGATTGTATTTCTATTGCATTATGCTCTTAATAAGCACTGTAAATGTGATTACAATTGACTAAAATGAATGATTGACAGAGATGATGCTCAGTACTGTAACAAATACATGCCATCTATCACAACCATGATTTTTACTATTACCATGCCATTATCTGATTCGATCACAGTACCATACAACCACAAAGACAATATCATATCGGCCTCCTTAAGAAAGCAAATGGCTGATGACATGATGACACAAAGAGGACAAACCAGAATGACCTTGTTTAGATGCATCCTCTTTATAAACACACACAGTGCACGACAGTCTAATGAGCAGATGTGCGCTGGGGTATTATCATCATCAGACGTGCGTGCGTGTGTGTGTGTGTGTGTGTGTGTGTGTGCACATTTAGCACATGCAACCGATCGAGCGATCGACAGCCTCTATCGATCATCTAATCAATATCTGATAAACAATGAGACACACGCAGAAAATCTCCCACCTCCTTCTTGACGTTGCGCAGCAGCCTCTGACGCGTCTCCGATTCTGTAAACAAACACACAGATTCTCATCCAGAGCTCACCCTGACGGGCTCTAAGCGCTGTTTTTGCACAGATGAAGCTGAACGGCTCACCTGCCATGGCTGCTGTCCGCTGCGATGCCTTGCCGTGCCGCTCGTGCGAGGGATGAATGTGCGCAGGATGACAGACCGTCCTCGTGAGTCAGAGCTGCGCGCGCAGGGTGTGGCGACTCGCATCAGCACCGCGCCGCATTAATGACCGATATCGCGCCGATCATCGGACCGATCTCGCCCGTCCCGGTCCCATCCGATCTCTGTCGGGATGCTGTAGTTTAGCAGCGCTTCTAGTACATAAGGATGATGTTTATGTGTCGGTCAGACCTGCTGCTATTGGTCACACGAGCGCCAATCACCGTCGTTTAAGGATACACGCTAATCACAGGTGCGAGAGAACAGAGCCTGCGACGCATTACAGTGTTTGAAGGTGAAAAGTGTATGGAGATAGATTGCATTATTCCAAATAAATAGATTATGATGCATGAATAGCCTAAATGTAAAGAGATGAACAAAAATTAAACATGTAGAATGAGATCCACAAATAGAGTTTCACAAACATGAATTAAATTCACAAATAAATAAAATGAGATTTGCAAATAAAAAACATATTCACTAAAATTTATTTTTATTCTGCAAACGCAACTTTACCTGGCATTCATTTGTGGATCGCTGCCCGTATATTTGTGAATGGCTTTCTGTGCATTTGTGGATCGCTGCACGCATTATTATTATTTTTTTATAATTTTTTTTATTTGCAAAGAACAGGAACATACAAATTATAAACATATAAAAACAACAACAACAAAAAAAGTATAGCGAACACCCAGCTAACAATTTTTGGTTCCCAGAACATTAGTTTTTATGGTTTGTTTTTGGTTAGCCAGGAAAGTTTTCTTAACGGAAATAGAATGTTAGTTTTTGGTTCCCAGAACGTTATTCTAACGTTAATCTAACGTTCCACTAATGTTATTATAATGTTCGCAGGACATTGTTTTTTTTGGTTCCCAGAACGTTATTCTAACGTTAATCTAACGTTCCACGAACGTTATTATAACGTTCCCAGAACGTTATTTCTTGGTTCTCAAAAAACAAACAAAACAGGAACCAAAAACTAACGTTAGAGGAACATTCTGTGTTTGCTGGGCTGTAAATGTTTGCATAAAGTGGGTATAGAAAAGAATCACCCCCCCCCCCCTTTAAAATAATCACATTTTGTTGCTTTGCAGCCTAAAAGACGGACAGTTTTTGTTTTATACAGCTGTATTTACTCCGTGCAACTTATAACATCCAAGTGAAAGATAAAACACCAACATGCAGAAAAAACAGTAGACAGCTTGAATGTAGGCTTAAAGACAATAGACTCGCTAAATTTATCATTTATTTCTTTAGTCTAGAGCTGGTTAGTCTCAGCCAGGCTCTGCAGGAGAATCTGGAGACTTTTATTTTGAAAGGCGACACTGTTTCCGGCGCGCTTCACGCTCACTGCAGTCGCACGGGCTTGGCGGGAGGCGCTGAAGTTCACAAGCTCACTTTCTTCTTTCACTTTCAGCTGATATTTTATGAATATAATCTATAAAAGGTGAGTTTATTTGATGCAGTGTTCAGTCAGAGCTCGAGTAAAGATCTTTATATAATAATGAATAATGGTCCGTCTCTCGGGTGCTCTGTGTTTTGAATTAGCTGTGCGGCTAAAGCTACTCAACATGCCTGATTCATTTAAACTTAATTTAATTTAACAACACAACGTATTTATTTTCAAATCAGGTAAATAAAATGTTTCATTGTGCTGTTAAAGACATGATTCTAGTATTTTTACATTAGTTATTATTTAATCTAAACTCTTAGCTTGGGGTTTTCAAGTGTGTATTTGTATATATTTTTATGCATTTGTTGTTTTATGTTTTTAATGTGGTATATATATTTATTTAGTGTTATTTCACACACACACACACACAAATATTTATACATATTATTTACACTGCCGTTGAAAAGTTTGGGATCAGTAAGATTTGTAATGTTTTTTAAAGAAGTCTCTTATGCTCATCAAGGCTGCATTTATTTGACCAAAAATACAGAAAAAACAGTAATATTGTGAAATATTATTGCAATTTAAAATAACAGTTTTCTATATTAATATACTTTAAAATATAATTTATTTCTGTGATCAAAGCTGTATTTTCAGCATCATTACTCCAGTCTTCAGTGTCACATGATCTTCAGAAATCATGCTAATATGCTGATTTGTTATCAATGTTAGAAACGGTTTTTGCTGCTTAATATTTCTTTTGGAACCCGTGAAACTTTTTTAGGATTCTTTGATGAATAAAAAGTTAAAAAGAACAGCATTTAATTAAAATAAAAATATTTTGTAACAATATACACCACCGTTCAAAAGTTTGGGGTCAGCATTTATTTATTTTTTTCAGCAAGGATGTGTTAAATTGATAAAAAGTGATAATAAAGACTTATATTGTCAGAAAAGATTTAACTTTATTCATCAAAGAATCCTGAAAAAAGTATCACAGGTTAAAAAAAAAATATTAAGCAGCAAAAACCGTTTCTAACATTGATAATAAATCAGCATATTAGAATGATTTCTGAAGATCATGTGACACTGAAGACTGGAGTAATGATGCTGAAAATACAGCTTTGATCACAGAAATAAATTATATTTTAAAGTATATTAAAATAGAAAACCATTATTTTAAATGGTAATAATATTTTACAACATTACTTTTTTTCCTGTATTTTTGGTCAAATAAATGCAGCCTTGATGAGCAGAAGAGACTTCTTTAAAAACCATTACAAATTGTACTGATCCCAAACTTTTGAACAGCAGTATATATATATAATTTTAAAATGATTAAAATAAATTAATATATTTTAAACATTATGTTGTAATATATTGCATTACTGATTATAATGTATTATAAATATATTAATAAATTTATATAATAATAATAGACTTTCTGCAGGTGGTTTGTAGTCTGCAGTGATCATGCCGTCCAGTCTGGGCTCCAGCAGTCCAGCCGCAGTTCTTCAGGAGGCTTTGGAAAACTCCAGCCGCTTGATTGACAGGCATCTGCAGGAGGATCGCTGTTTCCCAGACCTGTCCGAGCTCCTCAATGTCCCGTCACACAGTAAGAGATTCGGTCTGGTAAAACACAGCCTAATTTTCATTTTTGGGTGAACTAACCCTTTCGATTGCCTCTTGTTAACACATGCTTGTTGAGCATAAAACACATCTGTGTGCTTGTGTCTGGTGTTCGGTAGACATGCCTTCGCTCTCGGGTGTGTCAGACATGGATTACCCTCTGCAGGGACCGGGACTGATCAGCGTGCCGAGTCTCCCGGAGCTCAGCGCCATCCGCAGGGTTCCTCTGCCTCCGGAGCTCGTCGAGCAGTTCGGTCGTATCCTACCACAGAGATGCTCATTTTATACAATACACCCTAATATGAAAGCGTCTTGTAGAATTAATCCGTTAAGTTGTCTGCAGTACCTTAATTGCCACTTTTACCAGATATGCAGTGCAATTGCATGATGGGAGTTTTCCCTGAAATCTCCAGAGCGTGGCTCACCATTGATAATGACATTTTTATGTGGAATTATGAGGATGGGTGAGTAGGATGACATTAAAGGGCACTTATTATAATGCTTTTTTTTAATTTTACATTTCCTTTAATGTGTAATATAGCTGTTTGTGCACGTAAATGATATTACAAAATCTAAATGTGTTCTAGCAGACTTGTGAGTGTGCATAATGTTGGCACTTTAAATATTTCTGGAAGTATTTCGGACGCATGATGTTCACTGAGGTTTATTTGTCTTGTTCGTTCCTTCAGGAGTGATGTGGCGTATTTTGACGGGCTCAGTGAAACTATTCTGTCAGTTGGACTGGTCAGACCTAAGCCTGGTTAGTTGTTTTATCTGTTGTTGAGAATGCTGTGGATTGATTATTAGGATGATAAATCAGTCATTACCTAAAAACATGCATGTAATGCATCGCAATATTTCCTTCTGGAGATTTTTATTTGTCATAATTTGATGTTTAACCACCAATTGTTTTATATTACAATATTATTGTATTGACACGGGTAGTCTTAGTTGTTACAGGTTTTTTTTTTATTATTGAAAAAAACTGAAATGATACACCCAAACAGAAACATACAAACTCCTTCAAGAGAACATTAAAGAGTATCAACACAAAAGTTTGCATGTAACAAACAACAGAAAAAATACATGCACAAAAGAGAGTAAACATAATCAAAAAGTGTATGTGTGTGTATATATATATTAGAGGTCGACCGATAGTGGATTTTGCCGATACCGATAGCTAGGTTGGACCACACTGGCCGATACCGATTAATTAACCGATAGTTTTAAAATTGATACTGAACAAAAACTAAAATAGTGCTTTATTAACAAAAACAGTACTGAACCATACTAGTAGTAGTAGTAGTAAAAAATAAATAAATAATAGTAAATGTTGAAATTAACACACTCTAACAAGGAACAATACTTACACAGCTTTCATTAATCTTAATGCTACAAATGGACTCTTATTTTAAAGTGTTACCATTTAATTTCAACTGTCATGCTTAAAGATGCACATCTTTAAATATATACACAAAGGCTATAGCATTAAAATTATATACACAGCCCTCTACGAACACCTTGGCAATTGAATCGCCATTGGCTAGTAAATTTTTTTGTTTACTC
>NW_015657554.1:5508-22912 GCF_001515625.1 Sinocyclocheilus rhinocerous | reverse complement strand
AATTTTTGCTTATATTTACTCTATATATTAATTTATATTATTTGTTGTTTAATTTATGTATTATTAATAAATTATTTTTTTATTCATATTTTATATTTTTCGTTTATATTTACTCTTATGTTTAACAACAAAGATTACCCATCTCAATACCATATTTGTAATATAAAAACATGAGTGTGGTAAAACATAAAATTATAAAATTGTATTTAGTTTTTTATGATTACTATTATAATTACTATTTTTAAAATCAATTTATGGAATTTATGGGAATTTATACATAAATAAAAAGTATGATTTAAAAAAAAATAGTAATAATAAAAAAACATTAATTAATAAATAAACAGAACCATTAATAGGGAGAGGAAAGCAAACTAAGCCCACAGTCATTAAAAAAAAATCTCATACTGTTTCAAGAATCGGTCACTTTTTTTTATTACTAGCTACCTCAACCAGCCACTTTTGTTGGTTACAGGTATTTTTCAGCCTCACATCCACTTCCTGTTAGTGTTGGCCACACCGGTGGATGTCGTGATCCTGGGCTTGAGCTTCCCAAAAGCCCATACAGGTGAGTGTCATGTTTGGATGTGATTTAATCAGCATTGGCACATGTTGGATTCATTCTCAGTAGGGCTGTCAAAACGGCTGAAAAACTAAATTTGAATTTTTTACTTTCGAGATTCGAATTATATTTGAATTTAAAATGCATAATTTCAGTTAGGGTGAAGAAAAGCTTTTGGCTTCTCTTCTGAGGCCACAAGAGGGCGCAAAATATTACTAATGCACGTTTATTCAAAGCATAAGATAACATTACTTTCTGTGAAAAAAAGTGCATAATGTTTAAAATAATGTTTATAAACCAATTATAATTAAGTAGCTTAAACAACTATAAACAAAACAGCATCATGTATGTATGCATAGTTTGATACAAAGGGCCGAAAGCCAATCACACAAAGTACATTTTTCATTTAAAAACACGAGTTGCAGTGGAGAATTTTTTTTACATGGCTTTCTAAACATGCGGCTCTTTTGTGTGAGACGCGAGTGCAGCGGTGATAGATGTCCCTCTAGAAAATTCTAGTTCTCTTTTCCCGCAATATTTTTAATTAACAGCGCAGCAGCGCCGCATCTAGTGGCTTCAACTGGATAGGCTAATAAATGCATTATAATGCAACACTACATCGTCATCGCATCTCGTGCGCCACTGATAAGGCTGCCTCCTTAACGCACACCTAAAATTGTGGAATGCGGATTTTTTTTTTCAATTCAACGAATATTCTAAATTCGAATATTTTTTTTTTTGACAGCCCTAATTCTCAGTCTGCGTTTGTGTGCGGCAGGTCTGAATGACAGCATGTCAGGAGCCATGCAGCTGTTGCCAGATCCTCTCTACTCCATCCCCACGGATAACACCTACCTGCTAGCCATCACCTCCACGGATGTGGGCCGCGTCTTCATGGCGGGGAAAGACGGCTGTCTGTACGAGATCGCCTATCAGGCTGAAGCGGGCTGGTTCAGTCAGCGCTGCAGGAAGATCAACCACTCCAAGAGCAGCCTGTCCTTCCTCATCCCTTCACTGCTGCAGTTCTCCTTCTCCGAGGACGGTAAGAGTGTCCTTCAGCAGACAGAATCAGCCCAATTGATGTTTCATATTCAATCGTGTCTTTTTTCCAGATCCCGTTGTCCAAATTGCTGTTGATAATTCAAGGAACATTTTATACACTCGTTCGGAGAAGGGTGTCCTGCAGGTGGGTCTTCTTCATAATGAACCAGAGACTGTGGTGTTTGTGATTTTGAGTAGGGATGCACCGAATGTTCGGCAACCGAAATTAATAAGCAAAAGGACTGAATAAATTGTACCGAACAATGACATGACGCGATCAAATAGAGGCGCGCACTAATGCATTAAACATGACGGCTGTGTGGAAGCATGTTAAACTGTCCGAGAAAGACGCAGAAATCATTACAAGCACCGAGAGAAGGGGTGGTTGTTGCTGGTTACTGTATGATGACTAAAATCGCGAAATGCCCTTAAACAATTAAATAAACTGCAGAACGTTGCGTTTTCTAATGCACGAACGAATTGCATGCATTCAAACAGCGCTGCATGAGCTCGCGGCTCCAGGGTTCAAAGTCCAAAGCGCGAGAAAAATCTGAACCGACACGGTGTTACTCGTCAGTTGCTCAGTCACATTTTTATGATTTTTTACAAGGCATGTGACAATGCGATACGTGCAACAGATTCGTAATGAGACTCATTTATTAATCTACTGTTGTTGACAAAAAGAAGCGCTGAGGTCCTCCTGCGGGGTTTCTGCCAAAATAAAAACTCCCATCAACATTAATAAATGCTATTATTGTAATTTAACTGGTGTTCTGTAAAATAAAATAAAAAGGATAATAATAATTACAACAGCTTTGTTAATACATTTATTATAGCATTCCCACATAGTGTTCAGACTGGGATCTGTAATATTTTCTAATGTTTTAAAACTTTAGCTCAGCAAGGCTGCATTTATTTGTACAGTAAAAAATACATGCCTGATTCAAGAAGGGGGTCTCAAAAATGGCCAAAAAATATTATTTTACTAACTTCATAATTTTAAATTAAATTGTGTTTTATTGGTATAATGTCTGCTAGAATGTTAAAAAATGTTCAGTGTTAAGTAAATATTTTTAAAGCAAATTTTGGCTATTTAATTTATGCAATGGTGAAAAAAATTGGCAAAATGGGGAAAAAAATGCGAAAAACCGTATTCGGCCTTCAGCCCAGTGTTTTATTTCGGTGCATCCCTAATTTTGAGTTTGAGTTGAGGTGACAGTCTAATGTTGTTTTTGTGTCTGCCAGGTGTATGATCTCGGCGCTGATGGGCTGGGAATGAGTCGAGTCGCAGCCATGTCTCAGAGCTCCATCGTCTCAGCGGCTGGAAACATCGCCAGGTAGAGCTTCACCTGGGTTTTCTGTAGAGATGCACGGATAGAAAAAATGTGGCTAATAAATACATAGCTGATAATTAATATGATCTTACAGTCAAAAAGTTTACATAAAAACTAGTAAATATATTATATTTGATTAAATTATTGTAATTATAAATTATTATGAGTATTTGCTTTTATTTGTCATTTATTTTTTATAATGTTTTAATTATTATTATTTATGTAAATCATTATCTTTAATACATGTAAAATTAATTTAAAGTTTTTCTTAATCATTAATAATAATTGTTATTATTATTAATATACTGTTTTTATTGTACAAATAATATAGAAATATTTTATTAATAATAAAATATTTATCAATATCTTAAATTTAAAATTAATTAAAAAAAATGCAAATATTGGTCAATGCTTATATGGTCACTAATATATTATTTTTCCTAAGTAGTGATAAAAATAATTAAATTAATTATATTAACTATTGTTAAGAATACATTTTATTATAAAATAAATACTTTATTAATTTATAACATATATTAATAATAAATGTATCATTATTTTAATGTGAAATTAAATATTAAAACATCTAATATTGGTTGGTACTGATATGATCACCAATATAATACTCCTAGTTTTTCTTTATAAATAAGTATTAAGTAATATTACTAATAACATTAAAAATGCTAAAATTGGTCAGTACCAATATATTGTGCGCTCCTAGTTTTTCTTAATAATGAATTTATTAATTGTTAATTATTTCATGTAATTATACAAATAAAATTTGTACATTATTATTAATAATAATCCATTTATCATCTTTAATAAATGTAACATTAATTTAAAAAATACTAATACTAGTCAGTATCAATATGGTCACCAATATGTTGCATGCACTCCTATTTCTTAATTACTGATAATAATTAATGTTATAATTATTATAATATTTTGTTATAAAAATGTATATTTTATTATTAATAAAAATATCTTAAATACAATTTTGAACAATGATTTATAAATGATATTGTTAGTCGCAGATATGATCACCAATATATCGTGCACTCCTGTTTTTCATGTTTAATAAATATTTTCCTGTGTAATGCATTTTTCACTTCAAATGCATGTCTTTGCCTGTTTTTCAGGACGATCGACCGCTCCGTGTTCAAACCCATTGTTCAGATCGCAGTTATTGATCGCTCGGAGTCGTCAGACTGCCAGCTGTTGGCCGTCACTCATGCTGGTATGATTTATGAATGGAGACGCTCATGAATCCTGGGTCTGTAAATCCTCTAAATTGTGTTTTTGTGTGTGGTGCAGGTGTGCGTCTCTACTTCAGCACCATCCCTTTTGCTCCTCCAAATGCTAAACACATCTCGGCCCGGCCCTGCGTGCTGGCGCTGGTGCATGTGCGTCTGCCGCCTGGATTCTCTGCGTCCTCCACTCTCCAGAAACCAGCTAAAGTACACAAGGCTCTCTACAGTAAAGGAGTTCTGCTGATGGCTGCGTCTGAAACAGAAGACAGTGACATTCTCTGGTGCATCAACCACGATTCCTTTCCCTTTAAAAAGCCCCTCATGGAAGCTCAGGTCAGAGACCTTATTTCCTGTTCCTGTCCGTCTGGTCGCTTCTTCATTTGTTTGTCAATTTTTTTATTTTTATGGAAGCTTGTTTCCACCATGGGATAAAAAAATAGCGCTTTATCTGTTTTTATCTCACAATTCTGACTTTTTCCTTGCAATTCTGATTTTATATTTCTCAATTCCCACTTTTTTTTCCTCACGATTCTGAGAAGAAAAGTCGGAATTGTGAGATACAAACAGTTTATGGAACTGTGTAACATGGAATGTCGTGGAGTTGGTAGAATTTTGGATGAATGTATCAAAAGTACATGAACTTCATCTCCAGAGAGTCACTTCATAAGCATTTCACATTAGAAGCTTCAAGGTCTTCACGGCAACCCGTCAAAATAAAAGTATTACAGTATTACTACTGTACAGTAGAACATATGTCTCGGTGTAGTAATAATAATAAATTAAAACTTTATTTTTTAAGGAATAATCACACATTTTGTTTTATCAATGTTGTAATTTTCAAGTTTTTATTGATTTATAAAGCACATTTAAAAACAGCCACAAGACTGACCAAAGTGCTGTACATTAAAATCAAACCATAAACCATAAATAATAAAACATGAATTTAAAACCAAAGGAATGACAGATAAACATTCTGAAGACAGAGTAATAATCAAGACCATAATACAGTGTAATAACAGTAAATATCTCTTGTGCAGCACTCGGTTTGCCAAGAAGTGAAATGGTTTGTATAATTGATAATTTAATTAAAAAATAAATTAAATGTTTTATGCCTTCATTTGATTACTAGAAAAATTAAAATACAAAACACAATTTCTGAAAAAAAAATAATAAAATTTCATAGGCCCTTATTATTGTAAAAATAAAAATTTAATTAAAGTTATTTTTGTGATTTCAATTGATTAGACATGTTTTTTGATGATAAAAATTTAATTTAACCATTAAAATGGAATCCAGAAAAATTAAAACCAAAAACACAGAATTTGGTTAAAAAAAAATGGAATTTGAGGAAAAAAATAAACTATATTTCATATATTTAATAATAATAATTTGATTACTAAAATTTAATTTGACTATTAAAACAGAATTTAAAAATTAAAATGGAGAAAATGGAATCCAGAAAAATTTAAACTGAAAACACAGAATTTGGTAAAAAATAAAACGGAATTCGGTAAAAATAAAACGGATTTCATAGGGCCCTAGAATTGTGAGAATTTTTCATTCTGTGGTGAAAAAAAAACCACAATTGCAATATATAAACTCAGAATTGTGAGAAAATCATAATTCTGAGTTTATATCTCGCAATATTCTGAGTTTATATCTCGCAATATTTATTTATTTTTTCCCTCAGAATTCTGAGTTTATATCTTGCAGATTGAAAAGTCGCAGTAGCCTTTTGAATTTTTTTTTATTCTGTGGCAAAACAACACTCTGACATCCGTGTTTTTGTCTCTTTCTCCAGATGACCGTGAATGTGGACGGTCACTCGTGGGCTCTGTGTTCAATCGAGGAAACCGAATCTCCCAGAATCCTCACTCCTCTCAATAAAGATCTCATTCCAGTCACTGACACTCCTCTAGTCGTTCAGCAGCACAGTGTCCCACCGCAGAAGTTTGTTCTCCTGTCCGCTCAGGTATGATTGATAGTGGTCGACCGATATATCGCCAAGGCCGATATATCGGCCGATATTTGGCATTTTTCACATATCGGCATCGGCCGATAAGTTTTCCTATTTGGCCGATGCGTTCGAGGTGCTCACAGTGCTCACATTCTCCCTCTTGTTCGCTGTCGTCGTTTAACAATTCTGTCTAATAATATTATTAGTAATAGAAAGGCAAACATTATAATACTTTCTCGTTTGCCGTCAGAATTCAGCAAATACGCATTTATATCATTTAAAAAATCTTTGAATGACTAATGAACATTTAATTTCACAAACTTAGTCGGATCCAGCTGTGAGATCTTGTGAAGTGTGCATGTGTATCCTGCATGATCGTGTGAATTGAACGCGATCATAAACTCGTGAATTGAAATTATGCTGAGCTTTATGCATTTGCCCACTGTCATATTCATGTAATTTCCACTGTGTGCTGTATGTAAAATGTGTGTTACCTTGGCTTTATTTGAAAAAATATGATTCCCAATGCACACAAACTTCCCAGAATACTGAGTACCCTGTTGGTTACAGTATTTATATCCTTTTTAATTATATTTTTATTGAATATTTATTTATTTGTGAAAAATACTTTGTCATCTAAACTACAAGTATGTTTATATAAAATTTTTATTTTTTAATCCATTTTCAAAAGATTTCAAATTTCTTAAATATTAATTAAAATAAATAAAATTATATCGGCCTTATATCGGCCACCCTGCTTTCCAAGATATCGGCATCGGCTGTCAAAAAAAACAATATCGGTCGATCACTAATGATTGATCCTCCCGTTGTGATGTTCTTCATGTTGTATGAATTTGTTTGTTGCGACTGATGGTGCATTTTTACAAGAAATAAAAAATAACTTCATTTATTTTGTTTGTATTTAATATATTTTGTTGTGAGTATTTAATTGAATACTGATTTATTTAGTTTATTGGGAGTAATGACAGATTTTGAAGCATTTCTACAAACATGTTATATTTTAGTTATTTTTATTTATATATTTTGTTTATTGTGAGTGACACATTTTGGAGCATTTTTACAAAAATGTTTTTGTTTATTTATTTTTATTTATGCATTTTTGTTGTGAGGAAATGACAGATTTTAGAGTATTTTTTTTTACAGAAGTGCTTTATTTTGTTTATTGTGAGTAGCGGCAGATTTTGGAGCATTTTTACAAGAAATAAAAAAAAAATCCATTTATTTTGTTTGTATTTATTTATTTTGTTGTGAGTATTTAATTGAATACTAATTGGTTACAGTATTTACATCCTTTTTAATTATATTTTTATTGAATATTTATTTATTTGTGAAAAATACTTTGTCATCTAAACTACAAGTATGTTTATATAAAATGTTTATTTTTTAATCCATTTTCAAAAGATTTCAAATTTCTTAAATATTAATTAAAATAAATAAATTTATATCGGCCTTATTATCGGCCACCCTGCTTTCCAAGATATCGGCATCGGCTGTCAAAAAAACCAATATCGGTCGATAACTAATGATTGATCCTCCCGTTGTGATGTTCTTCATGTTGTTCTTCTCTCACGGTTTGTTTTCCGTCTTCAGGGGAGTCACATCTTCCACAAGCTGCGGCCGGTGGATCAGCTGCGCCACCTGCTGGTGAGCAGCGCTGGAGGAGAGAGCGAGGAGATCGAGAGGTTCTTCAAGCTGCATGGGGTGAGTGACGGCACGCTTAACCTCTGAATGCACACACTTTCATGTGTGTTTGTCGATAAATACGCATGTTTTGCTGTACAGGAAGGGCAGGCGTGTGCCACAGCGCTCATCTTGGCCTGTTCCTCTGCAGCGTGTGATCGAGAGGTTTCTGTTTGGGCCACACGAGCCTTCTTCAGGTCAGATATGAAGATATATAATTGTTTCTTCCCAGGCTTTTGATGATATTTGTCTTCTGTATTTGTGGTTGCTTTGTAATGGCTTAAAGGGTCTTTTTTAAGTCAGAGGAACGTTTGTTTCATTTTAACATTTAGTATGCTATTAATATTTTTTTTTGAGTGAATTTTTTATTTTTTTTAATCAATTAAGTTAAATAGACAATTTGAACTGATTGACTCACCCTTTAGGAAATTTAGATTTATATTGCATTTTATCCATTTGGCAGATGCTTTTATCCACAGCATCTTAAATTGCATTTATGTTGCGACTTTTATATAATGCAGTTAACGTCAAGCATGCAAAATATTTGGATTCGTGTCGCATGAGAGGTTTGTGAGCACATTTGAATAGCACATTTCCCACACGACAGTCGTTTCCGTTTCGCTTTAAATAAAATTGTTTAGGCTTGGCGTTTATAATGAATGTTGGTTATAAAGAATGGCACTATAATTTATTTCATAGATATATATATTTTTTTATTCATGTTTTGTTCTGAATACCATTAAATTTATCGGATTTGTTGTGGAGTGAGTGGAACTAAAATACATGTTTATAGTATTTATTTATTATGAGTTATGACATTTCTGAGCATTTTTGCAATAATGCTTTATTAATTAATTTATTTAAAAAAAAAAAAATTTTAACTGACAGAATTTGTAGTATAAAAAAAAAAAAAAAAAGCTTTTTTATTTTGTTTTTATTAATTATGTTGCGAGTAATGGCTGTTTTTGGAACAGTTTTACAGTAACGCTTTAGTTAATTATTTTGTTTTTATTTATACATTTTTTTTAATACTGACATTTTTGAAGCATTTTTAGAAAAAAATCTTTAGTATGTTTTTTATTTATTTTGCTATTTTACATGATTTCTGAATGTAATTTTAAAAAAAAAGTCACTTATGATTCCGAGCCGATCCGTTTTGTTGTCAGCGGCGCAGAGAGAAGACACAAAGTTTGCAATTTGTAATACATGTAGGGTCAAATAAAGTAAACCGTGGGGGAACCACAGGGCACGATTGACGCTTGTCTGGAACAAGTAGTTTTTTTTAAAAACCAAGTGAGAGAGACCAGGGAAGCACTGAATCTTGGCCACCAAAAATTTTCGTGATTGTATTGCATTCAGTGTAGAATGATGCTGTATTGATGTCGTGGCAGATGAGGCTCGTGCAGCCTGAGTGAGAGAGAGAGAGAGAGAGAGCGAGAGACTCAAATCAAAACAAATGAGCACAACAGCACACAAAGTATACCACAGAAAGTTATAGATGCATACTGCGCTAGAAAAAAAAAAGATATTTATAATATATGATATAGGTAAGCAACATTACACGACCAAGATGTTTTCCCGAATATCAGCACGATTGCAGTGTGACTGATTTTATACAATATAGTTCAATAAACAAGAAGTTACAATTAAGTGACTTGCATTTTAGACACAATATTGACTGTTTTTGCTCAATTTTGCTACTGAAAATTGTTCCAATCAAAGCCACAGCAGAACTGTTGTGTGTCTCTGATCAACACAGCAGTGTTTCGTTACTGAATGAATCCACGTTTTTGAACGAATCGAGTGAGTCGGTGATTCAGTAACCCATTCATAAAGAGTCACTTACGTGTTTCTGAATTCAGTTGAATGAATGACTAAATGACTCGATCATTAAAACAGTCATTTGCCGCCACCTACTGGTGCTTTGGTTTCATATTTAAAAGTATTGCATTTTCCCCAATGTTTCTTATTTGTATGTTCAAAAAATATCTTAAACATTAATCTTATAACATTATTTATGCATTTGCAATTTTGTGGTGTAAATGCATTTAATGCCACTTCAGATGCAGCTTCTGTGTTTCCTGCAGAGTTTGTTGATACAGATTTCATTTGAATGGTAACAACTCTACAGTGTCTTATTATTCTAACTGCATTAATTGATGAAATTTAAGAATTTGATGTAAAAGATGACACATTTAATAAGGTTTGGAAAAAATCCATTTATAAACACAGTGGGAAATGACATCCGTTTTGTTATGCAACTCATTTCTACCTCTTTCCAGTCACAGAGCACTTTATTTTGAGAGTTGTCTAAGTGAGAAAACATCTGTAACTTAGTGCAGTGTGGGGAAAATTGTAACGTTTAACAACTTTTATGAAAATAAAATTTTGCATTGAAAAAAGATTTTTGTTTGTATATGCTGTCAATTATAGTTCTTAGAAAAAAATCGGTATCGGCCAAGAAAATTGCAATCGGTGCATCTCTATATTATACACCAATGTGACTTCAGTTTTTTTTTTATTTGAACAATTTTGATCCAGTGCAACAATTATTCCGGAAAATATTATACATTTTATCAGTTCATTGAATGACTAAATAAAATGTACCTTAAAACCATTGCAATATTCACAAATCATGATGTTTCTAAATTTTATATGGGCAACAAAATCGTCATGAATGTATTGCGAGTATTTGATATGTTGCACGGCTTTATGTCTGCAGTTTTGACATGATGTATTAATAGAGAAGGTGTTTTTATGCAGGTACGGTGGAGAGGCTCAGATGCGTTTCCCATCTGCCATTTCTGCCCCCAGTAACGTCGGCCCGCTCTTCAGCTCCCCCGTGCCAGGTGACTAACATCTCAACCTGCCACACAGATCTTGTTGTTTTAACCATTAACCATGTCAGATCACTGACTAGTAGCCGGCTGTTCATGTGTCGGTGCCAACTAATGTCTAATCTGTAGTCTGCTGTGATTGTAGGATCCCCAATGCCTGTCGGCAGCCCCCTACCAAACCCCAGTTTTCTTGTCACACCTGTGCCAGGTATAAACCACCCCTCAGACCAGCGACCGCTTCACTAGTCTGTGTACTAGTATAGTTGATCTTAAAGCAATAGTTTACGCAAAAAGCAACATTTGCTAAAAAAGTGCTCATCCTCAGGCCATCCAAGATGTAGATGAGTTTGTTTCTTCATCAGATTTGGAGAAATGTAGCATTGCATCAGTGTCTCAGCAATGGATGCTCTGCAGTGAATGGGTGCCGTCAGAATGAGAGCTGATAAAAACATCACAATAATCCACAAGTAAATCCACACCACTCCAGTCCATCAGTTCACATCTGGAGAAGACAAAAGAATCTAGCCACATATTTGTTTAGAGCTGTTTAAATGTGTGCAGATTTCTCTCCTGATTCAGACCAGAACACTTTTTCACTGTAAAAAGCATTATTATGAATAGAGGACTCATATTTTAATTAAAAACGTCTTAATGCTGGATGTGTTTCAGCTTTTGTCTTCTCCAGATGTTAACTGATGGACTGGAGTGCTGTGGATTACTTGTGGATTATTGTGATGTTTTTATCAGCTCTCATTCTGACGGCACCCATTCACTGCAGAGCATCCATTGCTGAGATACTGATGCAATGCTACATTTCTCCAAATCTGACGAACTCATCTACATCTGGGATGAACTGAGGATGAGGATATTAAAATTTTTCGATTGAACTATTCCTTGCAATCTTTTTCTACGCAAGTAAATAAATGTCTGTCTGTATTCCAGGCCCGTAATGCATCTTTTTGTTGTCTTTTTTCCTGTTATTTTGCATGGTATTCTAAATATAGAACATAATGCAGTAGTATCACAGTCCAGTATGCATCCTGTTGCTCTTGTATCTTGTTGCTTCGTGCTTGAATATTGAAAGTGAATGTTGCACAAGTGTCATGTTATGAATGTGTTTTTTGCTGTTGTCTGTAAATACGTGGTTGACTCATCTTGACTCATCAGGCATGTTCCCGCCGAATATGTCGACGCCTTACGTCCCAGCGACTCCCATGAGCCCGAGCGTTGCAGTGACCTCCTCTGGACCCGAGGTCATCTTCTCTGGAAAACACAACGGCATCAGTATCTACTTCACTCGCATACTGGGGTCAGTCAGCCTTACCAGCAAATACAGACTAATGGGACTTTATGAACGCTTGTAACAGCTGGATGAAGGTTTATTTTGACTGATTCTTGTCAAATGTTGATGCTTTGAAACAGGAACATCTGGGATGGGAGTCTTTCGGTGGAGACCATCTTAGCCAAAGGGAGTCAGACTGTGACTATTGTGAGTAATGACCGATTTTGGAGCCGTTTTACAAAATTGCCTTGTTTTTATTTATTCATTTATTTACTTATTGTGAGTAATGACCAATTTTAGAGCATTTAAAAAAAATCATGTTTTGATTATTTGTTTTGTATGAATTTATTTGTTTGTTGCGACTGGTGCATTTTTACAAGAAATAAAAAATACGTAATTTATTTTGTTTGTATTTATTTATTTTGTTGTGAGTATTTAATTGAATACTGATTTATTTATTTTGTTTATTGGGAATAATGACAGATTTTGAAGCATTTCTACAAACATGTTTTATTTAGTTTTTTTTATTTATATATTTTGTTTATTGTGTGACAAATTTTGGAGCATTTTTGCAAAAAAAAAGTGTTTAATTTATTTTTATTTATGTATTTTTATTGTGAGTAATGATTTTAGAGTATTTTTTTTTACAGAAGTGCTTTATTTCGTTTATTTTGAGTAGCGGCAGATTTTGGAGCATTTTTACAAGAAATAAAAAAAACTTAGTTTTTCACATTTATTTTGTTTATTTATTTTGTTGTGAGTATTTAATTGAATACTGATTTATTTATTTTGTTTTTTGGGAGTAATGACAGATTTTGAAGCATTTCTACAAACATGTTTTAATTTCGTTTTTTTATTTGTTTATTGTGAGTGACAAATTTTGGAGCACTTTTACAAAAATGTTTTTGTTTATTTATGTATTTTCATTGTGAGTAATGACAGATTTTAGATTTTTTTATTTTTATTTTAAGTGCTTTATTTTGTTTATTGTGAGTAGTGGCCGATTAAAAGCATTTTTACACAAATTCTTATTTTATTGATTGATTAATTGATTGATTGTGAGTAATGATTTGTAATTTTGGGGCATTTTTAAATTTCTGCTCCGTTTGCGTTCCAGGGTTTTTGTAGTGCATCACTTCCCACATTTTTTTAGCCAATCAGAAATGTTCTCTGCCTGTCAATGATTTTGTGTGTTTAGGTTCAGGTTGAAATCACTTCCAGCAGCGTTCTGTGTATTTCCTGATGATGTTCTTTGGTTTTAGCTGGAGAGCACAGCCAGTTCATCTGATCTGGAGGTCGTACTGCTGGAGCTTCAGGGTTTGAAGGAGTTCCTGGACAAAAACTCCCAGTTCAGTCCGACTTCTCTGGGTGTGGCCAAGTAGGTGCCCTTCAGATCCTCTCATGGTCATCTTGTTGAAATGCACGCTGGCTTTTCTAACTTACTTGACCTCTTCACTCTCATCTCACCAGCAAACCTATTTTATTTTCTAAACCTATTTACCTTATTATTTTTTATATTTTTAAGGTTATATTTATTATATTTATATTTAAATAAATCAAACATAGTTATTTAGTTTGTATTTATTGTTTATTTATCTTATTCATTTTTGACTTTTTTTAAATGAATTTATTTAGTATTTAATGTTTTATTCATTTACAAATTTTCAGATATGTAGTCATTGATTAATTTGTAAGTTTTTTTTTTTTTTTCATTTATTTAGTGAAATTTACTATTTATTTAAAAACAAAAAATATTTTAATACTTTATCACTGATCTTAATTCCATTTTTTTGGTTCCCTATTTTTAATTCTTTTATTACATTTAAAGTAAATATGTAACCATAACTATGCTTTACTATAACTCACTTGACCTCCTCAGTTTCAGCTCGCCAGCAAACCTACAGCAAAGGCTTCTGGGATTCATGCGGCCCGATGGTTCCAGCTCTCAGCAAGTGCAGCAGGAGCTCCAGAGGAAGTACCACAGTGAGTTTCAGTGTGTTTCTGTGTTATCTGTGAGCGCTCAGGTGTTCACCATCTTCTCATGTTTGCTCCTCAGCGGAGGCTCAAGCGTATGAGAAAGCGTCTCTTCAGGCCATGCAGCAGTTGATCCATCGCTCCTATCAGATGCTGGCGCTCTGGAAGCTCCTGTGTGACCATCAGTTCAGCCTCATCATCTCTGAGATGCCCAAAGTATGACCCATGTCTCTCTGTTACCATCATGCTTTCTGGAACATGAGGGTCAAAGACGAAAAAGGGTTTAAGCATAAAAACAACAAGTGTAATACTGCTTTAAATTGTTGTTGTTTTTCCCCCCCAAAAATTTAAAAAGTTTTATTTTTAATGTAATTGCAGTTTTGTTTTTGTTTTTCCGAGCAAAAAATAAATATACATTTTTCCCTGATTTACAGAAGACACCCACTAAAATGTCATTCAGTGTAACAATCCTGTCAGGAATATTTACAACAAATATCAATTTATGACATATTAAAAGACTAATTACGTTCACCCCAAATACTAATTAGTTGTAATTTTGCATTTTTTAAATTTGCCACTTCAGTGTAACAATCTCGTCAGGCATATTTACAACAAAAATCAATTTATGACACATTAAAAGACTAATTACTTTCACCCCAAATACTAATTAGTGTTTAAAATGTGCCACTATCCTAGGTTTTGCCCATTGGTCAGTAAGAATGTTTTACTCCTTTAAAACACAATGAAATTTAATATGCTCTCTAATTCTTTTATATATTTTAATATGTACACGTCAGAATAAGCATGTTTGAATTTTTACATAAATATTGTGTTACACTGAATGACAGTATTTAAACCAAATTTTAACATTTTATCCTCCAAAAACTTATTTGAAACCTTAAATGTAGACACTTATATTAATGTGCTTTCTATGGACATATGTGACCCTGCAGCACAAAAGCAGTGTTAAGTCGCTGGGGTATATTTGTAGCAATAGCCAACAATACATTGTATGGGTCAAAATTATATATTTTTCTTTTATGCCAAAAATCATTAGGATATTAAATAAAGATCATGTTCCATGAAGATATTTTGTAAATTCCCTACCGTAAATATATCAAAACTTAATTTTTGATTAGTAATATGCATTGCTAAGAACTTCATTTGGACAACTTTAAAGATGATTTTCTCAATATTTGGATTTTTTTGCACCCTCAGATTCCAGATTTTCAAATAGTTGTATCTCAGCCAAATATTGTCCTATCCTAACAAACCATGCATCAATGGAAATATTATGTATTCATCTTTCAGATGATGTATAAATCTCAATTTCGAGAAAATTGACCCGTAAGACTGGTTTTGTGCTCCAGGGTCACATATAATCAAGTTCTTTTGATGCGGACATCTTAACGTCTTTGACCCATGAACACTGTTCACTTCACCGTCAAATTCTTGATGCACAAGCATTCATGTGGTTTTCTTTCTGCGTCAGGAGTTTCAGGACCAGATTAAGGCGGTGAGTTTTAAGGATGTGGTTGTTTCTGGACTCGAGCTGAGTGGCGCTCTCATCACCGCCATCATTAATGTGTACATCAAAGATAGCGCGTGTGTAGACACCGTCAGCGCTCACTTGAGAGACATCTGCCCTCTGCTGTACAGCAGCGACGACAGCATCTGCTCCAAGGTACCTGTGCGTCTCAATGAGACTCCAGTCAGACGCCACACAAACCACACACGGTGTGAAGACACAAAACGAGGGAAAAATAACGCAAGGCAGCTGTGGGAAAGGAGTCACAGGGTTTTATTTATTTGGTTATTTAGTTTTTTTGTTGTTGGTTTTGCATGTATGCATTTTTTTATTTAGCTTTAGTTTGTTTTTAATTTACTTTTTGTTTGTTTTATTTATTTACTGATTTCAGTTTAGTTTTTAGTTCAGTTTTTATTAAGTTTTTGTATTTGTTCATTTATTTTATGTAGCTATTTTTTATTTGGCTTATTTTTTATATTTAGTTTTTAGTTATTAATTTATTTCGTTTTTAATATATTTATTACATTTAGTTTGTATTTTATTTTTATTTAAATCTTAGTTTAGTTTTTATTTGTTTTTTTATTTCAGTATATTTAGTTCTATTTTTTATTTATTGTGTTTATTTGTTTATTTTATTTTTAATTTACATTTATTTAGTGACACTTACCTTTATTAGAAAAATTATTATTAAATTATTATTTAGCTTATTTATTTGATTTTTATACTTTTTTCATTAATTTGTTTGGTTTTTAATGTAGTTGTTTTAGTTTTATTTACTTAGTTGTTTTAGTTTTTTGTTTTTGTTTTACATATAGAGCGAAACGTATTTAAAAAAAAATTTTTTTAGTTTTTTTAGTACTCATTTTTTGTATTTATTTAGTGTAGCTGTTTTTTTATTTATTGTTTTTATTTTTAGTACTTAGTTTTTGTATTTATTTATTTATTTATTTAGTGTAGCTATTATTTATTTATTTTTTATTAGTTCATTTTTATTTATTAATTCATTTAATTTTTAATTTATTAATATTTTTTTTGTATTTTGTATTTTATTTGTATTTCTTAGTTTTTATTTATTTTATTTTATTTTTTAGTATATTTAGTATAAGTATAGCTATTTTAGCAGCTTTTATTAACTTTAATTTTACTACTTTTTATTATTTTATTTTTTTTACTATTAACAGACTATTATTTGAAAAATAAAATAATTTTTTAATTCCTCAAGTATTCCTTGACCATAACTATGCTGTTTTTTTGTTTTAGTTTTTTGTTTATTTTAAACCGTAAGCGGTTGAGAATCATGTCGTTATCAGATCTCTTTCCCTCCTGACAGGCCAATGAGCTTCTGCAGGGCTCCAGACAGATCCAGAACAAGCTGGAGAAGGAGCGAACGCTGAAGGAGTCCCTGCGCCTCTATCAGCAGATCAGTCACCACACAGACCTGCCCCTCGTCTGCTCACAGTACCGGCAAGGTGAGTGCAGAGTGAGCTTTAAACGATTCACCTGCTTTTAGCGTTATATAACACCCTGATCACATTCTGTGCTCGTCCAGTGCGCTTCTATGAGGGAGTGGTGGAGCTGTGTCTCACAGCCGCTGATAAGAAAGACCCTCAGAAGCTGGGGCTGCACTTCTACAGGAACGGAGAGCCGGAGGAGGACTCCAGCGGCCAGCAGGCCTTCCAGCAGCGGTCAGTGCACACATACACTTCTTTTTAGGGATTTAACGATTCACTCAAGTCACGATTCGATTTAAGACAAATTATAAATTAAATGTGTCCTTTTATTATTGCTTGAACAAAATGCTGCACGTTTCTTTGTGAATTGAAATATAACACTATAATAATATACTAATATAGCACTTGCATATTATTGCTCTTTTGTTGGTTTTGATTGCTTCTATTGTCTTAATCTGTAAGTCGCTTTGGATAAAAGCGTCTGCTAAAT
>NW_015657554.1:915-3134 GCF_001515625.1 Sinocyclocheilus rhinocerous | reverse complement strand
CAGTGTTTCCTTGGTTACCGCTGTAATCAAAGCAGAGCTGCGCTTATGAACAGCAATGATACAGTGTTTCCTTGGTTACCGCTGTAAACAAAGCAGCGCTGCGCTTATGAACAGCAATGATGCAGCGTTTCCTTGGTTACCGCTGTAAACAAAGCAGCGCTGCACTTATGGCAAGATGAAAAGAAAAAATACCATCTAAACTTTTCTAATGAGAGTAAGTTCTCCTCAGACATACATTCATATAAACTCCTGCCTCTAATTGAATCGCAATTTGTTTAGCATCTCAACCGATTTGAATCGTCACAAATTTGAATCGATTTTCAACCTGCTCGCGGTTAATCGTTACATCCCTAGTTCTTTTACAGGATCCTGAGGTGCTCATATGGGATTTGCAGGTTTAAATCAGGCTGTAACTCTTGTTTTTGTCCAGGCTCTGCTGTTACAAATGCATCACAGACACCATGCAGGAGCTGGTGAACCGGAGTAAAGCGGCCCCTCAGTCTCCCAGCGTCCCTAAACAACCCGGACCCCCCATCATGACCTCTGACCCCAACATGCTGAGCAACGAGGACGCTGCCGCTCATGTGAGTCACACGCTAGAGCTTCATATGCTTCAGTTTGAACCTGTGAGATGCTGTGTTATTTATATACTACTTATAGTGCCCCCCCCGTTTTGATAGTTTTAGTACTTAATTTTTTCCTCTTATATTTTTATTGTTAGTTTTTCTTTTTTGCCTTTTTCAGTTTGTCAATTTAGTATTTCAACTTTTATTTCAGTTAGTTGCCAAGAAAACATTTCTAATATTTAAGTTTTTCCTCTATTTATATATTCATTTTCATCTTATAATTATTATTATAATTTTTTTTATCCTGTTCAAGTTATTTTTTTATTTATTCCGTTTTTTTTTTATTTCAATTAGTTTCTAAGGCAACATCACTAATGTTTAAGCTTTTCTAATATTTATATTTTCATTGTTTTATTTATATTTCTAGTTTTTTTTTGTTTTAGCCATTTTAGTCAACATTTCTAATGTTCATTTGTATATATATTTTATATTTCTAGTTAGCTTTTTTTTTTAATAATTTTAATAGTTTTTTTCATTTAGTTTCCAAGGCAATGTTTCTAATGTTTTTTTTTTTTCCTTTTAATAATTATATTTTTATAGTTTTTTATATTTCTAATTAGTTTTAATAGTTTTAGTACTTTAATTTACATTCATGTCAGTTGTTTAAGTTTTTCCTCTTATAATTATTATTATTTTTTAATATTCCTGTTCAAGTTATTTATTTATTCAGTTTTTCATTTTAGCAACTTAATTTTGTAAAATTTCAATTAGTTTCTAAGGCAACATCTTTTTTTTTTTTTTTCATCAAATTATATTTTCATATAATTTTTTTTTTTATTATCTTTATTTTTTTTGTCATTACTTCAAGTCAAATTTAATTTTGGGTAGTTACCAAGACAACATTTCTAATGTTTGTTGAACATTTTTCCTCTATTTATATTTTTAACTTCACACAAGTTTAGTCTAACTTTAGTTGAAGTTAACAGCATCCGCATCGGTGGATTATCTCTGATCCTGACTGGTTCTTTCCTCAGTTTGAGCAGATGCTGAGGGAATGTAACATTCACAAAACTCTATAACCAAATTTGGGATATAGCCTAATAGTGCAAATCAAACGGTGGGCTAGTTGTGAAGAGGAGATATTTAACAATATATTTTCTGTCCAATTTTATTGCTTTACTTTCAATAAAAGTGTGGTTATTTTATTGGCTTGAATTTTTAAATTTAGTATCATTATAATTGAGTTAAATTAAAAATTCTTACAAAATTATTTCCTATTTAATAAAATAATAAATAATTAAAAAGCATTTCCGGTTTCGGTTTTCGGCCAAGTGCACAAGTTCAAACAGAGAAAATGACATTTATTCATTTTAAACCCCATCCAATACACCAAGAAATAGGCTTTAAATGTATCCAAAAAAAAAAAATAATATATATATATATTTACAATTAACAATAAACAAAAAGAAAAAGTCTTGGAAATTTACAAACTCACCCAATGAAATAATGAAGAGAGCACGAGTGTCGCCAAATCAAGAAACAAAATAAAACAAATTTCTTCTAAATAAAGGGACACACTCCACGCTCAAATCAAGCAACAAATAAACAGCACAGAGGGTAACTTTGGGGCTACAACCATTAAAACATGATGGA
>NW_015657554.1:0-806 GCF_001515625.1 Sinocyclocheilus rhinocerous | reverse complement strand
TTTAATGAAAATTCTGGGCGGAAACCTGAAAGTACTGGATGCACTTGGCCGAAAACTGAAAATGCTTTTTAATAATTATTTATTATTTTATTAAATAATAGGAAATAATTTTTAATTTAACTCGATAATTATAATGATACTAAATTTAAAAATTCAAGCCAATAAAATAACCACACTTTTATTGAAAGTAAAGCAATAAAATTGGACAGAAAATATATTGTTAAATATCAATGTTATTTTTATTAAGTTCGATGTAACAGAATCAGATTTAACAGATTTTTTTATTATTATCTAAATAATGCTACTAAGCTATTATTATCAGAGCATGTGAGCAGAGCGTAGCGTCGTTTTACCAGCGTTGCCCAGTACAGCTAAATATTTTCAGCCGTTTTTCTCTCTCGGCCAAAATCCAAAGCCAAAAGCCATTTACAGCGGCCAAAATTTCAATTAATTATATATCAATATACCTAATATATATAAATAAAATAATTTATAATGAAAGTCATTTTTTTTATTATTATATAAAATATTAAAATAAGAAATATTACTATTGTAAGTATTGTAATATTTAACTATAAAGTAAAACAATGAGTATTTAAGAAAAACATTATATAAATTAATATTGTAAAATTGCAATATTAATATTGCACGGAGCCCTTAAAGTTTCTCTCGTGTTGTCAACAGACAATTTAACTGTGAAAAATCTTTTTTTGAAATGAGGATGCATATTTGATAACCTAAAATTCAAAAACTTAAATATAAATTAGAAATGTTGTCATGGCAACTCGTTTCAAATAATTTCAGTT
>NW_015657553.1:10605-12640 GCF_001515625.1 Sinocyclocheilus rhinocerous | reverse complement strand
AGCAGTGATGATTGATTATTATGTGACTTTTTAAATGTTTATTTTTTACAATTATAATATATAAACAATATAATGATGGAAAAGGTACAAGAGTAATTTTTTTCATAATATTTTGTATAGACAATTGTTATTTTTTTTGTAATAGAAGGATTTTATGACAACAAAATTTGTCATTACTAAAAATTTAAGACTAATTTCATTCATATTGTTTTTCAATAGGTCAGTAATTTTTTTCATAATATTTTGTATAGACAATTGTTATTTTTTTGTAATAAAGGATTTTATGACAACAAAAATTGTCATTACTAAAAATTGAAGACTAATTTCATTCATATTGTTTTTCAATAGGTCAAGCACCTTTTCATAAATATGGCTGTTTCCAAGGTTTTGTATTTTTTATTTTTAGGATTTACATTTCAAAAAGTAAAGGACAAGT
The DNA here is from genome assembly GCF_001515625.1 of Sinocyclocheilus rhinocerous. Taxonomy (NCBI): domain Eukaryota; kingdom Metazoa; phylum Chordata; class Actinopteri; order Cypriniformes; family Cyprinidae; genus Sinocyclocheilus; species Sinocyclocheilus rhinocerous. Next base: position 12,204 of record NW_015657553.1, on the reverse strand, counting down.
AGGCTACTTCAAGCTCTTTAAGCAGCTTGTACAAACCCTGGTCATTTTTATTATAGACCGCTGTAATTGTCTATTCAAACCAACAAGTTTATTATGAAAAAAAAATGTAGATATCAGTTAAATTGCGCGATAAATAATTTGCAAACAACAGTATAACAGAGCAGGTTTTGTAGATGTTTAGATGCAGAAATGGAAGAATCCAAAAATAGTATTGCATGGTTTTAATTAAATATTGATTCTCTTATTTATAAATAAATAAAAAAAAACAAGACAAACGAATGATTTTCTGTTTTTTTATGGATTAACATTGAAGACCGAAAGCTTTAATGTTCACATCCATCCACCTCCGATTTATTTCTCAACAGTTTATGTTCACGTGAGACATAAACGAATGTTTACGATTATATTCGCCAAGCTATCGTGTATTTTGAAATAATCGTTTCTGTTTTTGTCCCAGAGAAGTCTTTCTTATTGAGAGACGCGAGGATGAGCGCGAGCGTTCGAGCTGTGGCGCCTTGCTCTGTATTTAGACAAAAAAAGATCTCACAAGCACTCATAAGCAGTCATTTTACCTCAATAATATATTCTTCTAATTTTATTGTGTTGATTCGCTGGAGTGTTTTAATGTAGAAGCCTATAAAATACATGAAAAGGATGTAGTTTCTGTATTTAGCCTTTTTTTCCGTTCAGAGGAGTCAGCGCGACGCGAGGCTGCTGTCAGAGAAACATAAATAAAGCTCACATGCACTCAACTCAGCTTTTTAATATGTTCTTATAATTATATTCTATAAATTCACTGGAGTGTTTGCATTCACAAGGCTTGAATACGTGCAAAAATATCAGTTTAATGAGGACGCTGCAGTCTCGCGAGCTCATACCGGACGCAATGCTTTCAGTTTCACAATAAAACAGCTCATAAATAAAGCTCACATGCACTCAACATGTTCTTATAATCATATTCTATAAATTCGCTGGAGTGTTTGCATTCGCGAGGCGTCAAGACGTGCAAAAAATATAAGTTTAATGAAGACGCTGCGGTCTCGCGAGCTCATACCGAACGCAAAGCTTTCAGTTTCACACTAAAACAGCTCACAAACACCTGAATTTAGCTCTTGTTGTGTTGTAATGGGTGAATTGTATGCAAACACTGGCATATTTTATTTTTAAAGGCTCTTAAAAAAGTCCAAATGCTGTTCTTGTGATCAAGCACGGACTGCATTCGTTGATCGGTGCGGTGACAGTTGTTCTCTCGTGTTTCACACGGCAAAAAAAGATCTCACAAGCACTCATATACTATATTGTTATAATTTTATTGCCTTAATTCGTTGGAGTTTTTTAATGCAGAAGCTTTTAAAAGGCATGTAAACGATGTAGTTTCTGTATGTAGCCTTTTTTTCCTTTCAGTGTTCATTAATCAACGCGACGCGAGGCAACGTAAATAAAGCTCAAATGCACTCAACTCAGCTTTTTAATATGTTCTTATAATTATATTCTATAAATTCGCTGCAGTGTTTGCATTCACACGGCTTCAAGACGTGCAACAATATCAGTTTAATGAGGACGCTGCAGTCTCGCGAGCGCGAGCTCATACCGGACGCA
>NW_015657553.1:9286-10479 GCF_001515625.1 Sinocyclocheilus rhinocerous | reverse complement strand
TGAAGCAGGTAATAATCAGATATGTTGGTTTAGCTTGTCAGTGTGAATGAAATTCATGTATTTATTGGTATTTTGAACCGTTTTTAAAGTGAAACTAAGATGAGTTGGAAGACTCCTCCCTCAAGAGGACGGGTATTGCTCCTCTAGAGGCGCAATTTTTCTCAGACAATGTAAGTCTATGGGAAATTTTTCATATTTAAAAATTATTTATAAATAAACTGTAAGTCTGATCAGTCTGAAAAGATATAGCACACTTCACGCAATCAGGGCCCTGGTCTCTGCCGAGTTTGGGGCTTGTGGCATTAAAGCCCTAGGAGGAGATAGGTTTAGAAAAATGGCTCATAAGAATAATAATAATAATAAGTTTAAATAGCATAACAGTATGTTGGCTTGTCACCAAGCCAACATAATAATAAGTTTAAGACGGATTTCAGTAAGTTGGCTTTCACAAGCCAACTTAATAACTAGATAAAAAAAGTTCGTCAAGACAAACTTTAAGTTGGCTTGAGAAAGCCGGACAAGAAAGTTTGAAAAAAATTGAAAAGATTAAAAAGTTTAAGAAGTTTAACAAGTTTTAAGTTTGAAGGTTTTCAGTCTGAAATAGATTGAAGTTTAAAGTAGTTTTAAAAGCTTAAAGTTTGAATGTTTTGAAGGCTATAAAGTCTGTCATAGATAGATAGATAGATAGATAGATAGAAATAGTCAGATGATAGATAGATAGATGGATAGATGAAAAGAAATATAGATAGATAGATAGAAAGATAGATAGATAGATAGATAGATAGATAGAAAGATAGATAGATAGATAGATAGATAGATAGAAAGATAGATAGATAGATAGATAGATGCTGCTGCTAGAATACCCGTGTGGTTGCTAAGCTGTTGATTTTCAGTTGCTAGGGTACTTGGGGTAGTTACTAGAGCGGTTGCTAGGGTACCCGGGATGGTTGCTAGGGTGGTGCTATGTGGTTGCTAGGGTACCCGGGGTGGTTGCTAAGGTGTTGCTATGCGGATGCTAGGGTACCCGGGATGGTTGTTAAGGTGTTGCTATGCGGTTGCTAGGGTACCCGGGGTGGTTGCTAAGGTGTTGCTATGTGGTTGCTAAGGTATTCGGCGTGGTTGCTAGGGTGTTGCTATGCCGTTGCTAGTATACCAGCGGTGGTTGCTAAGGTGTTGCTATGCGGTTGCTAAGG
>NW_015657553.1:6202-8240 GCF_001515625.1 Sinocyclocheilus rhinocerous | reverse complement strand
CCGGGGGTGGTTGCTAGGGTGTTGCTATGTGGTTGTTAGGGTACCCGGGGCGGTTGCTAAGGTGTTGCTATGCGGTTGCTAGGGTACCCGCTGTGGTTTCTAAGGTGTTGCTATGCGGTTGCTAGGGTACCCGGGCCGGTTGCTAAGGTGTTTGTATGCAGTTGCTAGGGTACCCGGGGTGTTTGCAAGGTTGGCTTGGATAGTTGCTAGAGTGTTGCTTTGAAGAAAGATAGATAGATAGATAGATAGATAGATAGTCAGATGATAGATAGATAGATAGATAGATAGAAATAGTCAGATGATAGAAAGATAGATAGATAGATAGATAGATAGATAGAAAGATAGATAGATAGATAGAAATAGTCAAATGATAGATAGATAGATTAGAAATAATACATAGAAGGCAAGTCTGATTGAGTCTAATGGGCTTCAGTGTGTTTAGATTTGAATTTTGACAGTTGGAGTTTGACGGAATGTTCAGGTGAGCAGAGGCTTTTCAATGTAATTCTATGGGATTTTTATGATTTTTAATATTTATTTTTATGAAAACCGTAAGTGCAATCAGTTAGAAAAGATATAGCAACTAACTTCAGATCAGTCTGAATATATGGGCTGAGTTTGGAGTCTGTAGAGTTAAAGCTCTAGGAGGAGATAGAGTTGATAATTTTAGTCTCAGAAGAAGAAGAATAATAACTAGATAAAAAAGTTCGTCAAGACAAACTTTAAGTTGGCTTAAGAAAGCCGGACCAGAAAGTTTGAAAAAGAATGAAAAGTTTAAGAAGTTTAAGAAGTTTAAAAAAGTTTTAAGTTTGATGGTTTTCAATCTGAAATAGTTTGAAGTTTAATATAGGTTTAAAAGCTTAACGTTTGAATGTTTTGAAGGCAATACAGTATATCATAGATAGATCACATGAATTCATCAGATAATATTGCAATATTTGGATTAACTTATTTTACTGACATAGTCAGGAAAAACCTGGAAATCATAGGGAATTTTAAAATGGTTATTTCCAGACCAAGAAAACTCATGGAAATATTTTTTTTAAATTATTTTTTTCTTCTTATTTTAAATGGAATATGGAATACTTTCTTAATAGTTTATTATAGTAATTAGTTTTAATTTTAGTATAGTAATTTAGATTTAATTTTATTATAGTAATTTTATTGTATGTTTTTGTTTTATCAGCTCAAAAATATTTTTAGATAAAAAAGTTCGTCAAGACAAACTTTAGGTTGGCTTGAGAAGCCTAGACTGAAAGTTTAAAGCAGTTGTAAAAGCCTGAAGTTTGAAAATTTAGATAGATTAGATAGATGTTGATAACATGTTTCTAGCATGATTAACATGTTTTTAGCATGATTAGCCTGTTACTGTCATATTGCTGGCATGATTAGCAATTTACTAGCGTGTAGCTAGCATGTTTCTAGCATGATTAACATGTTTATAGCATGTTGCTAGCAAGATTAGCAAGTTACTAGCATGTTTATAGCATGATTAACATGCAACTAACATGTTGCTAGCATGATTACCAAGTTACTAGCATGTTGCTAGCATGTTTCTAGCATGATTAACATGCTACTAGCTTGTTGCTAGCATGATTATCAAGTGACTAGCATTTCGCTAGCATGATTAGCAGGTTACTAGCATTTCGCTTGCATGTTTCTAGCATGATTAGCATGTTACTAGCATGATTAGCAAGTGACTGGCATGTCGCTAGCATGATTAGCATTACTAGCATGTCGCTAGCATGTTTCTAGCATGATTAGCAAGTGATTAGCATGTTGCTAGCATGATTAGCAAGTCACTAGCATGTCGCTATCATGTTTCTAGCATGTTACTAACATGTCGCTAGCATGATTAACAAATCACTAGCATGTCGCTAGCATGATCAGCATGTTACTAGCATTTTGGTACCATAATTAGCAAGTGACTAGCCTGTCACTAGCATGTTTCTAGCATAATTAGCAAGTGACAAGCATTTCGCTAGCATGATTAGCAAGTTACTAACATGTTGCTAGCATTTTTCTAGCATGATTAGCA
>NW_015657553.1:4925-6022 GCF_001515625.1 Sinocyclocheilus rhinocerous | reverse complement strand
TGTTGCTAGCATGATTAAAAAGTGACTAGCATGTTGCTAGCATGATTAGCCCGGTTGGTTGCTAAGGCGTTGCTATGTGGCTGCTAGGGTACTTGGGGTGGTTGCTAGGGTGTTGCTATGCGGTTGCTAAGGTACGCGGGGTAGTTGCTAAGGTGTTGCTATGCGGTTGCTAGGGTACTTTGGGTAGTTGCTAGGGTGTTGCTATGCGGTTGCTAGGGCACTTGAGGTGGTTGCTAGGGTGTTGCTATGTGGATGCTAGGGTACCCGGGGTGGTTGCTAAGGTGTTGCTATGCGGTTGCTAGGGTACCCAGGGTGGTTGCTAGGTTGGTTTGAATAGTTGCTAGAGTGTTGCTATGAAGATAGATAGATAGATAGATAGATAGATAGAAATAGTCAGATTATAGATAGATAGATAGATACAGAAATGGTCAGATTCGATAGATAGATAGATAGATAGATAGATAGATAGATAGATAGATAGAAATGGTCAGATTAGATAGATAGATAGAAATAATCAGATGATAGATAGATAGATAAATAGATAGATAGATAGATATAAAGAAATAGTCAGATGATAGAAAGAAAGAAAGAAATATTCAGGTGATAGATAGATAGATAGAATAGTTAGATAGATAGATAGATAGATAGAAATGGTCAGATTAGATAGATAGATAGAAATAATCAGATGATAGATAGATAGATAAATAGATAGATAGATAGATATAAAGAAATAGTCAGATGATAGAAAGAAAGAAAGAAATATTCAGGTGATAGATAGATAGATAGATAGATAGATATTAGATAGATGAGTTTTAATGAGTTTGAAAGGGTTAGAAATAGCACATAGAAGGCAAGTCTGATTGAGTCTAATGGGCTTCAGTGTGTTTAGATTTGAATTTTGACAGTTGGAGTTTGACAGTTTGTCGGAATGTTCAGGTGAGCAGAGACTTTTCAATGTAAGTCTATGGGATTTTTATGATTTTTAATATTCATTTTTATGAAAACCGTAAGTTCAGTCAGTTAGAAAAGATATAGCAACTAACTTCAGATCAGTCTGAAGATATGGGCTGAGTTTGGAGTCTGTAGAGTTAAAGCTC
>NW_015657553.1:3276-3895 GCF_001515625.1 Sinocyclocheilus rhinocerous | reverse complement strand
ACATAGAAGGCAAGTCTGATTGAGTCTAATGGGCTTCAGTGTGTTTAGATTTGAATTTTGACAGTTGGAGTCTGACGGAATGTTCAGGTGAGCAGAGACTTTTCAATGTAAGTCTATGGGATTTTTATGATTTTTAATATTCATTTTTATGAAAACCGTAAGTTCAGTCAGTTAGAAAAGATATAGCAACTAACTTCAGATCAGTCTGAAGATATGGGCTGAGTTTGGAGTCTGTAGAGTTAAAGCTCTAGGAGGAGTTAGAGTTGATAATTTTAGTCTCAGAAGAAGAATAATAACTAGATAAAAAAGTTTGTCAAGACAAACTTTAAGTTGGCTTGAGAAAGCCGGACCAGAAAGTTTGAAAAATATTGAAAAGATTGAAAAGTTTAAGAAGTTTAAAACATTTTAAGTTTGATGGGTTTCAGTCTGAAATAGTTTGAAGTTTAAAGAAGTTTTAGATAGATAGACAGATAGATTCTATAGATAGATAGATAGATATTAATAGTCAGATGATAGATAGATAGATAGATAGATAGAAATAGATAGATAGATAGATAGATAGATAGAAAGAAAGAAATAGTCAGATAGATAGAAATAGTCAGATAGATAGATAGATAGA
>NW_015657553.1:2491-2876 GCF_001515625.1 Sinocyclocheilus rhinocerous | reverse complement strand
GATAGAAATGGTCAGATTAGATAGATAGATAGATTAAATGAGTTTGAATGAGTTTAAATGGCTTAGAAATAGTACATGGTATGCACTTTAATTGAGTCAGTGCGTTTAGATTTGAATTTTGACAGTTGGAGTTTGACGGAATGTTCAGATCAGCCAAGACTGTTCAATGAAAGTCTATGGGATTTTTCCCAGTTTTAATCATCATTTTTAGGAATACTGTAAATCGGATCAGTCTGAAAAGATATAGCAACTAGATAAAAAAGTTCAAGACAAACTTTAAGTTGGCTTGAGAAAAGCCGGACCAGAAATATGCTATGCGGTTGCTAGGGTACCCGGGTTGGTTGCTAAGGTGTTGCTATGCGGTTGCTAGGGTACCCGGGGTGGT
>NW_015657553.1:2095-2372 GCF_001515625.1 Sinocyclocheilus rhinocerous | reverse complement strand
TAGCATCATTAGCAAGTGACTAGCATATCGCGGGGTACCCGGGGTGTTTGCTAATGTGTTGCTAGCATGTTTCTAGCATGATTAGCAAGTGACTAGCATGTTGCTAGTATCATTAGCAAGTGACTAGCATGTCGCTATCATGATTAGCAAGTTACTAGCATGTTGCAAGCATGTTTCTAGCACGATTTGCATGCTACTAGCATGTTACTAGCATTATTAGCAAGCCACTAGTATGTTGTTAGCATGATTAGCAAGTTACTAGCATGTCGTTAGCATG
>NW_015657553.1:1661-2024 GCF_001515625.1 Sinocyclocheilus rhinocerous | reverse complement strand
ACTAGCATGTCGCTAGCATGTTTCTAGCATGATTAGCAAGTGACTAGCATGTCGTTAGCATGATTAGCAAGTTACTAGCATGTTGCTAGCATGTTTCTAGCACGATTAGCATGCTACTAGCATTTTGCTAGCCTGATTAAAAAGTGACTAGCATGTTGCTAGCATGATTAACATGTGACTATCTTGTTGTTAGCATCATTAGCAAGTGACTAGCATGTCGCTAGCATGATTAACAAGTTACTAGCATGTTGCTAGCATGTTTCTAGCACGATTAGCATCCTACTTGCATTTTGCTAGCATGATTAAAAAGTGACTAGCATGTTTCTAGCATGATTAGCAAGATACTAGCATGTCGCTAGCATG
>NW_015657553.1:698-1515 GCF_001515625.1 Sinocyclocheilus rhinocerous | reverse complement strand
TATCAGCATGTTTCTAGCATGTTGCTAGCATGATTATCAAGTGACTAGCATGTTGCTATCATGTTGTTAGCATTATCAGCTAGTGACTAGCATGTTCCTAGCATGATTACCAAGTGATTCGCATGTTGCTAGCATGACTACCAAGTGACTAGCATGTAAAATAGATAAGATATAGTAAACTAGCATGTTGCTAGCATGATTAGCAAGTGACTAGTATGTCACCAGCATGATTAGCAAGTTACTAGCATGTCGCTAGTGTGTTTCCAGCATGATTAGCATTTCGCTAGCATGTTGCTGGCATTATTAACAAGTAACTAGCATGTTGCTAGCATGATTAGCAAGTTACTAGCATGTCGCTAGCATGTTTCCAGCATGATTAGCAAGTTACTAGCATGTCGCTAGCATGTTTCCAGCATGATTAGCAAGTTACTAGCATGTCGCTAGCATGTTTCCAGCATGATTAGCAAGTTACTAGCATGTCGCTAGCATGTTTCCAGCATGATTAGCAAGTTACTAGCATGTCGCTAGCATGTTTCCAGCATGATTAGCAAGTTACTAGCATGTCGCTAGCATGTTTCCAGCATGATTAGCAAGTTACTAGCATGTCGCTAGCATGTTTCCAGCATGATTAGCAAGTTACTAGCATGTCGCTAGCATGATTAACATGCTACTAGCATGTTGCTAGCATTATTAAAAAGTGACTAGCATGTTGTTAGCATGATTAGCAAGTGTCTAGCATGTCATTAGCATGATTAGCAAGTTACTAGCATGTCGTTAGCATGATTAGCAAGTTACTAGCATGTCGCTAGCATGTTTC
>NW_015657553.1:0-131 GCF_001515625.1 Sinocyclocheilus rhinocerous | reverse complement strand
TTTGAATGGGTTAGAAATAGTACATAGAAGGGAAGTCTGATTGAGTCTAATGGGCTTCAATGTGTTTCGATTTGAATTTTGACAGCTGGAGTTTGACAGTTTGTCGGAATGTTCAGGTGAGCAGAGACTTT
>NW_015657552.1:1216-1917 GCF_001515625.1 Sinocyclocheilus rhinocerous | reverse complement strand
TTTGACCAGCCACTGAACTTTTGACTAAACTTTTGACAAAGTTCAGACAAACACAGGTGCGTGTCATAAAATAGATACAATGGAGATCCTTTGATCACTGAACTGATTACTTGACACAACAACAAAGTTCACAACGCCACAACCCTCAAAAACTCATTAGATTCCAAATGAATTGCAAACCCCAGAAACAGGCTTAGATGTTTTACAATCTTTTGAAGTACATTACACTAATATGGTTGCACCAGTAATCAGACAAACCCAGACACCCTTCACCATTCTAGTTTCATTGCGCTGCGCGAGATGAAATATTTGCATTTCGTGTAATGTTGTAAAAACTTTAGACCTTTAACTAAGTGCATATGTGCGTTTTAACTAGCAGTCTGCAAATCTTAAGACAAGAAAATCAAAGCACAATACTGTCTTGATTTTATTACGCAGTATGAAACAAAAAACAAATCAAAGAGACTCCCCAAAACATTAGCTTTCATTCCAGTTAGATATTTGTGCAAGCATACGCGTGTGTTTTAACTCATATAGCATGCTAGAAGTTAAGATTGACAAAAATAAAAGACCGATTAAAGGAATTAGGCTACTAAATTAAGTGTGAATAACTAAAAAAATTTAATTAAACAAAACAAACAACATTTTTTCCTGTGGCATAGAGGTGATTGTTTAGAAGAAAACTTGTGTAACCTAATTTT
>NW_015657552.1:0-961 GCF_001515625.1 Sinocyclocheilus rhinocerous | reverse complement strand
CTTTAGGCGTTTAATTACGTATGTCTGTTTTAATTGATAGATAACGCACCACAAGTGTTACAAACGGAAAATCAAAGAGACTCCCCAAAACATTAGCTTTCATTCCAGTTAGATATTTGTGCAAGCATACGCGTGTGTTTTAACTCATATAGCATGCTAGAAGTTAAGATTGACAAAAATAAAAGACCGATTAAAGGAATTAGGCTACTAAATTAAGTGTGAATAACTAAAAAAATTTAATTAAACAAAACAAACAACATTTTTTCCTGTGGCATAGAGGTGATTGTTTAGAAGAAAACTTGTGTAACCTAATTTTAAAAGTGAAAAAAAGAAAGAAAAATAAAAGTCTGGGTTATATAGTAAGCCAGAAGTCTTAAGCTTGACAAAAACCAAACTGTAAATAAAGGAATTACTAAATTAAGTGTGAATAACTAAACTTGTATAGGCTATCCTAATTTTTTAAGTAAAAAATGATGGTCTAATGTTAAAAACAGGTAGACTGTTTTCATCAATTAAGAAATGATGGCGATTTATTAAAAACATTACTTTGTTTAATTCTTTTAACATACATTTAAATCTATCTTTGCGGTCTCCGGTGTTAGGGATGTGTTAGGGGACGGTTAGTGGGTGTGGTTTGAGTGGGACCGGACGTAAACATTCTGAGTTTTGACAGCAGCGTGTGAGGATGTATCAGCGTAAGATGGTCAGGTCTTTTTTCTTTTGTTTAACTTTCTGTCAGTAACAAGGTCTAGCTTTTTAAAATTGTAGCTAATGGTAGAGTACAACATAGATTTTGACAAGTATCTTATGCTAGTGTTTTAACGACCGCGTCTGATGAATTTTCTTTTAGATCACCGTAAGATAAGCGGTTCTTTTTCTTTTGTTTAACTTTTCTACCGTTGTGACAAAACGCTAACTTTTCTAAATTGTAATGATAGACTACAACATAGATTTTGACAAG
>NW_015657551.1:1048-1670 GCF_001515625.1 Sinocyclocheilus rhinocerous | reverse complement strand
TGAAGAAAAGAGAAACACAAGAACTACATCTGACTTCAGCCACAGACTTAGATGAAATCAACTGGGGACATTAAATCTCTCAAGATCTCAGCAGAAGATGATTGAACAACTCTACAATCTCTCAAATCCTGATTAAACAACTCCACAAACAGCATCACCAGCTTCACTCATTACTAACCAGACTGACTTTATTTCATGTCTGCAGAATCTCTTATTGAGAATTGACAGAGGTTTAGATGCTAATGTTTTATTGGTCAAGAAAATAAAAAAAATAACACGATGGCACCATTATTGTGGTCAAGGTTTGCTTTAGTTGGGCTCTTGACTCTTTTAGGAGTTCAAAATAATTTGCTTCTAAGTGATTGCATTATTGTTTCACAGCAAACATTTGTGCATTGCTGAATCATACCTTGAAGTAACAGATTAGCTTAAGCTTTCTGCTTATAACTCATGATGAATGAACATCATAAAGTGGTTTCTCTCTTTGGTTTATTGATTGACATTCAGCTATTACTGATCTGCTATACAAATCATATTAAACAAATGCCACCATAATGCTTCAATATTAAAAAAAAAAAAAAGCAAGAACCGTGTTAATCCAGGCTTTTAGACAAGAACACTT
>NW_015657551.1:701-1032 GCF_001515625.1 Sinocyclocheilus rhinocerous | reverse complement strand
CAGGCTTTTAGACATGAACACTTATCATATGATCCTCAACAGTGGTGACAATAATTATTCATGCTGCAGTGTATGATGGGAGTTTTTACTATGGTGTTACCCAGCATGCATTGCAGCATTAGGCATTTTGTTGATTATCACCATTGTTGAGATTCATATGCTGGTTCTTGATGTCTGTGTGTATCTAATTAGCACATGAACTCAAAATTTTATATTATATCATATAGCTTTAAATTTATTCACAATATCTACCATATCAATACATTACTTGCATGCTGTAGTTTTACAGGATTGATTATACAAAATCTTGTAAAAAAAAAAGGTATTTTGA
>NW_015657551.1:0-118 GCF_001515625.1 Sinocyclocheilus rhinocerous | reverse complement strand
GGTGGAATAAACATATGGCAGGACTTTTACTTTCTGACCCCTGGATTGTCCGCCTCTGGTCTTTATGGACTCCAATGATTCCATCAAAAACAGAATAATTCAGGAGTGAACACTGTAA
>NW_015657550.1:396-1432 GCF_001515625.1 Sinocyclocheilus rhinocerous | reverse complement strand
AATCCCTTCAATGGATGTTGGACAGAAATGCTTTGAAACTTCTTTGGACTTATACATGTTAAGACCCTCACCCCCTTTTTATTATTATTATTTATTTATTTTTTATTTTTTTCTCTGTATTGTTTGTTTTTTTTTGTTTTTTTTTCTTTAAATGCTGTTTCAACACGGGGAAAAAAAAAACAGATTTATGATTGTTAAAATATGCCTTAAGTGTTTGTATTCGAATAATGTTTAATAAAAAAAATAAATAAAAAAATTTAAAAAAAGTTCCTCTGACTCTGGATGAGTATTGAGCCAAGTGTTCAGATTAACAGGGCTTTCAGCGTAAACATAGCCTTGATTTCACACAGCGTTTTTTCTTTTCACACTCTTCAATAAAGGCAGGGCTCTCAAGTCTCACGCATTCACCATGAGACACACATTTCAAGCAGTTCACACACACACACACACACCATACCTTTTATTTCTCACACTGAAGTTAGGGATAACTTGTCCTGCTATATACAAATAACGGACGAGGCGCAGGCATACGGAGGGAAGTTCTCTGTCGAGTTCATAGCTGTCTGGAGTTAGGCCGGGCATACACTGTGCGATTTGAGCAATGTTTTTGTTAAATAACAACTCTCACTGTACGAGTAAATTGAGCCCGGTCTCATGAAAATGCGTATAAATAGTACGCCAAATACAAACAGAAAATCATGCCATTAATATACAGAAATTGACTTTTAAACAATTTGTTGGCATAGCAGTTTTTGCGTACATATGATACGCATCTACCCCACCCCCCTAATCCTACCCATTGTGTATCTTATGCATGCCAAGGTCAATTTCTGTGTATAAATAATATACCAAATAATTAACATAAACTCGTGCTATTGATACGCACTTTCATGAGATTCATGATTCAGTAAATCGCTTGCGATGTCAAGCCAAAGCTCAGGATTTTTGTGCTCACACTATACGGTCCCTTCGTCCAGCTGCAACTTGACTGCTCAGTAGAGTTCTGCGACTGTTTTCTTTCTTAAAGGTGGGGTAA
>NW_015657550.1:0-269 GCF_001515625.1 Sinocyclocheilus rhinocerous | reverse complement strand
AGCCGAGCGACAGAAAGATGGAGATGGCGGATAAAAAACAAAAGAGGAAAACGTCTGCGGAACAAAAGAAGGCTTAAGGCAATAAGGCAAGTAGGACCCATGTAAATATCGGATCAGCTTTCCAGCGCTGGAGAGAACTCAAGGAGCGGAGGCCTGCGATCGGACGCAGAGGTTGCTTTGTTTCTTCTCAATAGGTGAGTAACACCATGTCTGCGCCGCAACAGCTAGTCTGTCTAGTACACTGGACGCGACAAAGCGACCGTTGAAAA
>NW_015657548.1:0-843 GCF_001515625.1 Sinocyclocheilus rhinocerous | reverse complement strand
TTGGAAGAGGGAAATGTCAATGAAGCCATGTTCAAAACAGAAGACCGCAGGTAATTTAGTAACAATTTACTATTACACTTAACATTGACTAAATGATTTAATGATCAGGTGAACTGGAAAACTAAACAGCTGTTGATATTTTCAATTGCAGGAAGACCATGAAAGCTTTACAAGATGCTTTAGAGACTAATTGGGAAACATTTGACCTGGCAACACATGGTCTTGGTCCTGCTGTTATAAAGGGCACTTTTGCATTAGTTGATGCATGTCTTAAGGAAAAGATGAGAGCACTGAAATCAAAAGTCTCCACAGACGAGTAAGGTTTTACCCCACTTTATTTAGTACTTCCATTGTTTCAAATGCTTGTTTCTTGTTGATGTTCACTGTTCAGCAGTACAAAAAATAAAATAAAACAAAACGTTACAAAGAATTTTTTTTTTATTTTTTTTTTTACAAGATTCTTGAAACCTCACTACACATACTAGCCAGTTTATGATGCTTTTTAAGAGACTCAATACAATGAGCAATTAGAAACAAGTAATTTATATTTTGATTCCATTGTCATATCAGATGTTTTGCATCTTATGCAATTTATTAATGGCAGATTCCAAAGAAATTTAATTGCAAAAATTTTTAGTGTTTAATAAACACTACAATAGGGTTGTATTGCAAATTATTTTTGATTTTTCCCCCTTTTCCTTTTGTTTTTTCGTTTACAAATGTAATTCATTGTGAGTACACGTTTTGCCCTTTTTACCTGTTGCCGATAGGCATGCAGTGCAGTTATTTTTCTTGACAGAATACTGAAGTTTGAAAAAACTAGTCTGTGTGCCCTCTCTACCA
>NW_015657547.1:502-866 GCF_001515625.1 Sinocyclocheilus rhinocerous | reverse complement strand
ATGGGAATACAACAAATTCATGACAATGTTTTACATTCAAGCTACATGTAAAATTTATAGTGAAAAGTACTTTAAAAGCATCTGGAATCCAATAAAGTAATTTTTAGAGCTATTTTTAAAGCATTTGCTGCATGGATTAAAAAAATAGGCTAATAAATTATTCACATATCAGACAAAAATGCGTTGCAACAAATCCTTTGCATTTTAAGGTATTCAGAACAGAGCAACATAAAAATCGGAAAATATAAGCAGCTATACAATTATAGGACAAAGTTCTACATATGCCATTATAATTTGTGTTTTATTTTTTTAATTGTACAGAATTATAAAATAAAACGCAAATTATAATCGGGCCTGTTTTAGG
>NW_015657547.1:0-365 GCF_001515625.1 Sinocyclocheilus rhinocerous | reverse complement strand
ACGCGCCTTTAGAGAGAAGTGCATCTTTACGGATTATGATCATAATGAAAGAGTTTTTGATTTGTTTTATTTCGTTAAGTAGTAATTTAAAGCTTTCTATATATTTTTATCATGCCTGTGAGACAATTCGCTGAGTTTAAGTTCATCATTGTGAAGCGCTCCTGCTCAAAACCAAGATGGCAGAAAGCATTTGTTTTCTTTATTTTATAAAAGCATAACGTTTTGTTGATATTGTGAGTGCACACAAATAAAAGTAGACCCTTTACAGTTTAGAATGATGTATTACTCTTACCTTTATGAGCAAAAAAAGAGAGCAAAAATGTTTTAAGTTGTTTCCACTGTTAGAAAAAAATGCAAGTGATCGC
>NW_015657546.1:0-1279 GCF_001515625.1 Sinocyclocheilus rhinocerous | reverse complement strand
AGGCAGAATCAGAGGTGAGTTCTCTATGATCTGAGTTAATAGAGAAAAGGCTTTTAGTTGTAACAGCATGTGTCTTGCATAGTGCCTTACTCAGGGTCTATGTTCCAGCTGTGGCCAAAGTCATTGGGGCTTTGGACCAGTTCACCAGTTGGGGTCTGGAAGTCATCCTGAGGGTCTCCATTGTAGTCCCCACACAGCCCACAAAGTTTGTCCTCATAGCTGTAAAATGATCACAAGCATGTGGAGATATTCAAAAGTGAATCATGCTATAAAATATATGTTATTAAGAAGACTTAGAGCCCGACCGATATATCGTTTTGCCGATATTATCGGCCGATATGAGCCTGTCGCCGATATATCGGTATCGGCGAATATGTCGCCGATATTAACATTTTTTTTACAGAACATATAATACAGATAAAATGCTTGAAATGGTGTAATTACTTAGTTTGTCCAGCAGACAAACAAATGTAACTTCCATTGTTTGCTGCTGGCGACCTGGATGAAACGCTTTTGAAGCTTAAGTCTATGGAAAACCATTGAAACTTTGAACGGCCATATCTCCGTAACTGCGCGGCGAATCCGCACCAAATTCGGGGGATCCCTTCAGCTCGAGGAACCCTCTCAAACGCGAATCGAGTGTACTTCTAGAGGCGGCCTTGCGTAATTTACGTGGGCCCTACGCAACTTGTGTAGTGAGCGTATAGGGCCGATCGGCTCTGCCCATGGCAACATTGCTGCGCTATTTTCATGTTTCTCGTATCACTCCGCATCGACGCAAGTTTGGAGAATCAAAAGTTTAGGACAAACGCTCACACTCACAGTAATACAAATTGCCTCGGATGACAGTATTTATCTTTTTTTTTTTTTTTTGACCTCGTAATTTTTAATTGAAATGTCGTAACTGGATCCTCTAGTACAAACAAGCAGACTTTCTAGTGATGTATGCAGGACTTCGCTAATCACTTTGTCTACTCAAACCATGCCTACTTTTGAGTGCAATAAAGAGTTGTGGCTAGAAGGGATACAGCTACAGCCGGAAATGAGGCAAAATCTCGCTATAAAATATCAATAAATTAAATTTGCTACCTATCACATGCTGTTTTATTGTATTTGTCTACACCTACCGGTAACACTTTTTGACTTTCTCAGTTTATGTAAATCCACATGGGGTTCAGAATATATATATTTTTTATCCACAGTAATTTTACACTTGTCTAGTCATATGCCATACATATGTCGCTTTGTTTCATAATTACAGTGTATACGTTTTTCTTTA
>NW_015657545.1:10122-10813 GCF_001515625.1 Sinocyclocheilus rhinocerous | reverse complement strand
GACAGTTTTAATTGACCCACTATTTCTTGAAGATGGGAGAGAGAACTAGGTTCAAATTGCTGAAAGTCCGCCTTACAAGCCGTAAAGATAGAAGGATCAAAAGAGGGACAAGATATCCCCAATCTAATGTCACTGATCTTATTCACAAAAAATTTAAGAACTTTAAATAGTTCCAATAAAATAAAACAACAATATGTTGAAAGATATAACAAATGTTCTCTACTCACCATAGACAGAAACACTGAATGATTTTGATGTCAGTTTCACTCCCCTTATGTCTAGTTGATAAACTCCAGCATGTTGAGTTGTGATGTTTGTGATGGTCAGAGATCCAGTTTGATTGTTCAGCTTCAGTCTGTCTCTGAATCTCCCATCAGGACCATCAGATGTGAAGAAGAATCCATAAGCCATAGTGATTTCAGCTATAACGTTCTTTTCAGGTCCATATTTCCAAATTATATTTTTGTCTTTCTTTACTTCGGTAACATCAATGTTTAAAGTGATAGAATCTCCCTCCATCACTGGCACTGACTGTATTTCATTTGTTTCAGCACCAAACACACCTGATGAACAGATTTAACACAGATTTATACATCTGATTGTTTACAGAGCCCGAGCTGTAGATTTTATTGTTTACATGTGAACTTCAGAACATCCAGAACAGCAACAGAAACACAAACTAAATGAACGT
>NW_015657545.1:6370-9988 GCF_001515625.1 Sinocyclocheilus rhinocerous | reverse complement strand
GGGGGGGGGGGGGTGTGTGACAGTTAAGGGGTTAAGAACAGACAAACGTTTAGGGTTGGTTGCATCACTTCATTGTAAACAAAGATGAACAAATTAGGGGTTTTAATTCTAACCTTTGATAATGTGATTAATACTTTAATCTACAGTTCATTTTGTCCGCCATGGATTTGCAACTGTAATTAAACATCAGTAATGTTAATTTTTCCTCTTTGACTGTTTAATAGAAAGTTTCTCTCTGACATAAGTAGCTCTTGCAGATATGAAGAAAATAAATGTGTAAAATAACAATTGTCTTCATAAACCGTCACTGTTACAGAGAGACTATTAAAATCAAACAGAGAAAACATTGCATTTATGGATTGCCTGTAAATATTTCTTAAGTGTAAATAAAAAAATTATAAATATATATATATATATACACACACACACACACATCCTTAATCTTTAATTTGTTTTAAAGTTATCTGCTGTAGAGGAAAATCAGTGTTTAAAATTACATGATTTATTAACAACAAATACTTGATAATTATTGCAGATTAAAAGTACAAGTCAAATTGTGCTGGATATTTTCAAAACCTTTAAAAATAAATAAATTACACTTTCAACTGTAGACCAATTCAGACTGATTCAGGGTTCCTGCGCATTTTGACTAATACATTTCCATAACTTTTGTACATGTCTATGATTACTGCAGAAGTATATATACATTTATTTTCAAAAGAATATAAAAACGGCCTGATATTTGAAAGCAAATCAATGAAAGGTTTTGACTTTCTGAGCCTCAGTGCCGAGCAAAAAACAGAGATGTTTACATGCAGTGTTTTTATGTCCTTTCCAGACCGGGAAATGTCAATTTAAAATTCTGAAACAGAGACTGAATGGATTTCACAATATTCATGAATCATTTGGTACAGAAAAAAATATCTAATTTGAACAGTATGCTGTCAGGAAAAAAAGTACCAAAGTGAGCAGTACCCTTTTAAAAGGTGCACTTGTGTACCTTTTTTTAATATAACTAAAGAGTGCATATTAGTTCTTAAAGTTATATATATAAAAGTAAAGTGTGCACACTAGTACCTAAATTCATATAGTAAACCATGAAAATGTATAAAATAAACCATAAATTTTTTTTTATAACTTACCAGTCAGACTCAAGCAGCACAAAAAGAACAAAACAAATATGTGAAACATTTTCATCATGTGTGTAAGTGTCTGATGTAATAAAACTATCCTCTGAAAACACTCAAGCTATATGTGAATCCTCCTATGAATGGTCTGACCCTCCTAGTTCATACACTGCATTTGCAGACAGAGTTGGGAGGGTTACTTTTAAAATGTGTTCCATTACAGTCACAAATTACTGAATAAAAAAAGTGTCCAGTAACGTAATCCAAGCACCATAATATGAAAGTAATGTAATCTGATTGCGTTTGAATTCCTTCAACGTCACATGTAAATAAGCTGTTGTGATTTTAAAATTGTGTATAATTCTCAATTTTAGTGTTTGAAAAAAAAAAAAAGTACAAAGTTAACAGCATGTATGCTCTAACAGTGGCAGTTTTACTGAGGTTCAAACTGAAACCTGCTGTGGCTGGGTTTCTTCAGAAATGTGGTTTGATTTGGACAAACATCTTGAGGTGAGAGTGCATCAGATCAGTTGTGATTGTTAGTTTGTAGGTGAAGAGTTTCTTCCTGTCCTGCTTCTATATGAACAGCTTTGAACTTTAATCTACAGAAACATGATGAGAAACTGCACAATGATTATATTTAACACTCATTTAACACTCAACGGTTGAGTCTGAAATGCTTTTATTATTTTATTATTTTGTTTTAGAAACTGATTACTTTGTATCATCTTGGCAATAAAAAAACACATTTTAAAGGGTGTACAGCTCCTCTTATATATGCATACAGTGTTAAATTATTTGAAATTTTACTTTAAATATATTTGGCCAAACCTGCATGCAAAACCCAAAGACACTGGTGCCGTTACACAATCCTGGGATAATCAAACTATAAATATGAAAAGAAAAAGAAAAGAAAAGAATAATAATAATAATAATTAAAATTTGCAATAGGAATAAATTAATTTCCTGGTCCTTTGATGGGGTGATATTCATTAGGATTGTAAGGGTCTGTGAAAATGCACCAAATGTTAAAGTTAATAAAAATAGAAAAATACTGCCTTTTTTGGTGTTATTCTGTGATTGGTTCTACATCTACCAATCAGTCAACAAACTTTTCAACACATGGGCTGCCGTGATTGCAGATTGACGTAGGCCCATGTGATGTAGGATACTGTATGTCGTACAGTTGTTCCGGTGAATTCAGTTCCCCTGTTTCGGAAAGCCTGTGTGTGTCCTATGCCTTAGCGGACAGCATGAAACCCACAAAAAATAAAATAAAATAATTAACAGAGAGAATAATAATAATAATAACAGTTATTCTCTCTATGCTATTTTTCAATGTTTCAAGTGATGCAGGTGTTTTTTTTCCTGTAAGTTTTTTTTTTTATTATTAATTTAAAAAGCATTACTTTTTCATAATGTTTAGTGAAATTATTTGGTAGGAGGAAAGCCTGTGTGTGTCCTATGCCTTAGCGGACAGCATGAAACCCACAAAAAATAAAATAAAATAATTAACAGAGAGAATAATAATAATAATAACAGTTATTCTCTCTATGCTATTTTTCAATGTTTCAAGTGATGCAGGTGTTTTTTTTCCTGTAAGTTTTTTTTTTATTATTAATTAAAAAAGCATTACTTTTTCATAATATTTAGTGAAATTATTTGGTAGTCATAGGTGTAAAGGGGGCATGACCAAAAAAGTGTGAGAACCACTGGTTTAACTTTACATTGACTTGCTTGTGTGTGTGTGTGTGTGTGTGTGTGTGTACACTTATTTGGGATTCAGTAGAATAGTTTTGAGTCAACTGTAACTTCAACACCAGACAAAAACTTAATGCATGTCACACCTCTGTTGCATTTAATGAGTTTATATAATATATATATATAAACTCACAAACAACTATCACAAAACATGAAAACAGTCGTGGATCATTCAGGTAACAACAGACAGTTGAAATTCAAAGGTAGGCTATGTAAATTTTTGAATGGGGCAATTTATTTATTTTTAATAAATTCAGTCATTTTGGCCACCTACACACTGCAAGCTTCACGATTGACAACCGCATTTAAATGCGGGAGTGAGTCCTGTAAATTATCTTCCATGTATGTATGGAACACGACTCACTCACCGAAACTGTCATGAATGGCAGCGTGGTAATCATAGCAACATTGTGGCGTCTCAGAGAGAATGGAGGCCCGCAGATTAGCTAGTTGTGTGTTAGCTGCTGTTGACAAAACAAACATTAGACTGCAAAGACGTGCGAAAATCCGCTAAACGTTATTAAATCGCCGTCATCGGGAGAGGCGTCGTAATCTAGTTTTGTTCTTAAAAATCTAGCGTAGTGTCAGTTCTGGCAGGTCCACGTTAGTCAAGCTCGCATCAGCTGACTCTCAGCTGATCCCCATCAACCTATGGGAATACGACACCTATCTAAGTATTCATATATAAGGTCCCGCAGTAGTATCAGCAGTTTTTGCATTGCTCGATAGC
>NW_015657545.1:0-3346 GCF_001515625.1 Sinocyclocheilus rhinocerous | reverse complement strand
GTTCTGTTTACCCTAGGGGGGTTATCGCTGCTCTCCCTGCTCTCATCCATGCTAGGCTGCATGGATGCGCAGGGAGTTCTTGCCCAGAATGGAACCATACCGCCAATCCAAACTGTATGCTAATTGTCAATCATCTTTGACGATAGTGGTCCTGACAGAACTGTTGTTATTGAACAGCCTACACTTTCTTGACCACAACTACTCGGTCCACAATACACCTCTCTCTGCCATCCTGTCAGATTTGAGGTAAACACTTGACGCCTGACAATACACACACATTAGCGTGCTTCTCGTGACATCATCATTAACAACTAGTTGTTCAGTTCGGTTCCATTCACACGGCATATCATTTCTGTAAATGCTTGTCATTACCTGTAGGCCACATACACACTGCAGCTAAATTCGGTTGGCAGTTTACCTTTTACTCCTTAATCGCGTTCTGTACACACATAATTCACCAAAATACGGGAGTGGCAATCGCATTTACAGAAATTAACGAGAGCAGCCTTTGCTCGGCTAGTCATTCTGACATTTGCCGCTGGCTCTGATGTCTCTGTAGTGGTTAAACATGAGATATTATTCGTTTTGGGTTTATCCAACAGGCAATCTTTGGTCTCATGAATCTGTTATTTGTTCCTGGTCATATCGTTTTGACCTGAGCACAAAGTTTCATAACTTTATATAGGCCTATTTATCTTTACCGTCGTGCGGCGTTGATGTAGCCTAGCGTACGTTTGCCTGAATTGTTTACTTTTGTCTTAATTTCCTATATAAGCCTCTTGTATTTCATACTTATACATGTTTAATGGCTATTATTGTTTATTAAAACCTGACAATTTACAAAAAGAGGCAGCATAGTGTTTTATGTCATACATTTATATACAGTGAAGATGATCAGTGTATTGTTTAATTAACATTAATTTTCCAGTGTTTGTAATAAGTTACTCAAATATTTGTAAATTATCTGTGGCATATAAAGAGGTTTTATTTTGTGGTAAAAGACTATTAAGAATCATGTGCCTTTCCATGAGCAGAATTTTTTTGTTTACCTTTAATTTTTCATCAGCCTTATACACACCATTTTATTTCTGAAACAAGCAAAATAACTTGAAAGATATATGCATGTGATAACTACCATTAAAACAACTAATTCCATCATAATAAATAACTGGATTCTTTGAACGGTGAGTTCCTAGTAAGGACACTAGATGGCGCAGTAATATACAATATGCATACTGTTTGCAGTGTACAGTATCTATTAATGAAAAATCATGCAATTTATAAAAAGGGCACACTGTGTGGAAACCTAATCTTTTCTTTCAAATCAGTGAATCGGAGCACATATCAAACTGCCAAAGTCATGTGATTTCCATAAACGAGACTTCAAAACGTTTCGAAATTGGAACGGTTCACCGCTGGGAGTCATTGATCTCTGTGAAGCTGTTTTATACATTTTTGTCCTTAGTTTTTGTTGCATTTCTGCTGTTTTGACTAGCAAATTATGTATTTTCATTTCTGAGGGTGTTTATATCAGTTTTCTGTAGAAATTGAAAGCAACCCTCACTATGAACTGGCAAAATCTTTGGGATTGTTCAAAGATGGAAGCATTAAACACAAATAAGTTTGTTGCAGGATAGCTAATATAATTCACGCATAAAGAGATAAGCTCAGTATATACTCAGCTTGAGGTTGTCCATCGTGAACACAAAATATTGCTGTATTCAGAACCGCACACTAGCATACAGCTGTTGCTATTTCTGCCTTAGAAAGGTCTGTTAAAATAATAAGAGTAGCATGATGTCACGTAGCTTAGCTTTCTGTTGTTGAGGAGACATGTGCTGTTATGATGTTATTTTATGCTTTCATTTTCTGGATGATGAATCAGATGAAAAGTCCCTCGGAAGTACAAGACCCAAGCCATATAAACATTCTACAAACCTGAATATCACAGAGATGTGGGCTTTTGACCAGTAACAGCAACCAACTATGTACTAAAAAGGTACTAATATCAACCAGTACACCATACTAACCACATTTTTACTAACTAAAGGCCTATTTATTTATCAAATTAAGTATTTTCCCCCCAATAAAATGAAAAAGCAAATGGTTTACAGTTTATGTTTGGATAGCAGCACTGTTATGCTACTGAAAAAAAAAATTGAAACATAGCTACTTTTAGTTAGTTTCACCTCAAAACTGATTAAAACTACAGTAATTAACCATCAGTCATAAACTGTAAATCATACATTATATTTATTCTTAAAATGACTCCCAGACATTGACAGAAAAACAGGATATGACCTTTATTTAAAAAAAAATAAAAAAAATAAAAAGCTATCAAGAATAGTTCTTAGTAGGTACTACTGTAGAGCTGGAAATAACTAGTGAAAATAGCAATGCTTAACTGCAGGATCACTGCATAAGTAGCCTATATATAGAAGATCATGATGTATATGCAAACAAAATATATATTTTTATATTCCACAGTAAATTCTCTGTACGATTTAAGACCTTTTTGTCAAAAAGCGGCATTGATAACTTTAGTAGAGTAAAGCAGGTTTTGTGTAGAGCAGAAATGAAATGATTTCATGTGAGCAGGAATGGAAAAAGCACTTCAACCGCATGCTATTGATAAAGACACACTTTCCACACCTCAGAGACACACTCACAAACAGACATCGACCACAAGACACATTAGACACATCCTCATGAACAAGCTGTCTGTGACTGTCACAGATCAAAACACATTTGTACGGAGATGTAAATAAATGTGACCATAGCAAAGTCTTCACTCCTTTTGATGAGTATTTTGCATCTGCATTTATGCTATTTTTGTGAGTTTTCACACATTTAAGGGTAAAACATAAAATTGCTCCATTTGATTTAGAATTTTATTACAAGGCAAGTGCTTTTGAGCATAAACCACATGAGCCTCCTCTTCAGCTTTCTGTAAAAAATTAAAATTAAAAAAATGCATAACACAAGAAAAAAATAATAATACATGTAGCAGGTTCATCCTGAAGAATGAAATGTGATATATACTTATTTTTTTTCTTGTATGAAATGAAGCAGAAATTATACAGAGGCACTCAAAACAATAATTAATTTTCTTACTGATTTATGTGTGTTTCTTTTGTTGAATGTTGGCTCAGCATAAGTGATCTCATCTTCATGAGTCTGAACTGTTTCAACAACAACAGATGCATTAAAATGGCATTAACAAATTTAGTTTGACATTAGGCCTACAACTTTTTCACACAAGTTCTTAACAGAGTATGTGGTGTTTGTCATTAAATTTAAATAAATATTATTTAAACATAATTCTTTACATATCAATCAAACTCAG
>NW_015657544.1:291-941 GCF_001515625.1 Sinocyclocheilus rhinocerous | reverse complement strand
GGAAGACATTTAAACAGAACACTATGTGAATCAAAATTCACCACCATGTCTATTTCTTACCAAGAAGGAGAAAAAAATTTTTTTTAGTACTGACAAGCTGACACTATTGTTATGGTTACAAGGATGTAGAACTCTTCTTTGCGGTTACGTCCCAGATGTAAGGGTCTAGGGTAAGGGGGTAACAGGGAAAAGTAAACATAAACTTGGTTGAGGTGAGTGAGTACCAGTCCCAGCACAGCAGACACGTTAAGTTCCAAAAATCAAGTATTTTATTTACAAGATTTCCAAAGGACAAAAGTATAATAGGAAGCAAAATAAAGTATTTTATTTACAAGAAAGCCAAATGACAAAGCAAAATAGTCTTCAGGAGGGGGAAAGGCCAAAACAACAAACAAAAGGACCCTCTAACTAGTTAAGGAGTAAAACTGTCTAAACTGACAAAACAAAAGAAAATTAACAACAGAAATGTACACTAACTCCCGAACTAAGCAAAAACAAGAGAAAAAGATTCACAGAAACAAAATAGCACCCACCTCCCTACGGCTTCCAACACGGAGAAAACACGTAGCGCAACAACAACGCCAATTACTTATTAGGAAGGCTACAATTAGCTGTAACTTGAGTAAGTTTTACACAGTATCAATCTCTGA
>NW_015657544.1:0-183 GCF_001515625.1 Sinocyclocheilus rhinocerous | reverse complement strand
TTTATGGCGAGTTGCAATCTTTGCGCATATCGCCACCTACTGTGCTATTGTGCAATCAGGATTTTCTTTTATTATATTAGTTATTCTGTCTCAACTCTGAAGCCATCAAGAGTCCAGGTATCGGTTTTCCGTGTGGTCGGCATGTTGAAGAGCTTTTGAGCTTGCAGCCTCTGCACAGTAACG
>NW_015657543.1:0-447 GCF_001515625.1 Sinocyclocheilus rhinocerous | reverse complement strand
AGGTGATTGAAGGTTGAAAATATAAATAAAGTGGCCTTTCTTTGTTTGGTCTGTCTTACTTTGCTTTATAAAGAATGACATGGCTTTGTCGTCCAGGACTGCTAGATCGGAAATAGTGGGATGGATATTCGGGTTAAAGGTGGAAGTGGTAGTGAGCTCGGAGCATCTGAGAAAGCCGAAGAAGGCTAGGATAAACATAGCATCGAGCGTACGAGTGGTGTGGATGGAATGGTAACCTCTGCGGAGTGTGGAAATGCATTTAGTCAAGATTTTTAATGTTATGGGTTGCCTGGTGTCTGGGCAAGTGGGATGGGCTCTTTGAATGCCTTTGATGAGAAGGGAGGTCTGTGAATTGGCTATTTGAGGTGAGGGTGAACCATATATGAGTTTATGGAAAAACTTAATTCCGCTTAGATAGCTTTTAATGGAGCTGACTTGGAGGTTTTT
>NW_015657542.1:0-737 GCF_001515625.1 Sinocyclocheilus rhinocerous | reverse complement strand
ACGGACTGGAATAAAACTGTAATGTTGGGTGAACACAAGAAATGTCAAAATGGAAAAGTCATTAACCTACTTGTCATGCAAATGAGGGGGGCTATATGGGAGAGGACTGTGGTGGCAAAAAGAGAGAAAACTGTCATGGACATTGAAAGGATATTTAAACAAAAAGTTGAAAACTATCTAAAATGTCTGTATTCTTATTTCAAGAACTCGGATAAGCTCAATGACTTTTACCATGTACATACAGGTGATGTGTGTAAGATCTTTGAAGATTTTAACTGGAAAATGCCTGATGATTACGGTTGATTTTATGATGTTTTAAAAGTGTCTGTTAAAAGTTTGTACCCTTAAAGTTGTATGTTGATTTAATGTTTAATAAAAATAAAAAAAATTTTAAAAAAAGGGCGCTAGAGAGCGATTGTGAAGGTGTGTGTGACTTCAGAAAGGAGAGAAAGGCTCTTCTTAAGCTTTATTACTTATTTTTGTTGGTTTTTTCTTATATTGTGGGAGAAGTTTTGGTTTTGATTGAAAAAGCCCACGTTTAGGCTCCAAGCAGTTGATCTGCTTGGAGGCGAGCCTTTGTTTTTGTTACTTTGGTTAGAACAATGGACGGACCACATGGCAAAGATCTAGCAATGGCAGGAGGGCGAGAAGAACGGTTGGGGAGAAATGGAGCAGATAAATGATCAAGAGAAGCGAATGGAGTAAATATGGATCATGAAGGACAGAGGAGCATCAAG
>NW_015657541.1:0-947 GCF_001515625.1 Sinocyclocheilus rhinocerous | reverse complement strand
AACAGTGTAAAAGTAGCCCGGAGTCAGACCCACCTCTCCCGCACTTCACACACGGGCGCGAATTAAGAATCACAAACGGCTGCATTTGAGTCTTCAAGGCATTTTAGGACACAACATCCTCAAGTAAGTAACTTTAACGAATGTTACAGTATTCACTGTAGTTGCCCGCTAGTAAAAACATAGTTAGTACTGTATAAAAACCATTACGCCTATGGAGAGTCCCCGTAAACCACAAATGTAATGTGTGTTTGTGTGTGTGTGTGTGTGTGTGTGTGTGAACTTGGATGGGTTAAATGCAGAGCACAAATTGCCAATTTTATAGATAGTATAGTAAATGAGGCATGGGTGTAGATTTACAGTCAAGCTATTTTAAGGAATGAGAAAATTATTTTCACAAGAAAAACATTTAAATATGTCATTTTGATGATCAAAGATTTTTTTTTTAAGGGATACAATATTTGACTACAGGGGGACTTTAAATATGGCGCCACCTCTCAAATGGTCTGTCTGCCACGTAGATCCTGTAATCCATGCATCACTTCACTTTTGATACTTTGGCATGTCACAAACCAGAGGATTCACACTGGAGAAAAAGTGGAGAAAAAGAAAAACCTTACAAGTGTTCACACTGTAACAAGGGATTCAGTGATTCATCAAGTCTGAAAACACACGAGAGGATTCACACTGGAGAGAAACCATACAAATGTTCAGATTGTGACGAGATTCAATCATTTAACACAACTGAAAAGACATGAAATTATCCACACTGAACAGAAACCATTCACATGTGATCAGTGCGGGAAGAGTTTTGCACTAAAAGAAAACTTTATGACGCACATGAGAGTTCATACTGGAGAGAAACCGTTCACTTGTGATCAATGCGGGAAGAGCTTCACATAATTATAATTATCACACCTAAGAGACACATGAAGATCCACACTGGAGAG
>NW_015657540.1:738-1232 GCF_001515625.1 Sinocyclocheilus rhinocerous | reverse complement strand
ACGGTATACAAACAGAAACATTCAAATGAACAACAAAGTATTTTCAAGACGCTTAACTTAGTTATTTAAAACATAACTATATCGCGCATGAATCAAGACATATATTAAAAAGGGGTCATATGATGCTGCTAAAAAGAACATTATTTTGTGTATTTGGTGTAATGAAATGTGTTTATGCGGTTTAAGGTTAAAAAAACACATTATTTAATATAACACATACTGTACATTATTGTTTCTCCTCTATGCCCCGCCTTTTTGAAACGCGTCGATTTTTACAAAACTAATCGGTCTGAAAAGCGAGGTGTGCTCTGATTGACCAGCTATCCAGTGCGTTGTGATTGGACGAATACCTCAAGCGTGAGACGGAAATGTTGCGCCCCTCACATACTGTTGATGCCGTGTCCCGGCCAGAGCGAAGAGATAAAAACATTAAAACCCATTACAAACGAGGCATTTGTTGCATCCAGTGGGGACATAATTACGGATTATAATGA
>NW_015657540.1:0-148 GCF_001515625.1 Sinocyclocheilus rhinocerous | reverse complement strand
TGGCCAGCGATTTCGACGAAGGAGCGTCCGGAAGGACATGTGACGACTCCGGGCTGGACTCTGCTTCGTCCATGGTGAAAGCCGATCCGGCCATTCACAGCGCAAAGTGGTAGTATTTCCTCAGCGACCAGCACGGATCAGCTCCAGG
>NW_015657539.1:1462-1598 GCF_001515625.1 Sinocyclocheilus rhinocerous | reverse complement strand
TCTATCTATCATCTGACTATTTATATCTATCTATCTATCTATCTGACTATTTGTTTCTATTTATCTATCTATCATCTGACTTTCTATCTATCTATCATCTGACTATTTATATCTATCTATCTATCTATCTATCTAT
>NW_015657539.1:0-868 GCF_001515625.1 Sinocyclocheilus rhinocerous | reverse complement strand
TCTATCTATTTATCTATCTATCTATCTATCCATCTATCTATCTATCTATCTTCAGTTTGTATCTATCTATCATCTATCTATCTATCTATCTATCTATCTTCAGTTTGTATCTATCTATCTATCTATCATCTGACTATTTCTATCTATAAATCATTTGACTATTTCTATCTATCTATCATTTGACTAGCTATCTATCTATCATAGCAACACTCTAGCAACTATCCAAGCCAACCTAGCAACCGCCCTGGGTACCCTAGCAACCGCATAGCAACACCCTAGCAACCACCCCCGGTACCCTAGCAACCGAATAGCAACACCCTAGCAACCACCCAGAGTACCTTAGCAAGCGCATAGCAACACCTTAGCAACTGCCCGGGGTACCCTAGCAAGCGCACATCAACACCTTAGCAACCACCCCCGGTACCCTAGCAACCGAATAGCAAAACCCTAGCAACCATCCCAGGTACCCTAGCAACTGCATAGCAACACCCAAGCAGCTGCCCTGGGTAGCCTGGCAACCGCATAGCAACACCCTAGCAACCACCCCGGGTACCCTAGCAACCACCCCAAGTACCCTAGCAACCGAATAGCAACACCTTAGCAACCACATGGATATTCTAGCAGCTGCATCCACAAAAGAAAATGAAAATAGAATGACAAAAGCTCCATACTGTATATAGAATAATTGCCATTCACCACTAATCTATCTATCTATCTATCATTCTATCTATCTATCTATCTATCTTTAGTTTCTATCTATCTATCTATCTATCTATCTATCTTCAGTTTCTATCTATCTATCTATCTATCTTCAGTCTGATTCTCTATCTATCTATCTATCTATCTATCTATCTTCAGTTTGTATCTA
>NW_015657538.1:353-2153 GCF_001515625.1 Sinocyclocheilus rhinocerous | reverse complement strand
CAACAAAGTTACTCAAACTCTCTCTTTGTGTTCCCGAACACAAAACATAGCACCCTACCTCACTAGCTGCCCCTTACCAGCTATTCATACTTTACATGGCCTACACAGCCGTTCCCCATAGAGATAGCTTAACACCTCTGTACGTACTCTGTACAGCTGCTAAACACAGAGAGCAGCTTGGAAAAGCCACCAGACAGGACTTGGAAAGAGAACTGTTTCACACAAAATCACTGTTAAAAACAATGTATGTGGAACTTAATGAGAAAGACACTTGAGTTAACGCCTATGACTGCCACCTGCAAGCAGCCCGAGCTGAAATCCAAGTCCTTGCTCAGCAGCGAGACAACTCCAAACACCAATCGGGTAAAGTCAAATGAAGCCAAGGTGAATTCAATGTCACAAATGAACTGAAATATACCCTGACTCAGCAATTAAAGAGGAGCTTGACATGGTTCAGAAAGAATTTAAACAGTCCTACCGACTGCGCATAGACTCAAGTAAAAGACACCCTGCTGCATGTCACACAGCCAGCAGTGCAAATTCCCTCACCCCTGTACGCAGATACAAAGGGGGGAGCAAAACCGTTCTGCTTGACCCTTCACAAGTCAGCTTCCTGAAAACCTCTGCAGCTGCAGAAGGAAAAAGTTTAATTCAGGCAAACCGAAACAACGCCTGTGAATGCCACCTGCAAGCAGCCCGAGCTGAAATCCAAGTCCTTGCTCAGCAAGAGATCCTGAGGACAATAAAGGAACTGATCCTGAGAGTGGCCTCACCAGCAGGTTAAACAAGCCATCATAAAGGAATTCTCACACCCAGAGTATGAACACGGACTGATCGCTGCCCTAGACACCAAACAGGGCCGGCATGAAACTCCCCATGCTTACTACCACAGACTTCGACAAGCTTATTCAAAGCTCGCAATTACCCTGGGATGGCGGAGGACACACCAACTTCAAGAGCCTTTTCCTCCGAAACCTCCATCCTATTGCATGTCACCATCTAGGCATTATGGCCTGCCGCACAATGCCTAATCAACAGCTGCGTAACCTGACACAGAAGGCCTTTAACAAGCACAAGGCCTCCACTAAAGGTGTTTGTCAAACCCCACTGAGTCTGAACTGCACAACTCAGAATCCAAAGCAGGCACCAGAAGGCACCCAGCATTGCCACAATGCAAAACCCTTCTACAAAAAGCCACTAGCCAGCGGAGAACAAATCCGTCACCATGGCAACAGACCCAAGTCCCAGAGCACCCACTGGGAGAAGACATGGAAAAGGGAATCCTCATCCTGCAAACACAATGGTATGTCCAACAGCAGCCCACCACAACATCCTCCTCCACACCCTTCACACAGGTGCCGAACGGAGGCTACACAAGGACAGCTGGACACGCCTACTTCTGGGTTACAGGAGCTGCTGACACTGGCAAAAGAGCTCCTTGAACAAAACTCAACTAAGCAGTACTGAGAAGGACAAACTTCTGACTCCTTGCCTGACGGACCTGCGGGTGTCGCTGTTGGACAGTGTTTTTCCTGCTTCCTGTTTGCTGTGCTGCTCTGGTTTGATTGTAGCTCCGTGTAGCCTCGCTTTTCTGTAGAATCTCTATCTATACTATCACTCTCTGTTGTTTAAAGTGATAAAATATAACTTAATTCCCACCATATTTCTGATATTATCTTTCAACCTAATCGGATTAATTTGATCGTTCACTTTTATTCTAAAACCGCGAGAGCAGCGCACCTGCAGCACGTTAGCATTCGTTAGCCGGTTAGCTTGTCATTACTGTTTCCATTCGCGCCT
>NW_015657538.1:0-191 GCF_001515625.1 Sinocyclocheilus rhinocerous | reverse complement strand
ATGGCTTCTTCTCCTGCTATTGTTGTTTGCACCGCTTGCCACATGTATAGTTTATCTCTCTCTGTCGGCAACGAGGGATTCACATGTGATAAATGCAGGGAAATAGTTAGGCTGACAGAGAAGGGTGACTGTGAGGCGGCATAGTTGCGGGTCAAAACACCGCTCTACCGTTCCGATCAAAACATTAAACA
>NW_015657537.1:4846-6142 GCF_001515625.1 Sinocyclocheilus rhinocerous | reverse complement strand
GGTAGTGGGTTCAATCCACAGACTGTAGAAAAGGTCCTTCCAACTGGGGATGTAGATAGTGGTAGAGCAAATGCTTTGCATGTAGGAGGTCCTGGGTTCAACCCCCAGCATCTCCACAGACTGTTAAAATTTAATTTCAGCAAAACGGTTTCAATTTGGTCCTGTAGTGTTACCACATCTGGAATTAATAGCATTTGTAAACGTACAGTAGCAGAAAAAACTTGTTGTACCTCAGTAGTAAAGCTCTTTCAAATGGGGATGTAGCTCAGTGGTAGAGTCCATGCTTCGCATGTACGAGGTTCTGGGTTCAATCCCCAGCATCTCCACAGACTCCTAAAAATTAGTTTAAGCAAAACTGTTTTATTGTGGTCCTGTAGCGTTACCACATCTGGAATTAATAGCATTTCTAAACCTACAATATCAGAAAAAAACTTGTTGTATGTCAGTGGTAGAAAAGGTCCTTCATTTGGGGATGTAGCTCAGTGGTAGAGCACATGCTTTGCAGGTATGAGGTCTTGGGTTCAATCCACAGACTGTAAAATCTTAATTTCAGCAAAACGGATTCAATTTGGTCCTGTTGAGTTTCCACATCTGGAATTAATGGTGTTGGTACACCTACAGTAGTAGAAAAAACTTGTTGTACATCAGTGGTAGAAAATATCCTTCCAACTGGGGATGTAGCTCAGCGGTAGAGCGCATGCTTCGCATGTATGAGGTCCTGGGTTCAATCCCCAGCATCTCCACAAACTGTTAAAATTTTACTTCAGCAAAACGGTTTCAATTTGGTCCTGTAGCGTTACCACATCTGTAATTATTAGCATTTGTAAACCTACAGTAGCAGAAAGAACTTGTTGTACGTCAGTGGTAGAAAAGGTCCTTCCAACTGGGGATGTAGCTAGTGTTAGAGTGCATGCTTTGCATATATGAGGTCCTGGGTTCAATCTCCACAGACTGTTAAAATTTAATTTCAGCAAAACGGTTTCAATTTGGCCCTGTAGCGTTACCACATCTGGAATTAATCGCATTGGTAACCCTACAGTAGCAGAAAGACCTTGTTGTACGTCAGTGGTAGAAAAGGTCCTTCCAACTTGGGATGTAGCTAGTGGTAAAGCGCATGCTTTGCGTGTATGAGGTCGTGGGTTCAATCCACAGACTGTAGAAAAGATCCTTCCAACTGGGGATGTAGATAGTGGTAGAGCAAATGCTTTGCATGTAAGAGGTCCTGGGTTCAATCCCCAGCATCTCCACAGACTGTTAAAATTTAATTTCAGCAAAACGGTTTCAATTTGGTCCTGT
>NW_015657537.1:699-1308 GCF_001515625.1 Sinocyclocheilus rhinocerous | reverse complement strand
TGTAGCTCAGTGGTAGAGCGCATGCTTTGCATGTATGAGTTCTTGGGTTCAATCCCCAGCATCACCATAGACTGTTAAAATTTAATTTCAGCAAAACAGTTTCAATTTGGTCTTGTAGCGTTACCACATCTGGAATTAATGGCATTTGTAACCCTACAGTAGCAGAAAAAACTTGTTGTACCTCAGTGGTAGAACATGTGCTTCTCGACTGGGGATGAAGCTCAGTGGTAGAGCGCATGCTTTGCATGTATGAGGTCCTGGGTTCAATCCCCAGCATCTCCACAGACTGTAAAATTTTAATTTCAGCTAAACGGATTTAATTTGGTCTTGTAGCGTTACCACATCTGGAATTAATACTGTTGCTAAACCTACAGTATCAGAAAAAACTTGTTGTACATCAGTGGTAGCAAAGGTATTTCTACCTGGGGATGGAGCTCAGTGGTAGCGCGCATGCTTTGCATGTATGAGGTCCTGGGTTCAATCCCCAGCATCTCCACAGACTGTAAACTTTTAATTTCAGCTAAACGGATTTAATTTGGTCTTGTAGCGTTACCACATCTGGAATTATTAGCATTGGTAAGCCTACAGTAGCAGAAAGAACTTGTTGTA
>NW_015657537.1:340-689 GCF_001515625.1 Sinocyclocheilus rhinocerous | reverse complement strand
TAGTAGAAAAAACTTGTTGTACCTCAGTGGTAGAAAAGGTCGTTCCAACAGGAGATGTAGCTCAGTGGTAGAGCGCATGCTTTGCATGTATGAGGTCTTGGGTTCAATCCACAGACAGTAAAATTGTGATTTCAGCAAAACGCATTCAATTTGGTACTGTTGAGTTTCCACGTCTGGAATTAGTAGCGTTGGTACACCTACAGGAGTAGAATAAACGTGTTGTTCATCAGTGGTAGAAAAAGTCCTTCCAACTGGGGATGTAGCTCAGTGGTAGAGCGCATGTTTCGCATGCATGAGGTCCTGGGTTCAATCCCCAGCATCTCCACAGACTGTTAAAATTTAATTTCAG
>NW_015657537.1:0-217 GCF_001515625.1 Sinocyclocheilus rhinocerous | reverse complement strand
TCGGCAGTGGTAGAAAAGGTCCTTCCAACAGGAGATGTAACTCAGTGGAAGAGCGCATGCTTTGCATATATGAGGTCTTGGGTTCAATCCACAGACTGTAAAATTTTAATTTCAGCAAAACGGATTCAATTTGGTCTTGTTGAGTTTCCACGTCTGCAATTAATAGCATTGATACACCTACAGTCGTAGAAAAAACTTGTTGTTCATCAGTGGTAGA
>NW_015657536.1:17820-22289 GCF_001515625.1 Sinocyclocheilus rhinocerous | reverse complement strand
CCTTCTAGCCTTAACCAAGTTTCAGGGGCGTATAAGAAATGTATTTAAAAAAAAAGCATCACCGTGATCGGAATATTTTATAGCAGTTGTCTACTTTGTTAAATCAGTGTTCACTTTTATGTCCTTTCACGTCATATTCTTTATTTTTGTACTATTTTTATGTAATAAAAAAAACAACGTTTTTTGTCATTTCACTTTGTATTTCTCTCTTTTAATTATTTTGATGTACTGAAAATAAAATTAAACAGTTTTTCATTCATTTCAGGACTGATGGAAGAGAGCGAGGAAAGTGAAGAACTGAGTGAGGTGGAGGAGAAACCTTTGAGTTGCTCAAAGACTAAAAATAAATTTTTAAAGGAAAGTAGAGCCAAGAAATCTTTCACATGCACTCAGTGTGGAAAGAGTTTCACAAACAAACATAATCATGAGCTTCATGTGACAGTTCATACTGGAGAGAAGCCGTTCACATGTGATCAATGTGGGAAGAGTTTCATGTACAAAGAAAGTCTTAAGATTCACATTAGAGTTCACACCAGAGGGAGGCCATTCACATGTAATGAATGTAGCAAAACATTTCTTAGGGCATCTGACCTGAAGACACACATGACTGTTCATACGAAAGAGAAGCCACATTCATGTTCTGTGTGCGGAAAGAGTTTTTCAAGGCTGCAATGTTTATATACACATGAGAAAATTCATATTGGTGTTAGAGCTCATATGTGCTGTGAGTGTGGAATGACATTTATTCATGTGAATCATTTAAAACAGCACCAGAGAATTCACACTGGAGAAAAACCTTACAAGTGTTCACACTGTGACAAGAGATTTAGTCGGTCTTCAAATCTGAAAGCACATGAAAGGATCCACAATGGAGAAAAACCTTACATGTGTTCACACTGTGACAAGAGATTCAGTCAGTCAGAAAGTTTGAAAGCACATGAGAGGATCCACACAGGAGAGAAACCGTACACGTGTGATCAGTGCAGGAAGAGTTTCACTGTTAAAAGTCACCTGAAGCCACACATGAGGATCCACACTGGAGAAACACCTTACATGTGTTCACACTGTTCCTTGCGCTGGATGGTGACATCACTAGGCTGCAGATTCTGATTGGCTACAGTGTCTGGTGGGGAGGAGCCTGTGGTAGAGAAGTTATACTGTCATTCTTCTCATTGGAGGTCAAGACTAAGAAAATAACAAAATGTTCATGTTTCATAATCAAACATTAAAAATGATTTTGCTAAGTGTGTAAATGAGTCTTAAACTAGAACTGTGTAATATTTATTTCCACTTGAATGAACACTACTGCAATCCTTTAAAAAAAAAAATCTAAATCAGTATGAAGGTATTTTGTGTCTTTATTTAAACAAATCGGTGCTCTCTGACAATTTGATACAAGTGATACTTTAATTTGATACTCCTGTAGCATCCGTGCAGCATCATTGTAGTACAATGTCTGATAATTCTGCTTGAAATTAACTGTCTTGGCTAATTCGTCTGTCCGCAAAAAATATAGAGCTGAGTATCATCAGCATAACAGTGAAAGCTAACACCATGTTTCCTGATGATATCTCCAAAGGATAACATGTAAAACATGAAAATCAACGGTCCCAAAAAATATAGAGCTGAGTATCATCAGCATAACAGTGAAAGCTTAACACCATGTTTCCTGATGATATCTCCAAAGGATAACATGTAAAACATGAAAATCAACGGTCCTTGTACTGAGCCTTGTGGTACTCCATACTGCACTTGTGATATGATACCTCTTCACAGTGCACACACAGGTTTGTTTCACTATAACAACATCTCATAGCATAGGCTTTCACTATTTTATGTCAGGTTTATAATACTTTTTATGATACTTTTTATCTAAAATAACCAGGTGTTGGCTGTTTGCGCTGTGCCGATCGATCGTTATATAACATCAAAGTACCGTGAGAGCTATAGAGAGCAGTCCAGGTGCAAAGGCCAAGCAGAATGAGGCAACTGAAAGGGCCTGCAAGTCTCCTACTCTTTTCACTGAGGTTAATGTTAGCAACAGAACCACTTAAAGGTTAGAAACTCCTCTTATGCTGACTCCAAAGGCTCAAATGGGGCATCTGATAAACCTATAGAAAGGACTTTATAAATATCACAGGGAAAGGAATCTTGTTGAACAGATAGGCCTCAGATGTCTGGCACCACATACAAAACAAGATACTGGAGCTGCTTTTAAGTCTTATTTGTATGCCCTTCCCTCACTATCTTCTCTCCATCTTAATTACATAGATATATGCTTAGATATTCTTATGCCCACTACTGGCAGAACCCTTAAGATATATGTTTAAATGGAATGCCCTAAGCCCTTGATCACTTGAAATCCCCTGCTTGAAGTGTACATATCGAGTAGACTCGCTTCCTCTGCTAATAGCGGTGTTTTGACACAATCTGTATTGTTAAAAGCGCTATATAAATAAAGGTGACTTGACTTGACTTGACTCTGTCAAAATCGAGGGGTCAAGAGTCTGTCCAAATAAACTTCCCTCACCTACATGACAAAGTTGAATGCACTTCAGGATGGCGGCAGGTATTCCCCCAAGGTGAAATGGTTAGTATAGTTCAAGAGTGTATGTCTAAAAGCGGAGTTAGATGCAGCATTGGGAAAGATTCCCTAATGAGGCACACCCAGTAGGCACATGCCCAGCAGCAAAAGCTGCCACTTATACATACTTAAGTGTACCAGGGGTCAACCCTACTGACAACCCCTCTTAGAGAAACTCCAGCACTGGAATAAGCGGACAGTGTAATGGGTTTAGTCACGCTGCACCAAGATTAAAAGAGTTGCCACTTCAAAGCATACAGTCCCCTTGTGAAGGCAGCTCTAGCATTGAGAATGGTTTCAACAGCCTCAGTCGAGAGACCAGACTTTAGAAGTGGGTCCCCCTCAGAGGCCAACCCACAGTTTCAATATCACGGGTCAGTGGTGGCCAGTAAAGGCCAGTCTGAGACAGAATTTCAGGAGAGGTATTAGACTCTACAGCACAGTTTCACCATCCAGCTAGGTTCATCAACAATTACCCCATCAAGTTCTGTCAAAAATCTTTGGCGTAATCTTTGATGACCAGCTGACCTTCAAGGACTACACTGCAAAGACAGCTTGATCATGCAGGTTTGCATTGCACAACATCAGGAAGATCAGGCCCTTCCTAACAGAACGAATTTCAGGAGAGGTATTAGACTCTACAGCACAGTTTCACCATCCAGCTAGGTTCATCAACAATTACCCCATCAAGTTCTGTCAAAAATCTTTGGCGTAATCTTTGATGACCAGCTGACCTTCAAGGACTACATTGCAAAGACCGCTTGATCATGCAGGTTTGCTTTGCACAACATCAGGAAGATCAGGCCCTTCCTAACAGAACATGCTGCACAATTTGTTGTCCAAGTGCTTGTCATTTCTAGGCTGAACTCCTGCAATGCTTTTCTGGCTGGACTTCCATCATGCACAATCAATCCTCTACAAATGATTCACAATGCAGCAACACGCCTGGTCTTAAATGAGTCCAAGAGAGCTCATGTCACACCTCGCTTTATCTCTTTACACTGGTCACCGGTTGCAGCTCGCATCAAGCTCAAGACATTGATGCTTGCGTATAGAACAGCCAAGGGCTCAGCACACTCCTACTTCAACTCACTCTTATGAGTCTACACCCCCTCCACTACAAGTGAGCGACGCCTCGTGTTACCATCACAGAGGCATAAAATCAGTTTCCAAAACCTTTCCATTCACATTCCTTGCTGATCTTCCCACCACCATCCAGAATGACGAATTCATGACAATATTCAAGCAACAGCTGAAAACTCATCTCTTCCATCAACATTTGACTACATCTTAATAAAAAAAACTATGCTTTCACTTTTACTCACCCTGTTCTAGCTCGTACTGAACAATGTCTGAAACTTTGTATTACGAGCACTTCCTGTGCTTTCTTGCCCCAAGGATCAAGCAAAATGCTAAAATGTTAGAAATATGATTGCAATGTGCTAAAACATGTTAACAATGTGTTAAACTAGAAACATTTTAGCAACATACTAGCCATACTCCATATATATTATGTATTTTTAAGCTATGGTAATTGATTTTTAGAATAGAGATCAAGGTTCTTCCACGATTCTGAAAACAATACATTAGACAACCAGACAAAATAAGACAACCAAACAAAATAATTAGTCTGTTTACAAATGTCTAAAATGTTATAAATGAATCTATTTAATTATTATGTAAAAAAATCATTTTAAATAAATGAAAACTTGTTTTTGAACAAATCTCTTTAATGAATGATTCAGGCATCAGGTACATTTTAACAGTCACTGGTCACCACCTCCTGCTGGCATAATGTTACATTTATCATCTTTATTTGAAGTGTAACTTTATTTCCAAAGGTCAATTACTCATTTTGATTGTGGCTGCCGCAACATATATATAT
>NW_015657536.1:12888-17657 GCF_001515625.1 Sinocyclocheilus rhinocerous | reverse complement strand
CAGGGTTAGTTGCTTAGCCTATATCCACCGCCTCAATGGCAGGCACGTATTTCAGTTTAGTTTAAAAATCGCTCCTCTTCATAACATAATCACGTCCAACATAATTGTGATTATCTGTTTTATCGCAATCTCACAATGTTCCGTTATAATCAATGAAGCTCTCTGAACTGCAAATGATATCTTATTTACATCTTGTCTACGTGTCCTCCAGCTGCATTTCGCGCGTCATCAGTGACGTCATGTGCAAACAAACCCATTCCTTACCAATTTGCCAATAATAAGCTGGATCCTTGATGACTCTAAAAGGAAGAAGAAATGGTTTACTGAAAAGTTCTTAAAAAGCAGGATTTCATTTTATACCATTCCTTTAAACCAGTGGTTCTCAAACTTTTTATACCAAGTACCACTTCAGAAAATATTTAGCTCTCTTTAAGTACCACCATAATGACCAGCATTAAATTTCAGCAGCGTAGTAGGCCTAACTATTCAGCTACAGCTCTGCACAGTTCAAAAATTAGGCAGTTTTATTTCTAATAAGAATATTTGAAGAGTTTGGTTCCAAAACGCCATAAACGCCATTTTTTTAAAAGTTGAGTTTCCGCCAAAATCAGTATTATATCTGGTCGGTATTGAAAAGTAAATTTTTAATTTTACACAAAATGCGATACTGGCCGAGTTATTCTGTCATGTTTTCTCCCTTTTTTTCCAAACCGAGACAAACGCCAGTCCCCCTTCTCTGCAGAATGCGATATATCCGCTCAACCAATCACAGCGCACCATTCCACGCACTCTAGGCAGTAATGGCGGCGCTTTGAATACACCCGACATCCTAGTTTTCCTAATCTACTTTGTACTTTGTGATCAACAAACAAGGGCTGCACTATAAATCGCATGTGATTGTCATGCGCATCTCATCAGTAAAGCCAATTCTGTGATTAATAGTACCGGTAAATCCAGGGCCGCTGCTGGCCAAATGGGTGCCCTAAGCAGAATTGTATTGTTGGGCCCCCTCCTTAAATTATTATGGAAGTAAAAAAAAAAAACACCTACTATAGGGATCAAAATAGAACTTTAATAAAATATAAAAGTAAATGAATTAATTAATTGTAATTAAATTATATTATTTACAAATTACAATAGTAGTTCTAGACAGTTACCTATGGCTATGATTTTATCAATACAGTTGTCTGATTGATTTTTATAATCTCAAGCATTCAGAAATCACGCAAAAGAAAATTAAGTCGTTAAAGGTGGCCAAAAATGAAAGATTAAGTGAATATTTGAATTAGCCTAAATGTTTGGTCAATATTAAACAAGGATTTGATCGTCCTGTAAGTGTAACAGCAGCAATTTCCAGGCCTTTGACTCCCTTTGCAGGCATTTGTAATGTACATAAATTGATTATTTTGTATTACATTATGTATTTTAACATTGTTTCATTATTTTAAAATTGACATGTATCGTTATTGCCTCATTGTTTATATATAATACATTTTAAGTAATTTTAAAGGCTGTTGTTGGTTTTTATAACCACAAAAAAAAAAATCCTAATACTTCTTTGTAAACTTTGAAAACTAATTTGTTAAATCAAATGAAAAATTGTGTGTTTGATTGGTCCAGACGCTACAGATATTATTTGCAGTTCTGAGAGCTTTATATCATGGAACATCATGAGATTGCGATAAAATGTAAGTGAGTGACAGCTTTTTAGTGATTAGCATTATATGAAAGCGCTATTTGCTCGCTTTCTAGGCTATAATCGATTCAGAATTTTAATAAGTTGTTTTACGTGCTGCTAACAGGACCAACAGCCACATACCCTGTAACTTACATGCAGCAAAGTTTCAGGATTGACATATATCCCACAAAAAAAAAAATCCTAATACTTCTTTGTAAACTTTGAAGTAGCAAAACGTACTCGGTTACTAACGTAACCTCGGTTCCCTGAGATACGGGAACGAGTACTGCATCTGCTTAAGAGCCCGCCAAATTGGACGGGGCATCTGGCTATATAAGCGTGCACTCTGCCATAGGATCCTCAGGTTACTTCGACTGAAGCGACGACCGAGTCATGCAGCTACATTGCACGGCCAGAAATGCAGTACTCGTTCCCGTATCTCAGGAACCGAGGTTACGTTAGTAACCGAGTACGTTCCCTATCGATACTTCAC
This sequence comes from Sinocyclocheilus rhinocerous, assembly GCF_001515625.1. Taxonomy (NCBI): domain Eukaryota; kingdom Metazoa; phylum Chordata; class Actinopteri; order Cypriniformes; family Cyprinidae; genus Sinocyclocheilus; species Sinocyclocheilus rhinocerous. Next base: position 15,486 of record NW_015657536.1, on the reverse strand, counting down.
TCGTACTGCGTCTGCTTAAGACGCTTTGGGGAACCAGTACAATCCCGCCATGCTATGTTAGAGGAACGACCCATAATTGAACTTGCCTTGAGCACAAAGGGCCCAGAGGGACCAAGTAATTGCAGGGAAGCCCCGCAAGAAGCGATAGCGCAGGGCCGACCTAAATGAGTTTGGCCCTAAGTAATCGTTCCAAGCAAAAATCGAACAGCCTCGGAACCCAGTGGGGGCCAAGATCGTAAAGAGAAGGCAAACGCCTTATTAGCACTGGTTTTGCTAGAGTAAATCTATCTAAGCAGAAAGGACCCGAGCCTGTAAGGCCGGGACATCCAAATTATAAAACCTGGTAAATGTGGACGGCGAGGCCCAGCCGGCCGCTGCACAAATTGGAAAATGGAAAATCTGCTAGACCAAGCCCAGGAAGAGGCAATGCCTCTTGTTGAGTGGGCTCCTACTCCCATGGGGCATTGAAGGCCCAAAGAAGAGTACGCTAGCTTGATAGCGTCAATTATCCATTTGGAAAGTCTCTGCTTCATGATCGGGGACTCTGGTGCGTTCACCGAAGCATACAAAAAGCTGATCCGACTGCCTGAACGGGGCGGAACGCTCAATGTATATTCTCAATGCCCTGACGGGGCAGAGTAGATTTAGCTCTTGGTCCTGTTCCGAAGGAAGAAGCGCCAAAAGAGCTATCACCTGTGCTCTGAACGGAGTCGAGAGCACTTTAGGTACATAACCATGCCTCGGCTTCAGGACGACCTTGGAGTCGTTGGGCCCGAATTCGAGGCAGGTAGGGCTCACCGAGAGAGCCTGCAGATCACCCATACGCTTCACCGATGCTAACGCCAGTAGCAGAGCGGTCATTAGTGTCAGGGGATGAAGGTCAATAGACTGTAGTGGCTTGAAAGGAGGGCTCTTCAGAGCCCTCAACACTGTAGGCAGGTCCCATGTAGGGACGGTGACAGGGCGGGGCAGATTGAGCCTCCTAGACCCCTTCAAAAAGCGAACAACTAGGTTGTTCATGCCCACCACCTGGCCAGCTATAGGAGCGTGTGAGGCTGCTATACACCAGGCGGAGAAGACAGACCATTTAAGGGCATAGAGCCGTCTTGTAGAAGGTGCTCTAGCCTGAGATATTGTGTTTAGCACACTCTCTGGGAGGTCCGCAGGCTCCCATCAAGAGGCCAGAGGTGCAGAGCCCACAGCTCGGGCCGGGGGTGCCATATCGTCCTGTTCCCCTTAGAGAGGAGATCTCGTTTCAGGGGGATAGGCCACAGGGCTGCTAGGAGCAGCTGAGACAGCTCTGCGACCCAGTGCTGGGTCCTCCAGAGTGGGGCCACCAACAGAAACATGTGTTTCCGCTCCTTGATTCGCCTGATTACCTGCGGGATCAGGGCGATTGGGGGAAAAGCGTAAAGGAGGAGGTTGGGCCACTCGTGGGCCAACGCATCCTTGTCCTTCGAAAAGTAAATGCGAAGCAGGCCCAGCTGAAGTACTGGAGACGCAGAGGCCATAAGGCCCAACATCTTCTGAAACGCCTTGAGAGGGCGAAGGGCTCCAATTTTGAATGAGGCCTGAGCTGGCGAATACCGCCCTCATCTGGGCTGAGTCGAGAACTGTTCCCAGGAACGATATCCGTTGGCTGGGGGACAGCACGCTCTTGGCAAAGTTGACCCTGAGTCCCAGGCACTGTAAGTGGCCGAGGAGTAGGGATCTGTGGGATAGTAGCTCGTTCTCTGACTGGGCCAGGATGAGCCAGTCGTCGAGTTAATTCAGGATGCGGATTCCCAACTGCCTCAGCGGGGAAAGAGCTTCTTTTTTACTTCGTAAAAGTGCGGGGAGTTAGGGACAGTCCAAAGGGAAGGATCGTGTACTGATATGCCACTCCCTCTAAGGCGAATCTCAAGAATCGCCTGTGGTGGGGGGCTATCTGGATGTGAAAGTAGGTATCTTTCATATCCAGCGAAAAGAACCAGTCCCCTGGGCACACTTGCGAGAGGGTGAACCATTTCTATGGCTCCTTTGGCCAGCAAAATCATCACCTCAGCGCGTAGGACGTGTGCATCCTCGCTCTGAACCGAGGTGGAGACCACGCCGCAGAATCGCAGGGGTCTTCGAGCGAACTGCAGTGAATAACCTCATTCTATTATCCCCAGAACCCACCTTGACACCCCAGGGATGGCTCACCAGGGGCTGGGTTGGTTCGAGCGATGGGCCGCCATGCGGGGACCCAACGCGTGAAATGCGGAAGAGGAAGTTTGCTCTCTTTTTGAAAATGTTTGTGTTTTATTTTTCTCGCTGTAACAGCGGTAAGTTGTGTGGGCGCTAATTGAACGGGCCCGGGGTTCACAACAGTATTTATCACAAACACATTGTCATCGGCACCCAGAAGTGAACGGGGTGCTTGGAGGCACAAACGAGGCTGCTTGGGGGGTGGTCCGGCGATGGCGAGACTTTGCCCCCTTCTCTTCCTGTCCCACGGATCAGGTTGACGCCTGAGGCGCCGGGTCCAACACTACCTTGGGCCGGGGTCCTTGGCGCTTAGGGAATGGGTAGCGTCTAGCCGAGCGGGAGCGATGCCGGGGCTCAGGGTTAGAGGCT
>NW_015657536.1:8880-11844 GCF_001515625.1 Sinocyclocheilus rhinocerous | reverse complement strand
GGACGACTTCTGTGCAGCAGTGAAGCGCTCTGCGAACCCTTCGACCGCAGGTCCAAACAGGCCAGCGGGGGAGACCGGAGAGTCGAGGAAGGTCTGTGAGGGTCAACCATAGGTGGCACTCAAGCACCACAAGGCTGGCCATGGATCTGCCGATCGCCTGAGCCGTCATCTTAGTGGCGCGTAAAGCCAGGTCGGTCGCGCTGCGTAGCTCTTTGAAAGCCGCGGGGTCCGGTCCAGACTCGTCCATTTTCTGGAGAAGTTTGGCCTGAAGGACCTGGAGGACCGCCATGGAATGAAGCGCAGAGGCTGCTTGTCCAGCAGACGAGTAGGCTCTTCTAGCGAGCGCTGAAGTAGTCCTGCACGGCTTGGACGGGTGGGAGGCCTTTGCCTTCCAACCGATGGCCGTGGGCGGTCAGAGATGCGCGGCCACTGACTCATCCAGGGGAGTGAGTTTGAGTGGGAGGGAGTTTATCGTACCCTTTTTCTTCGGCGCCGTCGACCGTAGAGAGGGCGTACGAAGAGGAGCCACGCAGGCGGGCCAAGTAGGGGGCGCGCCAAGATCTGGTGATCTCTTCATGGACCTCAGGGAAGAATGGAGAGACTCGTTGACAAGGGGCTTGACTGTGCCCCGGCAAGAACCATTCATCCAGGCGGCTGCGGGTGGGCACTTCCGGTGGAAAAAGACGAGCCCGACAGCTCCTCCGCATCTGAGACAGCCAGAGACACACTGTCGTCCATGGCGTCACACTCACTCCCACGGAACGAAACCAGATCGCTCGCAGCCACAGAGGGATGCTGGTCCGGGTAAGAGAAGAGGACGGGGGAAACCTCTCTATGTGGAGAGAGTGAAGCATGCGGGGGCTCAGCCGGCATGGGCTCACTCATCACCGAGCACTGAGATTCTCTGCCCCGCTGCTTTTTCCTTACAGGCTCCTGGGAGGAAGAAAGCAGGAGGGCGTGAGGGGCGGAGTCGCTTTCTGAAAAGAAAGCTATCCGCGAGCACAGAGAGAGACTCAAATCCTCGCAATGAGGATATTCCGTCTCCTTAAGTGCAGCTTCAGCGTGGGCAGCGCCCAAGCATGAAACGCACTCGCTGTGACCGTCAGCGGCCTTGCACGAGCGACAGTAGCGGCGCGGCATTTGCAACAACGCCGGAAATTTGCTCAGAAAATGTGCTATTATAGTCGCCGGATAGCGGCAGGGGACTGGAAGACCGCGCTGCTGCAGACGCTGAAGGCAGCTGAAGAGTGGCGAAGTCAGCCGAGCAGAGAGGGGTCTTGATCCGCTGCGAGGCTTGTTCACGGCGAAGGCTTCTAGTCTCGTAGTGCGAAGATCTTGCAGTCGTCGCTGAAGCAGAAGAAATCTGAGGATCCTATGGCAGAGTGCACGTTTATATAGCCAGATGCCCCGCCCAATTTGTCAGGCTCTGGCGGGCTGTGCATTGGTTCGTTTTTAATACACTGCACGAACCGATGGCTGTGCAGTTAAACTGCGTGATTAAAAAAAGGCTTCAGTATTCGGAGAAAAAGGAGTTTTCCCCCAAAGCGTCTTAAGCAGATGCAGTACGAGTGAAGTATCAATAGGGAACCATGGTTAATTTGTGGTTAACAAGAACCATTATTTTTGTTTTTTTTGGTTTATTCGTAGTAAAACCATGGCTAATTTTTGTAAGGGAACATGGGATCTCAGAAAGAATATTAGATGCGTTGTTGGGGCTTCATTTTTTTCTTTTTCTTTTCTCAGCGCCGGATTGCTGATGTCTTTTCACGGGTAGTTGTCCATCAATTATGATCATTTGCATTCAGCCGCAAACATGAGGTGCGAGCGATTGCGGATGCGGGAATATGGTGCGTCACCGTAAAATGCATTTTTTATAATGATATATATATATATATGTATGTGTGTGTGTGTGTGTTCATGTTTATATTTGTATTTATGCATATGTTAATTTTATTATTAATATAGAACAGAAGGTTTTTTATGTTTTTTTTTTTTGCTGCAATGTAGCTGCAACTGGGTTGGTGCCCCCCTGGGAGATGGTGCCCTACGCAAACTGCGTACTCTGCGTTTAGGGAGCGGCAGTACTGGGTAAATATCCATCACGTGCTTTCAGATGGAGTGGCATTTAATACACTGAGCCGTAGATCACCGACAAGCTACGCAATATCGCGTTCATTAGATGAATCGCATTCGATTATGAACGCCATATTGAGTAGCTTGTCAGTGTTAGTGTTTTTATTAATGCCATTAATGTTTTTGTTAATACAGCATATAGCACTAGTCAACTAAATGAATGTAACATGGCAAAGATGAATGCACTTTTGGAAGTTGAATATAAGGGAAATGTCATTTTGGAATTTCATTTTGGGAGCGATGACTGATGAATGTATTTTTAGTCCAGTGCCTGTATATAAGATTAGTATTGACGAAGTTCAGAGGCTGTCATATGTGGATCAATTTACTATGTTGTGTATTCAATGGATTTATTGCATTTAAAATTTTTTTTAAAAACTATCATGGATTTATTGCATTTTGGGAAAAAAATAATAAAATTTTATAATAAATCTTTAAAAATCTAAATATGGATTTGGATTTTTAATGTTATTGTAACCTAAAGATGCTATGTGAAAGTTTGAAACAGAAAATAGTGGTTTTCATCTTGCCACTTTCTTGGTAAAGAAAACACATTTTTACTCAAATTAATCAAAATGGATTTATAGCGTTTTGGAACCAAACTCTTCATATATACAACAACATGTGAAGCATTATAAAATATGAATGAGAGACTAACAATTAAAAATCTCTATTTCATATACTCCACCTCTTCAAAATGCATCAGTTTCTGTGTGTACCTACTTCAAGACCTCTGGGTATTTAAAACCCCGGTATGCATCTCTGCACCCCTCTAATTTTAATGGTGCACTTGAATTTCACCCCCTCTCTGTGACCTCATTTCAGGCCAGA
>NW_015657536.1:3714-3795 GCF_001515625.1 Sinocyclocheilus rhinocerous | reverse complement strand
AAGCGGAAGCGGCGGAAGCGGTCGACTGTGGCATAATAAAAGCTCTGCTGCTTTCGAGCCGTGTGTCGCGCAGCCTCGTTT
>NW_015657536.1:0-3683 GCF_001515625.1 Sinocyclocheilus rhinocerous | reverse complement strand
GTTAATAAATCATTAGCTCATCCATGAACATGATTTCTGCCCGAGTCCTGTCGGATTGCATCGGCTGTGGGGATGAAGACGACAAACTCCCATGATTCCACACTCAGTCACGGCGTCATCAAACTACGCCTTTGTCTCTTTGTTTGTTTTAAATACATGCCATCTAGTGGCGAAAAATTACATATTGTGCCTTTAAATGAAAAAAAAAAACTTTACTCAAATAAAGATTAATTCAAATGTATTAGCATTAATTCATATTTAATTTAGTGATTCCTCTGCGTACTAGTGCCACTCGTACCACACTTTGAGAGCCACTGCTTTAAACAATCTTAATTCATTTAAATTGTGTTGTATGCTTGGTATCTGCTTCAAAATTTTAACATTATTATGAGATACTGAGACATGCACGTCCTGATTTTGCTGAGTTAGATGTGTTCCTAGGTCAACATATTTTGTTTACCCTGGAACAACATTTTAATCCAAATATTTAGTCTTGACCATATCCCTAAACCTAAACCTAATCTTAACCATGAGTAATCCCTAAAACCAGAGGAAATGATAGATGAATGACACTGATGTACAAGCACCAAACACTGATTGTAAGCCTAAACTTCACAAAAACTATAAAGTGGTTCTTCAAATCTGATTGGTTAATCACAATGTCGCACTTGGTAAAATCAGGTTCTGCACTGAGACATAATTATGAAAAAAATATCTCATAATGAGAAACATTCTCATAATAATGATTCTTTCTTGTAATTATGAAAAAAAATTTTTATAATGAGATACTTTCTTGTAATTATGACTCACTGGGTCTCGTTCACTAATAATTGTGTGGATTATTTTGTATTTGTATGCACAGAAGAACGTCTCACGAAAAATCTCTACCTAATTCACAACAGGTTCGTATGTGCATGAATTTGTTCTTAACCTCATCCTAATTTTAGTGAATTTGGAGTATTGTAAATGAGCGGCCGCACGAGGTTAGTCATTTGCATAAAACACGACCAAACCATCTCCATGTAAGGGCTTTCTGCACACTCTTTCATAATTTAGAATACATTTTATTGCAAAATTTTGTGAATCGTGATTTAAAAAAAAAATCCTTAAACCGTTCATACGCACATTTCACATACAAATTTGTGCGTACGCATGCTTAGTGAATGAGACCCAATGTCATAATAATGAAACAATTTCTCGTAATAATGAGATGCTTGTACATAATAATCAGATACTTTCTCATAATAACAACTTAACATCTCATAATGATAAATGTTCTTGTAATAATGACTTATCTCATAATTTACCTCGTAATAATGAGAATTTTTATATCATTATGAGAACGTATCTGATTCTTTTGAGAATGTATCTGATTATTACATACAAGTATCTCATTATTGCAAGAAAGTGTCTCATTATGAGATATTGTGAGAAAGTATCTGATTTTTATGGGATGTATGTTATTATTATAACAAAGTTTCTCATTATTATGACTTAGATTTTTGTGTTACTTAACTGTGGCGGAAACAGACTGAAAAGCAGCACTGCGCAAATTTCTATTTCTGATGGCTGCTTGTTATTGTTAATTTCATCAATTGATTGTTGCAGCCCTTGTTCATTTAAATTTTTTCGATCATAAAAACAATTGAAGAGAAATTGTGTTGTAGCTTTGACGAAACTTGATTATCCATGTTATCCTGTGTGATTTGGAAATCTTGAGTTACATGATCAATGTCACTTTTTTTCATGTAATTAGTCTTAGTACTTAGTGTAGAGTCTGAAATATTTATTGCTCATCTCACATCATGTCTATTAGAAATTAATTGCTTACAGATTACGTCAAGTGTGCGCCATCTAGAGTTTCATGACCAAACTACTGATTTAGTATAACACACATAATCTTCATTACATTAAAATAGATCATAATCGTGCACAGCGGTTGACCAGATTTTATGGGATTAAAATGACTATTGAACTTGTCAGTGATGAGTTCATCACTTTTCTTTTCACGGTTATCTCTCATTTGAAATCTCACTTGTTTCTTTTAGACCTGATGGATGTGAACAAGAAAGGAAAAACAAGCCAAAAAATCTGTCACCGGCCCTCAGTGCTAAAAAAGATTCACATGTAAATCAAGCCTGAAGATTCACATGAGAGTTCACACTGGGAAGAAGCGGCTCAGGCTTTCACTCTGAAATCACGTCCTTTACTACAGATGATGAACAGAAAGAGCACCTGAAATTCACAGAAATTGGCAGAAATCCTGGAAACACATGAAAGGATTAACACCGGAGAGAAACCACATCAGAGTTTCATTATGTAGTCTTCGCTCTTGATCACTGTAACTAGATCATCTTCAGATCCAGCAGGGTGACACAAAACGTGACACGATACAGACATTTCTTCCATAGAAATCTGTCCTAATCAGCTGCAGTGAGTGACTTGACAAAGAAACATCATCCAAAGTTGTGAAAATGAATCTTGAATAGTTTATTTTTCTTAATGAGTTTGTATCACTCAGTTCTTCTTTATGAAGGATAGTATTTTTTTTTATGACTCTTAATGAGTTTGTATCACTCAGTTCTTCTTTATGAAGGATAGTATTTTTTTTTATGAACTCTGTTCTTGTGCTGCCATAGTTCAGGGAGCTGAAGAAGAGGCCATAACACTTTTAAAAGAGATATGAATCTAATTTAAATTTTAACTGGTATCCATAAGAACATCTAGCTTTTCTTCCACTTCAAGTCTTCCATGCAAATGCAAGATATACTTTCATGTAGTTTGAAACTGGACACTGCTTCTCTTCTTCTCTCGAGATGCTCTGGCTCTCTAATACGTCAGTAAAGAACGAGATCTCTCATTTGTTTTCACTTTTACTTAATTTTTGTATTTGCTTCCAGTAATAATTGATTAAACTCATTACTCATTTTATCAACATCTTATTGTTATTGCCTGTTTTTATTTCTTGCTGATAATGCTTGCTTCAGGAATAATTTATTAGTTTTAGTTTTGAAGGTCATGAAGTATTATGATTGCTTTTGGGGCTTTTCATGTTTTAAATTTCTCAATAGAGCTTAAATGCCTAATTTCACCACACACATGACTGACATTGAATATCGTCGACTCACAGTCCCTTCCCTCATTTAGTCAGCGTTGAGTCTTCTGAGGTGAGGTGAGCAGTTCACAATATTTCACATATTTACACAACCATCACAACACAATTTATACAGTTGAACATTTTACAGGCTCATTTCTGTATTGTTTTCTGGTTCAGCACTACTTGTGCGTCTTTTCTGGCGTCATCCTACTGAAATACACATTTAGTGCTGCAGGTAGTGCTGGGCGGTATGACCAAAAATGTATATCACGGTATTTTTCAAAATTATACCAGTTTCATGGTACATGACGGTATCTTTTTTTCATGCATGACCAGGTGTTAACCATATTTTCTACTGATTGAGAGAGAAATACTGCAGTATATTGACTTAGAATGCCCTATTTTACTGTAATGATGAGTGAATATTGTCAAAAAATACCACACTAAATAGTGACTAAACACGACCCCTTTTAATACAAGTTAAACAGGAGTCACTCTCATTTATAATCGCACTCATCTACACTAAAGATGCGGTTGTTTTGCTATATTACTTTTTTGTCTCATGCAGCGCACTGCCTGCCTCTGA
>NW_015657535.1:0-851 GCF_001515625.1 Sinocyclocheilus rhinocerous | reverse complement strand
AAAGAGAAAAGAAAAATTGAAATTGCATCATATGACCCCTTTAACTTCATGCGGAGCAGCGCAGACCGATCGGCGAGAGTTGCAGCTTGCAGTCGGGGGCGGAATTGACCTATCGGTAAGCCCCTCTCCTCAAACGCAGATGAGACAATGGCCGTTAACTACCAGCTGCACGGGGACCAGAAATCAGACATCTTTAGGTTTCAGTGCCATAGAGAAACACTGGAAGATCCGAAGCTTTCATCGGTTTGATGGTGTTTATGCTACAAAAATGGAAAACCGATGTGCCTGGGGTACTTGTAACACCGTTTCCATGCATCCTGAGAGGATGGGCAATGGCATTTATTTTATTCAATTTCCTTAACTCAAACAAAACGGAGCAAAATCGCACGTCAAATGTGGAGTTCCACAACACACCCACCGACATCGTAATCGCCACGGACCAATAATTAAAAAAAAATTTTCATTTAATTTATGGGCGCCTTTCAAGACACTCAAGGACACCCTACAATAATAAAATACATAATTAAAACAGAAGAAAAAAAAACAAAAAACAAAACAATACAACACAAACAATAATACAAAGAAAAACAAAACCCAATAACATAACAAAATCACTCAGGATAGGCTAATCTAAAAAAAAAAAGAGTTTTGAGACGTGATTTAAAAATTGAGAGACTAAAACTATTACGTATATCCTGAGGTAGAGTATTCCAAATCATCGGAGCAATGCAACTAAAGGCTCTACTTCTCATGGTAGTCAAATGAACAGATGGTACAACAAGAGTCACAGAAGACCTGAGAGATCAGGTAGGTGAATACACATGAAGAAGTTCACTCAGATATGAAGGTGC
>NW_015657534.1:13208-14067 GCF_001515625.1 Sinocyclocheilus rhinocerous | reverse complement strand
TGGAAGGGTGACCTCTGGTGGCAAGCAGACGGAAGTTCATGGACCAGATTCGTGACAATATTCCTCTCTGAATTATATTTTTTCACCACATTATAACATGCTCAACCTTTTCAGTGTGGATGCTACATCATACGACACACGTCAATCATTCCAGTACGGAGAAGAATCACATGGTGATCAAGTGTGATTTGTTATTTGGTCTCTCGTGGCTAATGTTGTTAACCTCTTGTTAATGTATGCATGCTCCGCCCTGCAACAAGTCGATTGGAAGGTCGCGTCGTGGGACGGACTTATGCAGTGGATCAAAACTCAATGCAGAACAGATTTGCTTGCTTGCTGTCGCCTTTCGCCGTGTTAGAGCAGTCCACCTTGTGCTCATACGCTTACCATCACAGCATCCAAGGCTAATTTCTTCACTTAAACATCGGATGAAGTGATTAGTTTCTCTTTAATACAGATGATGCCAATGTATTTTTCGATAAATCCGCTATGTTAGCAATAATAACGTTACCTGCTTGAGGGAAATGGTTGCCGGGTTTACATAACAAAACCCGCCCAATTGCTACTCAAAACTAACCGCGTTTCGAGGGGTCCCCCGGTAAAAATCGCGTTCTCGGGGCTAAAATACACGTTATTGGGGTTGCTTCAACCCGCGGATATGAAAAACAACCCGCAGCAACAGTGATAAAGTAGCGGACTAAAACCGCGGACTTGGCAACACTGTGAAGGATACAACGGACATGAGCGGCTTGGAGTTGTCTAATTTGGCACGATCTCCCTGCTGCACTAATAGTGGTAAGCCATTCCTCTGTGTATACATCATAGGCGTGGGAAGTGGGGGTGCTGCAGCATATTTTTT
>NW_015657534.1:9867-11501 GCF_001515625.1 Sinocyclocheilus rhinocerous | reverse complement strand
AAGCAAATTCTGTCATAATTTATTCACCCTAATATGTTGTTCCAAACCTGTATGACTTCCTTTCTTCTGTGAAACATAAAAACATTAAAAAAAAATTACAATTAAAATCTCTCAGTACCTTTAGTCCACACATTTGAAGACAATGGGCTCCAGTGTTGTTTGGTTCTCAACATCCTTCAAAATATGTTCACTTGTGATCCATGAAAGAAATGTTTGAGGTTTGGAACCACATGAGTGCTTTCCCTTTTAAGAACAATGATTTGAATAAACTTCTAACCCTTAGTCTTTGATGTCTTAAATATGTCTGCTTTGACCATAGGCGCGGGAAGTGGGGGTGCTGAGCCCGTTTTTTTCTGTGGGCAACTGTTTAACTGTTGGGAATAAAAAAATAATAATTGGCAAAGGCTATTGCACTAATACCATCCACCAACGTGTGATTGGAATAGTCAACATTACTAAAGACGGCAACCAGTCGTCAGCTCCAGGTTACGACTGAATTATATTCGCTAAGCTAAGCTTTGTGCACTTTCTGAAATCCACATAGTGGTAAGTGTGCACGCTGAACACTTTGCGCACTTTCTAAAATCCACATAGTGGTAAGTGGGCACGCTAGCACTTTGCGCACTTTCTAAAATCCACATAGTGGTAAGTGTGTATGTTATACTTTGCGCACTTTTCTAAAATCCTATATGGTAAGGGTTACGCATTATTAGCCTCGTTCCCTTTCTCTGAGTTGGTTTAGACCCCGGTACCTTGGGCTCCACTCAACCAGTGTGTCTCTGTTGACACGCCTTTGAAGCATCGCTCCCCTCACCATTGAGGGTTATTGCGAGCATGGTGCTTTCTTTCGAGCATTTGAATTCTCTCCCTTCTGAGGAGTTGGATTCCTCGCTCCGTGGGCTGTTCTTGTGGTAGTGTTTAGCAGTGCTCCCCTTTATCAAAGGGTTGCCTATGAGCACGCTACTCCTTTCTGAATTCGGAGTTCTCCTCTCACGTGAGTTGAGTTCTCTGTTTTTCCCAGAGCACCTGGAACCAGCAGCATCAGGCGAACTAGGCCCTTCATCTGCCTCTCTGATTCGTTGAGTTTTTTGGCTAGCTTGCAATACGCTTATCCTTTTGATTTCTAATGATCGTGCTGTAGGTCGAGCCCCCTCTCGTTCAGAGCTGGGTGTTGTGCTCCCTCAGGTAAGGTAAATTACTGCTAGCCGTTCCAGCATTGGAACATGCTGTAGGTCGAGCCCCCTTCTCGATTGAGAACTGGGTGTGTTGCTCCCTCAGCTAAGTAAATTACTGCTAGCTGTTCCAGCATTGGAACATGCTGCAGGTCGAGCCCCCCTCTCGATTGAGAACTGGGTGTGTTGCTCCCTCAGCTAAGTAAATTACTGCTAGCTGTTCCAGCATTGGAACATGCTGTAGGTCGAGCCCCCTCTCGATTGAGAGCTGGGTGTTTGCTCCCTCAGCTAGAGATTTACTGCTAGCCACTCCAGCATTATACCTTAGATCGAGTTGATGACTTCTCAAACATAGTGTTTTGGGATGCACCATTTCCATCTATGCCACGAGGGCCCCTTAGAACGAGGCGTTCCCCATAGCGACCCCTAGAGGACGCAGTTCGAAGTTCCCTTGAAAGGGAA
>NW_015657534.1:6721-7845 GCF_001515625.1 Sinocyclocheilus rhinocerous | reverse complement strand
TTTGAATTCTCTCCCTTCTGAGGAGTTGGATTCCTCGCTCCATGGGCTGTTCTCGTGGTAGTGTTTAGCAGTGCTCCCCTTTATCAAAGGGTTACCTATGAGCCTTTCTGAATTTTCTGAATTCGGAGTTCTCCTCTCACGTGAGTTGAGTTCTCTGTTTTTCCCAGAGCACCCAGCATCAGGAGCATCAGGCATCGAGCCCCCTCTCGTTCAGAGCTGGGTGTTGTGCTCCCTCAAAGTAAGTAAATTACTGCTAGCTGTTCCAGCATTGGAACATGCTGCAGAGCGAGCCCCCGGCTCGATTGAGAATTGGGTGTGTTGCTCCTTCAGCTAAGTAACTGCTAGCTGTTCCAGCATTGGTAGATGCTGTCGAGCCCCCTGCTCGATAGAAAGAACTGGGTGTGTTGCTCCCTCAGCTAAGTAAATTACTGCTAGCTGTTCCAGCATTGGAACATGCTGCAGATCGAGCCCCCCGCTCGATTGAGAATTGGGTGTGTTGCTCCTTCAGCTAAGTAACTGCTAGCTGTTCCAGCATTGGTACATGCTGTAGGTCGAGCCCCCTCTCGATTGAGAGCTTGGTGTTTGCTCCCTCAGCTAGAGATTTACTGCTAGCCACTCCAGCATTATAAAGCCTTAGATCGAATTGATGACTTCTCAAACATAGCGTTTTGGGATGCACCATTTCCATCTATGGGCTGCTCTTTCAGAGTGCCACGAGAGCCCCTTAGAACGTTATTTTTAAATTCATGTTATGGAAATGGTGCACGTAAGTCTTTGTACACTTTCTAAAATCCACACTGTGGTAAGTTCGCATGCTAGTACTCTGCGTTCTTTCTAAAATTCTGTATGGTGAGGGCTTCGCGCGGCAGCTCCCATGGCTATGGTAGAGTTGGTACTTAGTGCTCGACATGGTTTCTGGCATGCACTCCCCTCAGCATGGTGGCGTGGGTATACCGTTCCCCATAGCGACCCCTAGAGGATGCAGTTCGAAGTTCCCTTGAAAGGGAACGTCTCAGGTTACGTATGTAACCATGGTTCCCTGAGTAGGGAACAAGACACTGCGTCCTCTAGGTTTCTTGCCATGCTGCGGACGCAAGCTTCAGACAAAGAAGTGAATGATGTGT
>NW_015657534.1:4011-6381 GCF_001515625.1 Sinocyclocheilus rhinocerous | reverse complement strand
CTTGGGCATTTGTCTTTGTTGTGCATCAAAAGATTAAGTACTTGTATGTTTCACAAACAGACAGACTGCATGAGGCTCAACTGGCTCGACATTGTTACTGTTGCTTATGCATGTAATAAAATCAGAATCATTCTCACCGAAATTTCGGTGCTTCCCTAATTCGATGTTTTAATCAGATTAGTTGTCCGGTCGGGCAAGTAAAATTCTCTTTCACCTCCCCTTCAAAAAAATCTACTTGTCCCAGATAAGCTGTAGGCTATTCAGCCCGCCGAAGTGGCCAGTGAGTGACTCCTGAAATCCACCTGCGTTTGGCAGGTTGGCGGGTGTTAATGTCAAGACCTGACTTTAGGTTATTTAACCATGTATTTCTATCTCAAAAGGCCTATTATATTTACTTGAAGTATCCCTGAGATTTTAAAATAAATATTTTTAATAATGAAGTATCATATTTGAATGTCCATGGTCCTCTGACATTGGTTATCATATGACATGCAGGTAAACACATAACATATTTTATTTTTTTACTAAGTGTTTTATTTTGATTGATTTTATAATGACATATTTCAATTTAACTTTTTTATGATTCAATTAGATTTTTTTGTTTTAAACCCCCTGGAGTTCCTTCACAAACCCCAGCTTGGGAAACCTTTACATAATATAATGTTTAATGCACTTCATGTTGTTGTTATTAACAATGAATAATGTATTTTCTTAATCTTTGTGTTTTTTTTTTATCTCAAACAAGATATGATATATAGCCTATTTAAATCAATGCAATAAATGAGACAGGCCAAAGTAATCTAAAAGCAGTCTGATAATATTTCCTAAAATGTAATGTAATAGATTACTTTACCAACTATTTTTGTCATGTAATTTGGAATCAGTACCGAAACACAATTTGTGAGTAATCTACCCAGCCAGCACTGAATCACCTTTCTACATTTGTTATCAGTATTACAGCTGCAGAGAGAAAAGCATAAAAAAAGATAGTTCTAATATCCACCAGCGGAACACATCAGCTTTTTCCTGATATTCCTACAGAAGCATTGCATTAACGAAAAACATTTGAGCTCGCTGTGTATTTTGCATATTCATGTCACATGTTAGAAGTGGGATTTGAGTGGGTTTTAACAAGTTCAGCAACAGCGACGAGGAAACTCCACTTTTAGACAAATTGAGGCGGCTCTGAAAAGAGCCTTTGGGGTTTAAAGACTTCTGAATCTGCTATCTCATTGCCCTCCACGCCAGTATGAGCTGGAACCCAACAAAACTGAAGATTAATTCCAATTCTCTCTATATTTAACATTATCATGGATATCTCTTTATATAAATCCTCTCTTATTGTTTCAGTTGAATTCAAACTATTAAGAGCTGCAACAGAGTCCGAACAGATAATAACTCTTTGAGGTCTTGCTACTTCTACCCATTGCAATCCTAAAATTATGGCTACTACTTCAGCTGTAAATACAGATAATTTGTCATTAATTCTTTTGCATATGGTTACATCATACTCTGGTATGCACACTCTCCATTCTTTCTTTAGTTCTAAAAGTTTCAAGTCTACATTGGGAACTGGAAATATCCATGGAGGAACATTACCCCATACCGTATTTGGGCCGTACTCAAATCTCTTTAAACCATATTCTTTCCCTACTGTATTAATATTCCAACCGAATCCTTTACATTTTCGTTCTTGCAAATACTCCCAGCAATCACATCAGACCTCTGTAGCCGGTTGTTCTTTCCCAGATCCTTTTAACTTAACCCAGTATGTCAGTGACAGCTTTATCCGTCTTAAGTGTAGTGGTAATTCTTCAGTTTCTACAAGTAACGCATTAGTAGGAGTTGTTTTAATAGCACCAATACTAAGCATAAGAGCTCTGAACTGTATTCTGTCTAGTTTTTCCAGGACAATCTTATCTGCTGCTCCATATACACCCATAGTAAATACATGATCTTATTAATGCCCTGTATATATCAAGTAATCATATCCCCAAACGGATCTCATAAGATTTAGTACTTTAATACATTTAGTTTCAGTCTGTTTAACATGTGTCCTCCATAGACATTTCTCATCAAACCATAAACCTAAATATTTGAACTCTGTTACCCTTTCCATACTTTGACCATATAGTGTAAGCTGTATATTTCCTAACTTTCTTTTCCTGGTAAAGAGCATGTAACATGATGAAGTAAACATGATTTGCGAGCGTTTTTCAATGAAAAAGCTCCGTTCTCGTTTGTCTCTTTTTTTTCGAGTAAAGAGGGGCAGCCATTTGCTTCCCGCGGTTCAAGACCCGCCGCTGCTGAAGCACGGAGGAGAATGAGCTCATGGGGTTCGCAGGTGGACCTGGCCGAGGAGCTCGGAGG
>NW_015657534.1:3119-3688 GCF_001515625.1 Sinocyclocheilus rhinocerous | reverse complement strand
AGGTCGTCTCGAGGAACGTTATCTTTCTGGCCATAACCCTCCAGCTCAGGTGAGCCTTCCTTTCCTTCCTGATCTCCATACTGAGATTGAGAAGGAATGGAAGAGGCCGTTTTCCTCACGCATCCATCGATTCCAGAATACGAGTTATGCCAACATCGAGGTGATGCGCGAAAACGGATGCCCCCTGTAGAAGAGACGCTGGCTAGCTATCTCTCTATGGGTGAGACATCTTCTCTCAAAACTCCCTCCTTGCCATCCAAGCCCCTTCAGATTACATCTCGCTTGAATGGCAGGGCATACGCAGCAGCAGGTCAGGATGTCGCTTCATTACACATGATGGCGGTGCTCCAGGCATGGGTCCTAACGCCCCAGTGTAGTGACGGGGACACTATACTGACATACCACCCCACATGATTGTAAAGAGCTTTGGGTGTACAACAATACACAATAAAGCACTATATAAATGTACCATTCATTCATTCATTCACATATATATATGTGTGTATTTAATGCACTGGTGGTTGTGTGTATAATCCTTCTGCTAGCTTTCTTTGCAGTGTTTCCCGGGA
>NW_015657534.1:1749-2276 GCF_001515625.1 Sinocyclocheilus rhinocerous | reverse complement strand
GAGTTCAATTCTGAATATTTGTTTTTTTTCTTATCAGGTCCTTCAAATTTGCCAGCTTTCAACATTCTCCTTTATTTTTACCCCCCTCCACACACACACACACACACACACACAAAACAAAGGCACTTTTAAGAGCCACGTCCGTCTTGTTAACCTGTACTTGTCTCTCTGTAGCTCGCTCGCTCTTTTCTCGCTATCTCTCTCTGTTTACATCTGTAGCTGTCGTATCTGTCCATCTTTCTGTTTCTCTCAATAGGTCCTACAAAAACTCTCTTTATTTTAACACATTGTCTGTCTGTTTTTTGTTTTTGTGTATATTTTTACTGTATATTTCTTGTGAAGTTATGACAAGGCCCAAATTCAGGCCCTGCCCATCTGGCCAGACTCCCAATCAGGCAAGCAGGAAAAGTTGTTACGTCTGCTTTGGAAGTCTGTCTACTAAACAAAAAATAAAAGACAAAGTGATTTCACTGGATAGCCAGTGGGGGCAATCTATGATCAACTTCAGATGTTCTGGGTATATCATT
>NW_015657534.1:0-1569 GCF_001515625.1 Sinocyclocheilus rhinocerous | reverse complement strand
CATAGACTAGTACCAGTATGATGTGGCCTTTATAAACTTAGTCTTATTTCATACAAGGAAGACTCTTTATCTTTAAATTGTGCTAAAGAGAAACAATAAGTTGTGTTATCTGTCAAATAATGAGTCAGTCATGTTGGCAATGGTAGAAACTGAAAGAGTACCTCTGGCCTTATCTGAAATTGAACTTTGATCATATAAAATACAAGATGCATTAATGTTTTTTCTCAAATAATAATCTTTATGAAACAGATTAAGGGCTCATTTTCTTGCATTGCACTCCATTAAATGACCTTAAAATAAAATTTATGCTTTATAGAGTACTAATGTATCTAATAATTCAGTGGGTTTAACTAATGTGTAGTAACTGCTTTTGTTCATTTCAGGTGCGGAAACTTGAGGCAGTGGGTTACAAGCCTATTTTATTTATTGGCAAGCAAGATAAAAATGCTTCAAATAAGTGGGTTGCAGACATAATTACCCATCTGCACCGCACTCCTGTCACAATAAATTTTTTGGAGAAGATGCAAAGGGCTTATGAATTTATCTTGACTAAGGGTAAGAGCAAGATTTTTGTTCAGAAATAATAATTATTTAAAATACATGTATTGTTCTTTGTTAATATGTACAGATTTGAAATGAATGTAAACTTGTATTAAAGCAGCCTCCACTGCACAACCACTGCGGATATGTTGTTGTTCTTTTGTTGTTTAGATTTGTTCCTATTGTCCTCATTTGTAAGTCCCTTTGGCTTCTCTGATTAAATGTAAATGTAAAACGACTCATGGTAAGAGTAGCTGTACCCTAGAGGATTCCATCTGCCATGCATGGAAATGCAATCTTCAGGTGCACAAAATCTATCTAATGTGTTGGTTTATTTGTTTTAAGGAATGATGGAGTAGTCATAAAAAACGTTGATATGCTGTGTGTATTAAATATGGCATCAAAGACTACAATGGATGTAAGAATGAACATCAACATGAATGCTGGGAGATATGAAATATAACTGAGAAACTAGGAACACTACGGAGATTCTACAAATCCAGCAAAAAAGAGGCACAACTTGCATTGAGAAAATGTCTAATTCTGCTTTCTCTATACAAAATCTCTGGCTGAACAACCCTGACCCCTTTGTAGGATCTCTGTCTTTGAACGGAGACACTTACACGATTGAGTCACACCTGAAACAACCACATTCCATTAAGACAAACTGAGGCACTCCTCTGCAACCAGCTGCGGTCGTAAAACTCATGCAGGGTCAGTGAAGGGTTGAAGCAGTTCCTGTCCTATTTAGCGTATTTCTCAAGAGACTCAGATAAATACAGGGCTTAAATTCTAACTCAAACGAGGATACAAAACTATCTTTGTTTTACGGGCTTTCAAGGACCAGATGTGTGATACCCCTGACCATTTAACACATAAATTGCTAAATCCGATCAACAAAAGAGACAATTTTAGAGCTCCCTGTCCAGCAGAAGGATGGCAGATCCACACTCGCTTGACATGGGCATGACCTCAGGACACCACCCCCTTTTCCCCCTGCATTCCAAAAAAAAGGGACACAAGCTTACA
>NW_015657533.1:1131-1368 GCF_001515625.1 Sinocyclocheilus rhinocerous | reverse complement strand
AAACAAATACATTTTGCTTGGTTGGAACAGCAGCTATGCTAATTAGGTCTCTATTTGTTTCTCTGTTTTTGCCAAGGGATGCATCAGTCTGAATCCAGAACACCTAAGAAGAGATGATGCCAACCCCTCAGAGGACCTCAGATGATGCCAACCCTGAAACAACATACAGAACTACCACATTTTGCTATAAGTTTGATTGCATCATATAATAATTGCTGTTAATAGTGTTCATCGTCT
>NW_015657533.1:0-252 GCF_001515625.1 Sinocyclocheilus rhinocerous | reverse complement strand
GCTTGCACCTGTTAATCGTTTATATTTTATATTAGTTCATGTTGCTTTTGTGCAATAGATGAATAACAATTTATTTGTTTTAGATATTTTATGTTTAGATATTTCTATTTTGCGGGAGTCCCGCAAATCATTTTATTCTCCCGCATCCCACACACACAGGAGTGTCTACCCGTCCGCACCAGCACTCGCCCATCTTGTCCCGCGCTGCTGTTGCGTCTGGTCTCGCGGGAGCAGGTCTCTAATCCACTGGCA
>NW_015657532.1:356-34928 GCF_001515625.1 Sinocyclocheilus rhinocerous | reverse complement strand
GTTCTGGGTTGGGGGAAGCTGTTGTAATTTTCAAAACCTAACCCTGTTTACAAAACAGTGACATCCTGTAGCTTAAAATCATTAGTCACATTGTGTTTTATACCGTATAATGCCGATATACAGTATAATCTTCTGTAGAGTTAACTTATAGTAGATATTGAAGTTGTAATTATAACTGAAATGATGCATATGTGTTGACCCTGTTTCCTATTTCCCTAGTTGGTTGTTGTTTTGTACAGTGGTTTGTAAATTTGGAGCAATCTGGAGAAACAGACTAAAAGATTCTGAATCTGCAGAACAGAATACATTGTTTGCCATACCATCTATGTGCCTGGTCAGACAGTCCATGATTGTTTGATTTACCTGCTGTTTGTGCATGGTTGAAATCTGCACATTTTAAAATAATAATAATAATAAAAAAAAAACAACAACAAAAAAAACAAAAAACAACAACAATAAAACAAGGGAAGTATACGAGAAAAATAGCTCCAAATAACAATTGTTTTCCTTGAACAGATACAGCATTTCAAAGACCAGTGACACACGACAGATGTTCAGAATTGATTCCAGTAATGGGACAGTATATGTGGCTAACCTTTCGGATCGAGAAAAAGCAGCCTGGTACAACTTGACCATCGACGCCAGAGAGCACATTCTTGTCACTAACATGCATCAACCACTGACTACCACAGGCATATGATGAATGAATTGAATATACAGTATACTGTATACATTACAGCTGTAATGTCTGATCTGGGTTTGAGTTTTGTTTGAGCTGTTGTCTTCTTATTTTTGCACTTCAACCTGTTCAGTTTTCTGTATTTGTTCATCTGGTACCATGGTTTTGGCTTTGCTCTCATGTGTCACTAGGGTTGGATATCATTTGAATTTTATCGATTCCGATTCTGCTTATCGATTACGATTCTTATCAATTCCAGTAAGATAAAAAAAAAAATCCAATATAAAAAATAAGTCGTCAAACATTTAGATGTCAAACATTTATTTTGTGTCTTTTTTTTTTACAAAGCATTCTGTTGCAGCTGAATATAATGAGCAAAAATCAGCAGCCTACAGAACACTTAGGCATCCAAGAAGAACTTTTGCCTACGCTTTTAACAAAAAAACACTGCAAAAACAACTAGACTATAAATTTCAAATATTAAAGTGTTAAAGACAAGTAAACAGTCAGCAATAAAATAGGAAAAAACAAATCAATTAGCAATAGCATAAATAAATACAACTGAACCAAATTTCAGGTACAGAAACTATAATTAAAGTTTAAAGTGTCATGAAACCCCTCTGTTTCAGCACTAGTCTTTCACACCTTAGATCTGATAAAGACTCCAGAAATGGGTGTGGAAAACTGTGGAAAAGTGGGAGTGTAGAGGGAGTGAAGAGGGGAGACAACAACCAAGAAAACACAGACCTACACACTCATTATTCAGATAAATTCATATTAAAATATCTTTAAAACAGAAAGAATTAAGGCAGTTACTTTATGTTTAGTCTTCTTTGAATTTTTGGTCTGTATCGTTTGCTGTGTATCACAATAATCTGTCGTGTCATTGCATTCATGATCAGACTTGCCGCTGTGTCAGGGCCCTTATTTGCGTGTATTTCATTTGAAGAAGACATTATATGTGTGCAGACACGGTGCTGGTTAATGTTTGGAGCATGAGAGATTATGAAATATGTAAACAAACTTGAAACACACTTGCTCCGGATCTGGATATGAACTATGATCCGGGCAGCAAGTGTTGTTAAACCCCTCTCCTCTCTCATGCGCGCTCCACATGTTGTTACATATTAAATATTGTTACGGTCAGGTTTACAGAAATGAACTGACAGCGTGAAAGAAAATCTTTCACGAGATTTGAATTCTCCACTGTAAGATGACCTCATGCATAATACAGTGCAGTGATTGGATCGTAAGACTTCATTCTCATGAATAATACTAAGAAAAGCTCAGAAAACCGATGACATAGACGCATACTCTCCAGCCACGGCAGGCAATCACCACTGCAAATTAACACATATACCTCACTTTTCGTGACGTTGGTTCAACTTTGCTTTTTGAACCGGAAGAACGAAATTGCTCCAAAAAAACACACACCAAAAAAAACACTTTTACCTTAATAATAGACAATGAGTGCTATTGTTGTTTTCACTGATGTGCAACCTGTTCATATGTTAACATCTCAAAAAATGTGTTTTAGGGTTTCATGACACTTTAAAAACACTGCGTAGTTTTCTTTTCATATATAAAATATAGATTATTAAATAAAGTTATTAAAGATATTCAGTCAAGATGAGTGAATGATTTTCTTTTGTTCTTTGATTAATATTAATGAAAGGCAGCACATTTTTTTAGGCTGCTGTCTCATTTACACACCGAATGCACACAGATCTAAAAATACTGTTACATATGCGTTTTCTTTCTCATCTGTTTACGTTCACTTAAGACAAAAACCAGCTGCGTTTATAATGATATACTGATGTAGGTGTTTGTATACTGATTGATAAATATTAAAGAAGTCAGTTCCAGCCCGGAACAACGTTTTCTGTGGTGGAAATGCACAGAACGGTTCGAGAACGGACACAAACCGGGAATCCACACTGAGACCGCTGTTCTCTGTGCTTGTGCTTCAGGCGTGTGCACTGCACACAAACAGGGTACAAGTTTTTTCCATTCCAGCATTAAATCTTTTAAAATCACATTAAAATGTGAACGCAGGAATCGTTAAGCAGAATCGAAATGCACGTGTCTTATCAAATAACAGTTTTTTTGGAAATTTGGAACCGGTTCTAAAATGGAACAGGTTTTTGATACCCAACCCTATGTCACACCAGAATCTATTTAATGTCAGATTTGGGGTCAGGGTAGCCAGGTCTGCAAAACAAAACCAGCCAAAAACTACCCCAATAATGTTTTTTACGGGGTTTTCTTCTCCTTGGGGGACCACTCCGTCCAAATCGAGACATGAGCAGAGCAAACACAGATGAACATTACACAAAACGAACTGCCACAGGACAGAAAACACTGGGAGAATAAATAGGTAAGCAAACAAGGAGGGTAACAATGGAGGACAGGTGGGGCAGATGAACCAATAATGGGTTAACAAGAAGGTCAGGGTCAAGACAAATAGAGAGGGGAGCACATGGCACATAGAAACACATGGAATATGAATGTTCGAACCCCGACACTGAAACAAAACCGAATTGACAGGGGTACCAGCTACTCAAATGTTACGCTCCCAATGTGTAACACAAGGATGAAAGAGCGCCCATCCCGAGCGAAGTCGAATCGCACACTCACACAGAGACAAGATGATACATGAGTGTTATATTGTGAAATAGTATAAAATAATTAAACAATAAATAAACAATAGCTATTAATAATAATAGGATTGTCTTCACTGCATCTTATTGCTGAAGTCATTATCCACAAAGAGCTTACAAAGGGATCTCACTGTGGTTAGCAATCAGGAGAGGACCAAAGTATTTCCAAAACATTAGATATACAATGGAATACCGTGAAGGCCATCATCAACAAGTGGAAACAATGGGGCACCACAATGACATTCCACAGAACAGGGCACCTGCCAAAAAACTAATGTTAAAACAAGATGAAAACTTATTAAGGAGGCTGTCAGGAGACTTAGGCCATTTCTCAATATGCGATTTTGCATCCTTGAGTTCTTGTACGGTGTCATCATCAACTGTCGAAGTGCGATTGCAATACTCAACAGCATAAATAGAGAACACGTGAAAGCGCCTGGAAATGTTCTTGATATTGAAGATGCATCGAATTAGAAACCCCAGAAGATGCTGTGGCAGATGATGTAACATCTTTACATGTAACAAGTTTTAAACTTTTTGTTCTTGCTTAAGAGATTCCCACCGCAATTGTAATTTGAACAGTCAACATTTGTTTGGAATATTTTTCCCCCCACATAAGCATGTATACCGCACACAGAAAATTTCTTTGTTTTGCCTAAAAATTTTAATGCATCAGAGAGTCGGAGAGTGTTCTGTCTATCTATGTATGCAGTTGGGTTTAGCCCTGATGAGAATAACTATAGCAAGAGCCAATTCTCTCCCTAATGAATTGCCTTGCATGATTCAAGGAGCAAGGCTACAATATCACACATGTCTCAGACTACACAAATAATTTATAGTTAGTTAAACCCGTTTTTAATGTCAAAAGAGACCTGAAGCTTACTTTTTTTCCCATTTTGTTTCAATTTTATATACTCTTATATAGCACAGGGGATATTATTTAACCAAAGTTGATAAGCTTCCTTAGCTTTTTTTTTTTTTTTAAAGTTACTGATGGGCAAAAAAGAATAACACATGTGTTTTACTGCATCTTTCAGGCGATGAGCAGCTGTCCTCCTCAGTGCCTTTGCACATCACAGTCCTTGACATCAATGACAACGTGCCCACCCTGTCACAAGACTATCAGCCCTATGTGTGTGAGGACACACAGGCAGGAGAGGTAACACACACAAAGAAAGACCGTCTAAGAATTGCATGCTCATTTTGCTCACCCCTTTTAGTTACAATAACAGTTTATTTCAGTGAAGTAAAGAAATCACAGAAATATGAACAACTAACAGTGGCTTGCTCCTAGTTAGACTGCATTGGTTTATTGAAAAAAAAAACACATACACAGTTAAGTCACTCTGATAAAGTGTATTTTCTGCATCTAAACTGACGGATTTTCATATAAAACCAACATTTTAGCAATCACTAGATATACGTAAGTATACACACAATAGTCCAAGTATGTCCTGTAGGCAAGGATCTAACTGTTTGAGTTTGAACTGTTAATGAATTGAGGTACATAAACAGATTATGTGTTCTCTGTCTGTCTCACTTAAAGCTAATTGAGTTGATCAGTGCCACTGATGCAGATGATCCTGTAGATGGCCATCATTTCTATTTCTCCATGATCCCAGACAAACACATCAACCCCAACTTCACCATCAAAGACAACCAAGGTACGTCACTACATGAGCTTTCTAAGTTTAGAATGGCTGGTTCCCACACATTACACCTGCGCACAAACATTAAGTGCTGCATATTTATTTTGCCGCTTGTTATGTATAGATTATTCACACAACATATGTGAGCAACACTGTGATAAACAGTTTCGCCCAGCTGCGAGTACAGTTTCATGCTGAATTTAGTAGAAATTATGGCTGCCAGGCACAGGCACACAGACTACCTTCTAATTACCTGTAGTAAATCTGATTCAATCTATATTATTTTAAGTTTATAGTTATAGTTTGGAGTTATGATTTTTTTTTCTTATAACAATTTAACTTACAACTGTTATTTAAGATGAAAAATAAATAAATAAATCAACATAGTACCTCAGAAATCACTGCTCACTGTACACTGCTCAAATAAAAAATTAAGGGAAAAATAAATCATTACAGTGTAACTGTAATAATCGGTCCACTGAAGGCGAGTTTAAGAACCCAAGTGCAGCTTTATTTTAAAAGTAATCCAAAATACTAACATAATGCAAACAAAGACTTGACTTTAGTGATGGTACGTTCTGTGCCGAGGCTTCGAAGCGTGTGCCGAGAAATCCCAGCAATCATTATAAAATACACATTATATTCATATAAATAGATTAGTCTAAGTGGAAATTGATTTTTTTTCTTCACCCTTACTTCTAAGCCTTAACTGGCGCAAAACAGTGTATCATAGATCACATCAGGTCATCTGTAATGTATCTGTTTGTTTTACACTCTTTGGCCACCAGGTGGTATTGTAAGCAAATGAAGCCTCGAGAAATGAACCCTTTTGTGAACCACTTGGATGAAAAGCTTCAATGCTTCATAAGGCTTCATCTCACCATCACTACTTGACTTGGCATGAACAGACTTGACCCACCGACAGCAGGTTACAACACCAATACTCGACAGGAGACAATGGCAACATGAGAGCTATTTATATCAAACAACAATGGTCACATGACAAGAACCAACCAATGAGAGACAGGACACACGACTAACACAACCAATAAGAACATGACACATGAACCAATAGGTGCGTTCGACTTCATGCAGCACTGCGCAGATTGATCGAAATCTGACTTGAAGCAGTGCATGCCGGTTAGTAATTTTGTCCGACTTGAGACGGTGCCGATGCCACGTCACTGTCACGTGTGGCATCAAAGCACCGCGTGAGTGTTTCGAGTGCAGCCGGCTGACTCAGCCGGCGCAGTTTCTCCAGAGCGGCTGCAGGAGCGTTGATGACGACACAGTTTCACAATTGGCCAGATTCACCACATGACAACTATCACATGTGTTTCGGGTTTATTCTAACGTTTATTCGGGGTTATTTCAATTCCAATTATAGCCACAAATCTGTGTTTTTAGAACAGTAAAAGCTTTTTTACTGTAGTCGCAATGTTATATTGAGTCACGTTTATCATAAAACACTGATGAAAGCATACATTCCCCCACTTTATTAGTATTTAAATAGTATATATTTACGTTGAACTTTATTCTTGAACAGATGGCAATGTATTAAGACGTATATAATCAGTATATATCTGTTGCTCATGAAAACGTTTCTGAAACGTCTGTATATTTGACAAATAATTGCATTTAATTCACTTAATCTGTGATAGAGTATGCAAACATCACGCAAGCATCACTAAAGCGAGCAGAAATTGTCCGGCTTTACGGCTCTGTTTTCAACTCCGCCCCGACTGCAAGCGGCTACTCTCGTTGACTGCCGTCTGTAGCCGTGCTTCAAGTCGAACGCATCTAATAGCAGGATAACATGAGGGCAAGGGAATCACATGACTAGACAGAAACCATGGCAAGGCAAAAAATATCAAAACAAAAGACAAGAAAACAGTGAACAAGGAACAAAACCCACGTTACAATAAGACTAAGTCATTTAAACTTAAGAAATATCAGTCTGCCCAGTTAGGAAGCATGAGTGATTGTGAATCAGTTTCACCTGCTTTTGTGCAAAAAATAAAGTGACAACAATTGCACTGAAGAGGCAACAGCAAGACAACCCAAGGTTTGTGATCAGCTAGAGACAAAAAAGCAGGAAAATCTGACCATGCCCAAGCCAAGAATTAATGGAATTGTTATTATTAAAGTACCTGCCAAAGGTTATAAATAAACAAAAGTAAAACAGCAATATTGTAAAATATTATTAGATGTTTGAAAAATGTATTCCTGTGATGTAAAGCTGAATTTTGAGCATAATTACTTCAGTTTTCAGTGTGACATCAACTTTTAGAAATCAGTTGAATTTGATTTGATGTTCAAAAAACATTTCTGATATTATCAATCTTGAAAACAGTTGTGCTGCTTCATATTTTGTGTGGAAATGGTTATACATTTTATTTTTCAGGATTCTTTGATAAATTTATTTGCATTAATCAAATATATTTATTAAATTGATTAAAGCATTTATTAAATAGAAATATTTTGTAACATTTTAAATGTCTTGACTCTTCACTCACTTTTCACTTCACTCACTTTAATGTATGATGAATAAAATTATTAATTAATTGTTTGAGTGGAATCATTGTTTCCACAAAAAAATTTTAAGCAGCAAAAACTGTTTTTTACATTGATAGTAATAAATAGTTAATGTTTCTTGAGTAGCAAATAAGTAAGTCTATAAATAAGTATAATAAGTATATAAGTATATTCGAAATAAGTATATTCAAATGATTTCTGAAGGATCGTGTGACACTGAAACTTTTCTTTGTCAACAACATCAACAGATTTATAAACAATTCTAATGATGAATGTTACACAAATTAAAGCGACTCAAACACAGCTTGCATTTACAGTTAATCGAAACTGTAAATACAGTATTGTTACAGCAGACATGTAGCGTGTCAGACTACATTTATATATTTATATAATTACATCACAACCGTCGCAAATTTTATGATATTGTACTAAGCAATCTCAAATTCTCACCACCATACATAAAAAGTTATCGGGTGAGTAACACACTTCAGCGCTGATTTCACTTGCATTTAGTGCTTTTGAACCCTTTTGAACTATCCCGTTGTGAGCTCGTAAGGCGCTCTCAGGACCATTCCGTCCTTGATGTTTTACAAAACAATCTTTTTTACTTAATTGCTTAAAGTCATTTGCACAATTTCATCATTCAGTCACTCACCCCCCCTTCACCAGCCTCCATTTTTTTTATTATTGATCTGAATTCCGGATTAATCTGGAAGAATCATATCCTTGAACCCCCCAAAAGGGAATGGTTTTGCTAGTGGCCTCTCCTTATCCTTCATGACTGATTCGTCTCTAGTTTTGTGTTTTGTTAGGGTCCTTCTCACTACTTGTAGCATGAGGTAGTACATGCAACCCAGTCGGTTTGCACAAGTAATCTATGTGTATATGTGCCATCGCAAGGAGGTTTTTGGTTTGGATGTTTGATCATTTTGTTCTCAACAACTTACACCACATATATAAGTAAAGATTTTCAACTTGAATATTTAATTAATTAATATTGTCAGGATCCTATGAGAGAGGACTCAAATGCAGAATGAGTGATGTAGCAAATTAGCTCAAAAGGGAAATATTTATGATTAATTTTACCTGGTTATAATTAATAATGAATATTTAGATTAGATCTTATAATTAACTGTAGCAGAATTGATATTACCATTATTTGATCTGTCCGTCCACCAAGCAAACAATATAATAATTTATCAATTCTAGGAAATATTATTTTCCTGGCCAAGGAAGAATAACTCTCCTACTTTATGCAGTACTAGCAGTAGTTTAGCATGTTGCAAGGATCAACATTCAGTGACTCCGAATTGTAAGCAGCACACAAAGACAATCAATCGTGTATATAAGGGATTTAATAAATGGAACTATAGCTAACATACAACTAAACTAAGCAAAACACATATATACAGAATGAAGGAAAGTAAGGAAAGAGAGAGAGAGAGAGAAGAAAAAAAGAATGGCAATATTTCAAATCAATTAACCACAACCTAATGAGAATCATCAGAGAATCGAAAATCACCTTAAAAAGGGGCTCAAACTTAAACACGCATCTAAATAGTTGTAAACGGTTACTTGCATTGGCTTTGTTGCTGAACAAGAGTCCTGATGCGGTAGACAACGGAGGTTCTTGATGAGTTCTTTAGGAGTGAGCTGGAGGTTTTGCTCTGGTTCTTCTGACGATAGGAAAGTGCACAGCGAATCGACAGTTACTTGAAGATAAAAACCGCCGGAAAATCAAACTCAAGACGAGAGTTTTGAAGAGTCTTGGAGAGTGTCCGTCTCAAGAAGAAGGTTTTTTTGAGCAAATGATTAGTCTGAGTTAAGCCTGGGAAACACTAGACGATTTTCAAATCTTAAACGATTTTAAAACCATGGGAGACCACAGACATGAAGACAGTTCAACCGATTTTTTGCCTTATAATCCTCTGAACGCACACACTAGATGATTCAGCCAGACCACGAGCCCACACACTTGTTGATTGTAGGAACGATTTCACAGTGACACGTGATCTCACGGACACTCGCATGATCAAACGTGACTAGAGAAGAAAAACAAATAGAGTCAAGAGGCATTTATTTATCATTTGCATAGTTAACACTGGGAAAAACTGAGCATTGAAATGCTTGTGACGAGGCTCAGACATACAGTGACAATAACAGGACCATACATAAAAAATTGAATAGAAAAATTTACATATACAGATATAGACGTACGTGGAGGGCACTGAGATATTGAATGACTTAAGTGATCATAGGCAGAACAATAAACGCAGACAGAGCAGTAAATACAAATAAGTTGCAGTAACAGATACAATAAGGTTAGACAGTGTTAAGAGTTTTAAGTAGTCCTGAGGTACTGATATAAGAATATTGGGGTAGAGCAGTGCCCGCAAATGTCAAATAGAGGACAATCAACATTGTCAGCTGGCTCTCCTGGCGTGCGTTCTGTTTCACAGTGAAAAACAAAGTATAACAAATCATATTGGTGATGTTCTCTGCTTTCATGGCATGTTTGTGGCTGCCAAGTTTCATTTATAGAAGCACGTAACATCCGGTAGGTGACGCTGGCTCGCTCTTATTGGCTATCGCGGGTATCACATCAGAGGCAGCCTGATCAAGAGTCGTAAATGTTTGATATTTACGATTTGAGTTCGGGGACACTCTGTCTCGATTGGGAGCACATAAATAATCATAATGACACCACACAATATAGGATATTTTGGACAAAAAATTGTTTGAGACAAGCCGCGAATCGGGCGTTTACATGTTATAGAACATAGATCGATTCATGGCACATGTCATTACGTCACCACGCGACGCCACCCAAAGTCCCCTCCAGAATTTCACATATAAACATATGTTCATCTTCATTATGATGCCATATACAGTTTTGGGTGTTTCATTTTTAATTTACTGAAAGCTTGAAGTGCAGTTAATTATTTGTCATGCTATACATGCAAACACACGACGGCGTTGTTGAAGCCATTCTTTTGTTTGCCGTCAAACGGTTGACCACTACCGTGTGTATATCCTGTCGCAAAATGTGGCGAAAAGTCCTACACGATGGTAATAAAGTGATTAAGGTCTGTAAATGTCTTTACTGCAATTCAATAATGTGACTAAAATAGGAATACTCCACATGCCTTAATTCGATTAGTGTTTACTTTGATTATGACTTTAGCTGGATTAAGGTAATCAAAAATCTGTTTACATGTAAGATTCTTAATCAGAGTATTGTCTTAATCGTATTAAAATCAGAGTATTGTTGTCCATGTAAACGTACTGATAGTGTACATCATTGTTTGAGGAATAAAGAGCAGATAATTTTGATACCAAGAAAGAAACCTCTAGAAGATATTAAACCAGAGATACATTCATACACCTGAATATAAGCATTTAGAACTTAACTTATACAAATAACGTGTGGTAACTAGGCTAATATAATAGGGAAACATACAAACAACACATGCATATACCAGATACATTTGTAACTGATTAATTAGAGTCTAAATAAAGAAAATGTCTTTTTTTGTGACATTTGTGTGTTATGAGTATTGTGAGCATGGGGGTAGTTCGCTGGCCATCAGACCGGTATTGAGGATGACGGTCTCCTAGGATATTGGAATGTGTTTGAAGTCCAATGGGGAGACGAGAGTGTTGATATGTTTAGCATCTCCTTGATGGTGGGGGGAACCATTGGCAATTTAGCACCCATGTAAACGTAGAATGTGCGGCCATGTCTGTAATTTATAAGCAAATGTCAAAAGTCTAAAAGGGTCTCTAAGACATAAAGCCCAACGATCATCAATGGTCCTAATCAGATGCTACAGTGATCACAGTTTATTAAAAAAAACTACTGACAGGACAAGAGATGGTGAGGAGGGGAGAGGACACAGCTCAAAAACATAGGCAGGGATAAGACTCGTAGACAGACAGGCTGAGGGAAAGGCTGTTGGGTCCAGCCCAGGATGACAGAAGGCCAGTGAGGAGAAGAGGCTGTGAGATGGAGACCAGAGGTTGGCAGCAGTGGCCTGACAGGAACACAAAGCTCAACCACTCCATACATGTGGTCTCTCAGGCACTGCACAGGCCTAGTCGCGTGGCAGACCCAGGGAGAAGACTGGTAGCTCAGCCTGCAGGACAGGACAAAACTAAAGACAAACAAGGGACTAGAACAAAACTCTACAAACTAAAAGATTGAGAGTAGCACAATAAATGATGAACTAGAAAACACAGAATCGTTAGAATGACAAACTGGCAACAGAAGAGGGAACAGAGCACAATATAAAGGAGAGGAGAACATGAGGAACAGGTGACGACACTCAAACAAAGGAGGACTCAAAAAGGACTAAACAAGGGTAACAAGGAGGCAGGACGAGAGGAGCACATGGCAAACACAAACAAAGTCAAAGCCATGTGCTCAAACACAACACAAACAAGGAAACGCTGAACAGGGACAGGACAGACAAGACTGTCAGGGGAGATCCCTGACAAATATCCAATGTGTGATTTAAAGTTTCATGAAACCCCTCTGTTTCAGCACTGGTCTTTCACACCTTAGATCTGAAAAAGACTCCAGAAATGGGTTTGTAAAACTGTGGAAAAGTGGGAGTCTAGAGGGTGGGAAGAGGGGAGAAAACAACCAATAAAAACACAGACCTACAACTCACTCATACAGACAGATAAATATTAAAATATATTTAAAACAGAAAGAATAAAGCAACAGTCACTTTTTATTTACTCATCTTTGAATTTTCAGTCTATATCAATGACTACATTTACATGCGCACAAATAATGCAACTATTTCCAATAATCAGAGTAAGGACTTAATTGCATTATGATGTTTACATGTCAAGAGCAAAGCTCTTCACTCCCATTTACATGCAATGTCCATTATTATTATTATTCGCTAAGAATTAGGTTGATGTTTTTGCTGCCTTTATTCACATACCCCACTGCACAGCACAAAAGATGGACTCAGAAAGAGCAGGTGTGTTACTGGCCGCTGTTACAATTTATTTATGTCTAATGCAAAACACTTTTGTATGGTTGTATTCCATGCTTTTTTGCCACCATAGAAATGTGATGGCAATTTGTTTGCCATCGCGTTCTATGCGCCTTTCTGGATGAGGGTAAGGAACAGAGTCAGAACGGTCCGTAACGGAGAGATGACACATCCTTAACACTGATTTTTCCTCTGAAACTCAAAAACGAAAATTTAAATAAAATTGATATTTTATGTATTGTGAATGGTCAACCCTTCTCCATTCTGCAGATATTGTTGCTTCTGGTTTGTGCATTGTAAATCACAGAAAGTCTACAAAATATGTCTCCCAAAAACTCGGGTCTTTTTTTTGTCACGTCCTTAACGCATGTGTATTTCCCCAATCTAAAATAGCCTATAAAACACATTCATAGACGGATACTTTTCTGATGTCTGGACTCTATTTGGGATTTAGAAAAACATAAAGAGATGGTTCGATATAGGTCTAGTAGTAATGAATACATTCTGTGAGAATTTATATTTCAGGTTTTGATTGCGAATGTTACGTCAGTAATGCTGGAATTGCCCAATAATTAAACTAAACTGTCTCGGGACAGTTTCTTTTTACTGCAATATATTTTTACATTTGTATTGCCAAAACGACTGCAGTGTTGCCGTGTACAATTAAAACAGTGCAAAATTGAAAATAGTACAAAGCAGCATATAAATTAAGAACAAAAGTTTTTGTCTCTCTGGCATACACGCGTCTCTTTCTGAAAAATAAGGGTACACCATTTACAGTTCCGAATGTAATATTAGTCTTATCTGTATGAGCAAAAATGACGCCATACTTCAAGTTGTTTCCACTGTTATGAAGAACAAAATGAAGTGATCGCGCTGGCGCCTCCGTGCATTAAGCGCGCTTCAGCTTCCACTCTCCGCACAAACGCTTAGATACGCCTAACAGCGCACTTTTAAATGTTTAAAATAACATTGTAATATGCTTTGTGTTTTATATCTAGTGCAGATCTAGATTTTATTTTAAGCAAGTCGTGATGATTTGAGAAGGCTAAATTGATCAAACGTGATCAACTCAGCTGTCTGCCGCTATCCGCTTGGTCGTCACTCTAAAATACAAATAACAAAAAATAAACCTTGAATTTAACAAACAAAAAATGTTCCAAACATTTTTCTAAATTAATTAAGAATGAAACAATAAGAAATATAACTTTGTAATTAAAAACAAAACTGAACTATTTTAATGGCTGCAACAGCAGCTGTGTAAGCGAGAGAGAGAAAAAAGACACGGGCTCCAGTCGGACTCGGGCCGAGGATACTGGTAAGCTGTCGGCCAAGGGCTGGCTATAGGGCCTAGGTTTGAGGCCCGTGCAGGGCTCTACCTGATTTCTGCGTTTGGAAACGAATGTTATGAATCAGTGGTTGTTTTTTAATTAAATGACAAAATTCTTAAGTTGTATTGTGTTGTCTAATTCATTTGTTTATTTTTTACATTTTACAGATTCCCCCAATCTCCCGCACGCCCAAACTCTGTATAGGAAACCGTATTATTATCAGTATTATTATAATAATTTTTATTAAAAATGGTTTAATTATTATTTAAACACGTTTTAATTAATACAAAGAAACAATAAAAAGTGATACATTTCTTAATTCACGGACATAGGGTCCTATTTTAACGATCTAAGAGCATGGTCTAAAGCGCACGGCGCAGGTGCACTCAGGGCGTGTCCGAATCCACTTTTGCTAGTTTAATGACGGGAAAGCGGTCGGCACCTGGGTGCATGGTCTAAATGGGTTGTCCCTATTCTCTTAATGAGCAATGGGTGTTTTTTGAGCGTAACGTGCAATAAACCAATCAGAGTGTCATCTCCCATTCCCCTTAAGAGGCAGTTGCGCTCGCGCCATGGCTGATTCGGTATTTACACGGCAGAATTGGCAAGCGCAAAGACAGACATGTCTCCAGAGATGAAATGGAGCTGCTCGTGTGCGAGCAAATAGGTAGCCTAATTCTGATACACGCAATGGCTATCCAATTTGACATGTAGGCATTTTTTATATTCATGTTATATTCATAGATAGCCTACACAATAATAATCTTTTACATTTTAATCTTTTATTGTTTCATATTTAAAAATGTTTGTGTGTTGCTGCGCGTCCCTGTGTGTAATAAGCAAAGTGAGCGCAGCATTGTGGACCCGCCCAGAGGCGCATTTTCTACTAACGCGCTCTTTAAATAACAAAAACATGTGTGCCTGAACACACCTCTTTTTTAGACCAGCACACCCATGAGCGCACAAATGGGTGCAAATGCATTTGCTATTTAAACAACGTGGCGCAGGACGGGAAAATGAGAACTGCGTCGGACTGAAACTAGCAAAAACTCTTGCGCCGGGTGTATGATAGGGCCCATAATTTTTGGCATGTCATGGGCTCTGTATACAGGAATAAAATGTGTTAAAAAAGGCCAGATAACGAATAATTATGTATGACCTGCTGAAATACATCAGCGAATTATTAAATGTAAGTTTCAAGCCTTTCATAATTTGTGACATTAATGTGACTATAGTGCCAAAATATGTGTTAGAACTAGGCCTAGCCTATAATACTCAACAATAAGCCACCTTTTCAATCGTTTTATTTTTTATGGCATAATGCACACCTCCTTAAATGTAATCTAAACATTCCAAGTTAATATCCTACTTTTTGTACAATTTCTAGTTTTTCATGTCGCAGTTTTAGCCTATTAATTTTGATTTCTCACAACTTCTTTTTTTCTATTTTTAAAAAAAAAAAATGTTATGGTGTGAGTCAGAGTAAATTGTGACGCGAATAGGGTCTCATGAACGTGCAGCCTTGTACAGAGGACCAACGGCCAAGGTCAGGATTTTTAGTTCATAAACTTTCATTAGCCTGTAGTTCGAAATGAAAGCCCCTTACTACAACATAAGGAAATTGTGTAGCTTTAATGGTTTTCATAGTGACTGTTTAATAACCATAACATGCAGTAAGAGCCTTTGTGTAAATTTAATTCTTTTTTTTTTTTTTTTGATGCGTTAGGCTGCAGCCTACGACTATCTCATGTTTTGAAATGAACTTTCTAAAAATTAATTTTAAATTCATTTTCTAATGATTTTTAAGGATGTTATAATGTTATATTATAATGGTATTGTTGTTTTATTTCGTTATTTCATCTCCCTTTACAAAACAACATATAATTCCAGTCAGTTTGAAAACTGTCCCTTTGCGCCACCTGGTGGTAGTTTCGTGAGCGACTTTAACACACGACTGACTTGCAGTTAATGCCATGGCCCTGTGGTGGCGGTACACGTGGCAATAGTAGTTATTTTGGTTGTCCACCTACTATACGCATACACGGTGCTGGTTCATGTTTGGAGAATGAGAGAATATGAAATATGTTCACATAAACTTGAAACACGCTTGCCACGGTCCGGATATGAACTATGATCGGTGCAGCGAGTGTTAAACTCATCGCGATCAGGGCAGAAACTGCTCTCTCATGTGCGCTTCACGTGTTGTTACATATTAAACATTGTTACAGTCGTGCTTACAGAAATTAACTGACGGCGCAGAAGCTCTTTCATGAGATTTGAATTCTCCGCTCTAAGATGACCTCATGCATAATATAGCGCAGTGATTGGATTATAAGACTTCATTCTCATGAATAATACTGAGAAAAGCTTGGAAAACTGATGATGTAGAAGCATACTCTCCAGCCACAGCAGCCAATCACCACTGCAAATTAACGCATATACGTCACTTTTTGTGACGTTGGTTCAACTTTGCTTTTTGAACCAGAAGAACTAAATTGCTCCAAAAAATGAAAAAACAAACAAACAAAAAAACAAAAACACTTTTCCTTTAATAATAGACATAATGAGTTATATTGTTGTTTTCACTGATGTGCAACCTGTTCATATATGTTAACATCTCAAAAAATGTGTTTTAAGGTTTTATGACACTTTAAGTGCTTGCATTAATTTTTTTGAGCATGTTACACTTGTTTACATGATGTACTGTATGAATATATAATTGTCATAATCTAAAACTGTCACAGATAAGACAGCTAGCATTCTGGCATGGCGAAGCACCTTCGCACAACATGATCGCACACACTACCATCTTCCAGTTGTGATCAGAGAGAGCGGTTCCCCCATTCTGTCCAGTACCACCACGCTTACCATCAGGGTGTGTGCGTGTCAGCCTACTGGTCACTGCCTATCAGGTGGTGTGGAAGTCTCTCTGGACGTCAGCATGCAGATTTTACTGGGCCTCTCTGTTTGCCTCATCACACTTGCAGGTGAGCCATTATGGGAAATACTCATTCAAAGTGACTATTTTAAAGTGGTATTTATGTAGACCTAGATAGATTTCTCCATTTCTGATTAATTATGGGCTTCATATGTGGTTGCATCAGTACTGAATTACAAGACTCTCTTTTCTAGCAGAGCTCTTGTGTTAATGAGGGAATATCCTCTACACTCCAAGCAGGCAAGTATGACAGAACACAGGACAATATAATAAGCTCTCATAATCAAT
This sequence comes from Sinocyclocheilus rhinocerous, assembly GCF_001515625.1. NCBI lineage: Eukaryota > Metazoa > Chordata > Actinopteri > Cypriniformes > Cyprinidae > Sinocyclocheilus > Sinocyclocheilus rhinocerous. The sequence goes on along the minus strand of NW_015657532.1, from coordinate 17,839 downwards.
ATACTGATAAACCAGTGTGACCTCACACTAATATAATAACACTGATGCTTAATCAAGTGTCAGAATGCTAATGATATACTGTATGTAAATGAGGCTGCATATATTGTAGAATTGCTATCATGAACAGACAACCCTCCCGGTTTGCACGTGCACACAGGATCAACACAGCGCGACACCACATGACCCATTGAACATCTGCTTCCTGCCTTTCTGAAACCCAACTGACCTGCGTTTTCTTCTTAACAAAGAAACGCAGAAGTTGCATGGACTAAGTTCAACAGACAATCATTTAAAAATTCATCATAAGTAGTGAAAATGTATCTACTGTATGTGTTATGCCTTATATATGCTTGAGGAGTTTATTGTAACCTATGAAGTTTAATCTATGTTTTATAACCCCTTTTAATAGATAAAGTTTTTAAAGGTACTCTGTGTATGCCAGATATGCGAAGTTTGGGCTTGAGAGAATGGTCATGATATTCGAATAACCTTGGTATGAATGAAAAGCTGTTATTTTGAACAGTGTGTGTTGTACGACACTTTATAGAAGTTATTAACAAAACCTGCAAAGACATTTCTCCCACGTGATGAATTGAACAGCATGTTAATTTATGCACAAGAAGGGAACCACACAAAGCATGACGAAATCTTCAAAGTCTAAAGCCAAGCAAAGGAACTCCCGGAAGAGTGCCACGCGTCACTCTCCGTATCTAAGGCAACCGACTTTCAAAGCTCCTACATCACAAGGCAACCTCCATTCTCCAGGAGGGCATCCCCAGAAACGACATCATCCAAACGACAGATCAGCAACCATAAATTGAAGCATCAGGTTAATGTATGCACGCTCCTCCGCCTTGCAACAAGTCGATTGGAAGATCGCATCGTGGGATGGACCCAATCGGGCCTGCTTAAAAACCCAATGCCTGAACAGATGCTCGCTCGCTTGCTCTCTCTCTCTCTAGACCTTTGGCTTTTCGCCTTGGTGACTGCACTACAAAGCGCTCACATGCTGTAACATCACGCGAGCGAGACTCCAGAACTCAAACACTTCAGTTGAAACTCCGCATCTGCCGAAATCTTCAAAGTCTAAAGCCAAGCAAAGGAACTCCCGGAAGAGTGCCACGCGTCACTCTCCGTATCTAAGGCAACCGACTTTCAAAGCTCCTACATCACAAGGCAACCTCCATTCTCCAGGAGGGCATCCCCAGAAACGACATCATCCAAACGACAGATCAGCAACCAATCAAAGGCGCTGGGATTCCCTGAAAAGCCAGCAACTGGAAAAACGGCATTCAGCTGTCACTAAAACGCAAGTAACAAACAAAATCTTTTCATCTCTTGCTGAGCGGGTGCTGAACTGAGTTTAAGCAGTAAACATAAGCCAAGTCTCTGCTTTTATGAGTTTTCTCAGGTTGAATTTAAAGAACTCATAGAAAACGAGTATTAGAACTTTGGGACTTCATGCAACCTCCGCTAATCATCATCCGCTGTGTGTGTGTGTGTGTGTGTGTTTTCATTAGTTTAGTTTAACGTAATCTAGAATAGCCAATATGCTGTTGTTTCATTATAAAGAAGTATTGTCTTGTGTCGTGGAATTTTAAGTTAAAACTCTGCCCAGATCCAGCTACCTAGCTCGTAGCTTATAAATTATGACAAGCATGTATTAACCTGTGGCCAGGGATAGTACAAATATTCAAATTGGTAAGATATACTGATGTTAACGTCTCGCTGGACGACCATTGATAAAGTGTAAACTATCAATATTGGAATCCGTTCAATCAGGTTGATTTTGAATCTTAAGATTCGATTCCCCCCTCTGAAAACATGAGCTAAAATAAAAGAGTTAATTTCCTATATATAATTTGCATATGTGCAGTATTGAGTGAAAAATAATGAGCATTTCTCCTTAAAGTCAGACAGCCATTATCACAATCACTTTGTCAGACTTGATTTTGTGATATTGATTAGCTAACTATAATAGTGTGTCACTATTTCGACACACTGTTTCCCTGTTTAATACTGTAAAGCTGCTTTGACACAATCTGCATTATAAAAAACGCTATATAAATAATGGTGACTTGACTTCACTATATATTATTGCTCTTTTAAATAGTGGTGCAATATCTGTGTTACAGTTCTGTCTTGTGTTCCCCTGTTTTGTGTTTAAAGACTTTGTTTTGTAATGTTTTGCTCCCTTCTGTGTCTACTTTTGCTTCCTGTGTTAAGTTCCTGTTTCCCTTGTTCATTATGCTGCCTTGTTTGCCTTCATAGTTCCCCTTGTTTGTTACCAAAGCTACCCTTGTTAATCACCTCCAACTGTCCCTTGTTAACCCTGGTTAACTTGCATCTTTGCGTCTTGGATGACACAATAGTGCTCCCTGCCCCTCTGCCCAAAATCTGTCTTTTGCATTTCTGCTGGATGACTTTATGCCATGACATTGTCTTGCTGTGGTGTTCTACCACCCACACCTTGATGGACCTGGCTGTGTGGCATGGAGCATTGTTCGGCTGTACAAACAAATCTTCAGATTTGGGGAAGATTGTCAGAGTAGAAGGAAGCAAGTTTCTTCCAGGATAACCTTGTAATTGGTTTGCTTCATGCTGAAGCACCCCCAAATCATGACTGATCCTTCACCAAATTTCATTAAATTTTTACTGGCTACATATCAGCAGTGAAGGTTATTCATCTCTCCGTCTCACTGGCTGCTGTGTGGAAGTCTTTCATCTCTTCCAAGCCACCTCTTAAATCACCTCTTCTCTGCTGGATAAGGCATACGTATGTCATGGTTGCACACTTAAGCTGTCTTACAGGCTTATTGTATGAGGCACCTGGACATGGGCAGCAGAGGTGAGCCTGATAGAAATGTTCTGAACTCCCCTATTCAGATGAAGAAAATTTTGAATTCACATTTTTTTCATGTTACAAACTCATCTCAAAGATTCAAGGGTGCCATCTAACTAATAAACCTTGGAGCACTGTTAGAGATCAGGCTTTAATTCCTCTCACGGGCCATCTATTTGCTTGGCAGCAGTTAGAGAGAGTGTCAGACTGGATGTTTCGAGCCATGCGCTAAGGTTGCATAATTCAGTACATACAAACACAGACGCCATTTCTAGGAATGACTTCTACATACCCAAGAAAGATGTCAGAATGTGTACAATTCTGGATTTCAAGAATTACTTTGCAAATTGTACTAGTTTTGTGTCACACATTCACAAAGTATATGGATGTGGTCTTAATGCACCTGTGACTGTGTGGCATTCACATATCATCTCAATGATTGGTTGGTTTTTGCTCAGAGAACTTAGCTGTTAAGACCATGAAGTGTTTTGAAGCTGATGTGGAGAATCTTGTATTGAATACGAAAACTAATGGGAAGCCAATGAAGTCTGTGTTGGATGGGAGTAATGTGAGAAGATTTCTTTGATAAAATGAGAACCCTAGCTGCAGAGTTCTGGATATATTGGAGCTTATTTAATGTTGTGTTTGGTAGACCATAGAAAAGAGAATTACAGTAGTTGAGTCGAGAAGTAATGAAGGCATGAACCAGTGTCTCTGCATCATTGATAAGAAGGGACGTAAACGAGCGATATTACAGAGGTGAAAGAAGGCAGAATTAGTGAGTGAAGAAATGTGAGGTAGGAAGGAGAGAGAGGAGTCAAAGATTATACCCAGGTTAACTGTGGTGGAAGGTCGAACCAAGATCCCAGCGATGTTAACATTGTCAGCACAGAAAGGAGCAACTTTTTTGGTGAACCGACAAGTAGTAGATCTGTTTTATCAGTGTTGAGTTTGAGAAAGTTACTGGTCATCCAAGCATTTATATCATTAATACAAGCTGATATGGAGTTGGTGGGAAAAGGAGAATTGTGTTGAGAACTGATATAGAGCTGGGTGTCATCTGCATAGCAATGTAAGTTGAAGCCGTGATGACGGATAATGTTACCTAAAGGGAGCATATAGATGATGAAGAGTAAAGGCCCAAGAACAGAACCCTGAGGAACACTGTGAGAGACAGGAGCAGTAGAGGACTTAGCTTGGCGGACAGCAATGTAATGCTGACGGTCAGACAGGTAATAAGTAAACCAAGATAGGGCAGTTCCAGAAACACTAAGAACAGAGAGTCGTGAGATGAGAATACTGCGAGAGATAGTGTCAAAAGCAGAGGAAAGATCTAACATAATTAAAATGCTAATGGAACCTGAGTCTGTGGCCATAAGGAGGTAATTGACAATCTTAAAAAGTGCTGTCTCAGTGCTGTGAAGAGTGCTAAAACCAGACTGGAAACATTCATAGAGGTTATACGATGACAAATATGACTGAAGTTGAGCAGCAACAACTTTTTCAAGTAGCTTTGAAAAAAGCGGAAGATTTGAAATTTGTCTTTATTTGGTCATATCAGAAGGGTCAAGGAATACTGCGAGAGATAGTGTCAAAAGCAGAGGAAAGATCTAACATAATTAAAATGCTAATGGAACCTGAGTCTGTGGCCATAAGGAGGTAATTGACAATCTTAAAAAGTGCTGTCTCAGTGCTGTGAAGAGTGCTAAAACCAGACTGGAAACATTCATAGAGGTTATAAGATGACAAATATGACTGAAGTTGAGCAGCAACAACTTCTTCAAGTAGCTTTGAAATTTGTCTTTATTTGGTCATATCAGAAGGGTCAAGGCTGGGTTTCTTTAAGACTGGTGTGACAGCTGCAGTCATTCAAGGCAACGACCAGTAGTTTTCAGTTTGTGAAGTGCAGGGGTAGACCAGGGAGACGTATGTGTAGAAAGTACAAGTCTGCATTTAAGGGGGCGTGTATATTAAGGGCAGTAGAAATAGAGGAATTATATTTGGCAAGGATATCAAGGGCACTAGTGTATTCAGTAATGTCTGAAAGATATGTTTGTACAGACTCAGTAAAAAGTAATGGATTAACAGAATTGAGGTTAAGGAAAGTTATGGTAGAGTTAAGGCGGGGAAGAGGCATTTCACAGTTTAGTTCAATGAAGAGGTGATCAGAAAGTCCAATCTGAGAGCCAAGCACAGAAACATTACGTAGACCAGTAGTACAGACCAAATCCAGTGTGTGACCTTTTAAGTGTGTAGGAAAGTCAATATGCTGTGCGAGATTGAAACATTCAAAAACTGACATGAGTTCGCTGGAATCTGCACAATCAATATTAACATGTATGTTGAAATCACCAAGTAAGATAACAGAAGAAGACACAGCACAGGAAAGGGTTAACAGTTCATGCAGTTCAGTGAAAAAAATGTGACATTGATTTAGGTGGACGATACAAGAGAATAACAATCATAGGAGATGTCCCAGAGATTTTGAGAACTAGGTATCCAAATCTTGAAGTTACATGACAGTTGATGGCATTGACTGGGATGTTACTACGGTAGACAGCAGCCAGACCACCACCCCTAGATGTCAAACGAGGTTTGGCTAGGTAGCTGTATCCAGAGGGAGTGAGGAGACTTAGGTGGAAATAGTTGTTAGGAATTTTCCATGTTTCAGTAAGCAGCAGAAAGTCTAGGTCTTTCTCAGTTAGTAATGTGGAAAGCACAGTAGCCTTATTCGTGAGTGATGGACAGTTGTAACGTGCAATCATTGCATATGTGTAGATCAGGAGCACAGGATACAGTAATTAATAAGGTAAGATTTATTCCACGGTGGTTAGCCAGCAGCATAGAGTAGCGTATATCCAAGCGTTTAGACCAGATAGATGGAATAGATGAGATTGTCAGGCAGCGCGATGAGAAGTGGTGGCAACAGGAACGATGAATGTAACGTGGCTGTCTAATCCCAAGCTCCTTGCAGAGCCTGTATGTAGTCGAGACGAGGGTGCGATTTCAGGCTACGCAGTTGAGATAGCGAGTAGTTGAGTGCCATATCAAAAACACAGCTGAATAATAAGCCCAGAGTTATAACTCTAAGCAGAGCAGGTACTGGAACGTTGCGAGCTGTGATAGATGAGAAGGCACATAACTGCAAAAATGCATTCAACCAAAGATAAAAGTTACACTGCTCAATTTAAAAGGTCCGCTGTAAAATCATGTTTGGGTGCAGTGCCCAAAAAAACATTTGGCGCATGCGAAGGATGATGTTTAAATGCAAATACTGAAACATCAGTGAAGTACAAAGCCTTGTTTCTATAATTAATTATTGCTTAGCAACCAAATGTTACAAATATGGCAAAAATGGAAACATTTGTATTCTTGTTGAATGAAAGAGGCTCGTGAGCCCAGTGCCATTTAGTTTTGCTTTAAATAAACTAATTTTAACTTGATGATTGTATGCTGTTTATAATGAAATTCACTATAGACTAATTTCTTTTATTTTATAGTTTAATATATAATTTCATAGCTGCTACTTTTCCATTCTGCTTCTGTAATACTGTTAGCCTAAATATAAAGGATTTGTTGGGGAGTGAGGGGAACTAAATAGACTACATAGCTAATGTTTATAATGTTAGTAAATGTTTCGTTATATCTACCAGTATATAATATTCACATCAACTAATGTAATTGTTTGCAGTTACAAGATTAACTGGGGTTTTTGGAGTTAGACAAATTTCTCTTTCATGAGATTAGTTCCTCTTTTTGGCCGGGTTACATTCCTCTGTGTTGTAAGCTCTATGACGAGGCTTCTTAACCTGGGGTGTTTTTAGGGGCGTGATATTGCGGGATTGTCAGCATATGAAAGTTTTATGAATCACACGTGAACCCTGTCGTAAGTTGATTTGTGCGCTCGGATCTGCGCACATTTCTACACTAGATTGATAAATGAGGCCCAATGTCCTGGGAACATGCAAGTTCACTCGTAGGAAGGTTTGTCTATTAAATAATGAAATAAGTCCTTTTCAATGGGTACTCTGTTTCAAAATTAATTAAGAGAGACTCTCTCTATATTTCATTGGGTCATAAAGTTGATCTGTTTACTGTGGTAACCAGAGGTCTGTTCTGTCCTTTTGGGTTATTTGCATTCGGGGGAGGGTCCCATATACCCTCATGTTCGGCCTGTTGGGTGTAGGGTGTTGGATTAATTGGTAAATATAACAAATAATAATGTGTCTGAGCAGCATTATTCTTGGTTCTAAATAAATTTGGGTCTAAAAAAAAAGTTTGTTTGCAAAGCTTATGTTGTGAGATGTTTGTAAACCAGTCACAATTTACCAAAAAGACAAATAATGTCCTACTTATTTGGCAAATATCACATCAGATGTTTCAAAAGTAATAATAACCAGATGATAATCAGACTTTTCTGAAAATAAACTTCTTAATGATGGTCAAAAGCTGCAATAAATAGGTAAGTGTTGATCCATTACTTTTGAGATGCTCTTGTTCTAAAATATTCAATCTTTGTCAACTGTGACGATGCAGCATTTTGTTTTGTTTTTCAGTTGTCAAAAATGGTTTACCTTAAATCCCAAATAGCATATACAATATAAATGAACAGGGAGTGTTTCTCATGGTCCTAAAAAGAAGATGAGGACTCCGTTTAGTTGGTAACCTTACTATTGATGTGGAGATTCATTCTAATTATATTAATATAGCTTTATGTTAATTATTGATTTTAATGAAGTTATGGACCTGACCCTGGTAAGAGTTTCTTGATTATATCTGGTTTAAAAAGTGTTAGTTTTAAAAGTGTAGTCAAACCTGTTCTTTCTCTGGCTTGACCTGCAGTGCTGTCCAGTAGTTGTGCGAAAGTACAAGATATTACGGCAGGAGAAAATGGCAACACAAGCATTGGAAACAGTGGAGTTCTCTGAGAAAATCTTGAGTTTTGCCATCCCAGAGACAGAGTCCAGCCAAACAGTTCCTCTCCGGCACCCATGTCGGCAAAAGCGCAAGCTCTGTCAAGAGGAGGTCACCACAAGTATCCGCATGTCTCTGCATCACTCTCACCTCATTGGACCTGAAGACACAGTCTTTCAACAGTTTATGATGGACCGGCTGGCTGAGGCAGATGAAGACCCATACGTTCCACCCTTTGACTGTCTGCACACATATGCCTTTGAAGGGACAAGGTCTGTCACAGGCTCACTCAGCTCACTGGAGTCTACCACATTTGATCCATGCATGAGTCAAACTCGTGATGCGGGGGCAGCATCTCCTGCGTCTGTCACCCTGGCTAGGAGCAGCAGCCGATGAGACCTCATTCTGACTTAAGGATAACAAAAGGATTCTAACGTGTTTTTTTTTTCATACCTACCAATACTGGATTAACAAAACTGAACTTTTAAGGGTCAAAGCAAAGTAGGTTCTTGAACCCTATTCGTCTTCTGCTACTACTACTTCTAAAACTTTTTGGGAATCAGAGAATGTATAATGCAGAGCCCCTAAAGATGGTATGATGGCCCTATATTGCACCAACATTCATCTTTGGGTAGCGGTATAATAGTAATCTAATTTATATTTCCGTTAACTATGAAACTGTGTGAGATATGATGTTTTACCTCTGATTCCTTGAACCTCTTGATCTCCTGAACAATTTGGTGATATGCTGTTCCATTTCTATGTATAACATTTTTGACCTTTTTAAATGGTCTCTCTCTTTTACAACTAGTTCATACAGAGTAACAATAAGAATAACACCATGCACACAATTACACACGACATGACATGATTCCAGTGAAAAGCAATTTGTCTGTCCACACCAAACACGACGCGACACCATGACATGACAGAATCATTCAAATATCACAGCCAATCAAAAGCGTGTGTGGGCGGGCTCTCTCTGGAAGCACACTGCACTCTCAATGAAATGGACAAGTTTATGATCTAATTCATAAATATTAAACCTTTTTAACATTATTAAATGTACAAACTGAGTGACTGATAACATCTTTGTTATGGAATACACTCATTGCTTCAACACTGAGTTCACGGTTTTAACGTATATATTTGATTTAATTTATTTTCAAGATCTAAGATAAACTATCTATTGTTGCTTTCAGTATGACTATAAGGTCACACAAAATAATATTTAAACTCATATTAGACACGTTTAACTTTGAATAAAGCACATAATCACCTTTATCTACTGTCATATAGTTTGGATGTTGTTTTCCATCTGCTACGTTGCGGAAATAGAAAGCGTTTCTAAATTAGAAGTTTCTAGTTAGGACAAAAACTCTGATGAACATGGAAAAGCGTCACATCGCATGTAGTTAGGACATGGCGTTAAAATAAGAATAAGAATAAGAAAAATAATTAATAGAATATATTTTGGGTGTGACCAATGATCATATCTAACATACTATAACACAAAACCAATAAATAAATAAATAAATTCAAGCCAAACAAATCACACTCAAACATCTATCACTATCTAATCGTGAAAATACTGGGTTTGAATGCCTTCTGTAATATATATTATTAGGCTACTTAGGCTAATTGCTTAATTAGGCTACTGGATACAGCATTGAAATTAACTCTGAAGAAAATCAAGTCACTGAAATAGACCTTAAAACACGTACTAAACATTTGTTTGCAAGACTTTTGAAATGGTGGATTTTGTAGATTAGAGCTACAAAAATATGTGAAAATCATCAATATATTTAGCTACTTTAGAGCCTTTATGTTAGAAAGGCCATATGTGAGGGAGTGTCAGTGGTCATAAATATTAATATGTTTCCTACACATCCAAAAGTTTGTTAAAGTTCCTTATAAATGTTAATATTTTGATGAAATGACAAAACTGAGAAGAGCATAGCCATTACACTAAACATAACAAATAACATTAAATGTGTTGAGATGAAGCGGGGGTGGGGACGTGCTTTGTGATGTGTATAATTAGGTTCAGTTTACAGTTTGTTATGTATTTGTCATCATTAGACATGCCTGGGCTGCAGCTTGTGGGTGGCATGCGTGCATTTGTTTATCATGACATAGACAGCACTTACATGCAACACAGAACAAAGTTCTACTCTGTTGCTCTCTTGCTCTCCATCTCTCTCCCTAAATGAGTCCAGCACAGTTTTGGAGGGAGTTATGTTAGGGGATAAAATATACAGGGGCGCCAACACTGATATTACAAACCCCTAAGCCAGGGGAGTTTCCTTCGAGGAGGCAAGGGAGGCAGTGTCTCCTCAAAAAATTGGATGAGAAAATAAATAATATTACAAACATAAAATGCAAATATTACTAAACATGGCATTAAAAGTATTTTTATAAAGTAATACTGTCCAACAGTGACACCCACTGGTAAAGTTACAGCGGAGGCTTGCCTCCCTTCAGTCCATAGACTTTCAACAGAGACCTCATAGCGTGCCATGACTTTTCTGGGTTGTAATTCAGAATGAATGGGGGAAAGTCATGGGAGAGGAGGCAATGCCTCCATTGCGCTATAATTGGATATGATCAGTTATGATTGAATGTGATTGGTTCGTGCGATAAATCCCGCCTCTTGTTTTCTTGTGAGCTCTCGGCCTGAATGAAGAAAATTATGGCATTATCAACTAATTATAAAGTAAGTTAACAACTATCCCGCTTAAAATGAAAAAGAAAAAAAAAAGATAAAATGAAAGATATGTCTTCGTGTCTGTGGCAGTGTTTACAGAGCTTTTATGACGATGACCCAAAAATAAGTTGACTATTAAAAAGAACAGCTAAACATCAGTTCAAAAAATATTGGCAACATTTTACAATAAGGTGTCATTTCATGTGTTAACTAACATGAACAAACAATGAACATTTATTACACCATTTATTAATCTTTGTTAACATTAGTTAATACAAATACAGTTGTTCATTGTTAGTTCATGTTAGTTCACAGTGCATAAACTAATATGTTAACAAACACAACTTTTGATTTTAATAATGCATTAGTAAATAAGATTAATAAATGCTGTAGAAGTAGGCTATTATTTTTAGTTCATGTTAAAGCTGCAGTTTGTAAGTTTTGCCTCTTTGTCGCCAATTTCTGTACAGTCTTCTGGAATATAATATAATTTCATTCACATGTGTTTCATAAACACATAGTCCTCTCTAGAGTACAATCCGCCGTCAAAATGATACATTTAATTATTCTGGCTGCTGTGAGAAAAGGCTATAAACGATCGGCCGCCTGCAGGATCCTCACATATGATAGCCTAGTAGCCGGGACAACTTCTTTATGTTTACAGACGTGATGTAATGACGCAGTGCCATGCTCGAATTTCCTGCGAAAACCTACCTGTACCACTCAAACTAGAAAACATTATTATAAGCTAACCGTTGTGAATCGGGCTAAAGTAAGGAGATAGTTTTGATCACTGGATGGTTATGTACTTGCTCAAATATTGATTTCGGATCATTTTTAGCCAAAAAAAAGTTATAGACTGCAGCTTTAACTAAAGTAGTTAACTAATGTTAACTAAAGAAACCTTATTGTAAATTGTTTCCAAAATATTGTTCAAATTGTTACTGCCTTTAGTTATTTTGGAATAAATGTAAAAATGCATAAAAAACACTATGAAATGTATAATTAGTATTAAAAACATACAAAATAGAATTATATTTGTTCTTTTTTAAGCAATATTTAACCAGGAAAATGTGATAACATTAAGTGTAACAGGGACATGAATACATATATATATATTACTGCCTCCTCATTTTAAAACACCACCGCACGCCACTACCCTAAGCAAATGTGCAGTTGCGCCTCTGATGAAATACAACCAGACAACATCTCATCTCAAGATCCTGATAACATTGCAATGGCAACCGTCAGATTCAAGCTGCTGGAGAAGACGACATCTGACAAATCTGTCTGTTTCTCATCAGTTATCAAAAGGATTTCAATGACTGCACCAGACTGGTCAAGTAACATTAGCCATAGTCTATTTGAATTACTTTTGTTAATATTTATGCCTCTTTCATGATTGAATACCTTTCCTTGAACATCTGAAACATCTGCTAGCAAATAAGATATTATAGCATCCTTAGGTCTTGAATCCTTTCTTTCATGTAAATATGTTTTAAATAATTTGATAAAAATTTTAACATTAATGCCTTTGATAGGGTTTGCCATGTCGTAATTACCGACTGGCATGGTCATAAGGTAACAATGCAGACAGGGTGCTACAACAAATTTTGGTCGTATTGACTCTAATTATCAAGTAACCTGGAACACCTTGATTAACTGGTTCAGGTGTCTTTGATTGTGGTTGTAGCTGAAATCTTTAGGATGTTATGTATTCAGAAGGAGCAGGGTTGGAAACCCCGGGCTTAAGCTGTCTGCCCACAGAAGAATGAATAAAAAAAAAAAAAATCCAACTGTTTACAAACACACAACAGTTGATACATTAATGCCTTTGATAGGGTTTGCCATGTCGTAATTACCGACTGGCATGGTCATAAGGTAACAATGCAGACAGGGTGCTACAACAAATTTAGGTCGTATTGACTCTAATTATCAAGTAACCTGGAACACCTTGATTAACTGGTTCAGGTGTCTTTGATTGTGGTTGTAGCTGAAATCTTTAGGATGTTATGTATTCAGAAGGAGCAGGGTTGGAAACCCCGGGCTTAAGCTGTCTGCCCACAGAAGAATGAATAAAAATTTTAAAAAATCCAACTGTTTACAAACACACAACAGTTGATCCACAACATTGCCATAACATTGCAATTACTATCTCACGTTGTCACAAAGATATATTGTGGCAACAAATCCAGGAATTTCACTTTTCCCGGTTGCCACAACAAAAGTTTGGTGATCAGATTACGTCGCAGTTACATAACAGTCACATATTTTGTTTATTTGGAGGAACGTGACAATTTTAGATGTTAAGAGAAGCTCTTGAGTTTTACCAGCTTCCATATTGTAAACCATACAGATTCTTTCTTGTATTTTTCATATAAGAATAAAGTGCTGTGAAATTAAAGATAGTTGAGAGTATGATATGATTTAGTAGAAACATTTGGAGAAAGATTCATAAACCCTTCACATGTGTAGCTAGTATCAAGATTGTTGTCATTGTGGTCTGCTTGCTCACACTGCTGGCTCTATAAATGTGGATCTTACTAAATAATGCTGAATATCCTTAGATTTACTTTAGAACTACTAATGAACTACTAAATAACTTTGTTACTCTGGCAAGAGATTATCTGTCCCTACTGAGATAAAATATAGAATGTTATATGCGATACAATGGTTGAAAAAAGAACATGAATTAATTTATTTATTTATTTTGCAGCTTAAATGTTGAATTCCTCCACAAGCAATATCTCTGATACACCTGTGCGGAATAAAAATGATTTCAAACTTCAGTCTCAGTTTATGTGCATTTGCCACGTAACTTTTTTTTCTCTTTCTTGCATGACAAAATGCTACAGCTGGGACTATTTTAAAATCATGCACACATACAGAATTGAGGACTGATGTGTCAGAATTTATTTATGTGGTGAATCCCTAGCAGCATATTTCTGTCCACTGAGATGACACACTCTCCCTCAGGTCTTGCCAAGTCTTGACATTAACATATCTCTTCTGGAAATTGCTCATTCAGAAAATTAAATCTCCCTAAAGACCTGAGACCTTGAAACATGAAGAGCAATTAAGGAACAAAAAGTACTCTTCTTTTGAATGTTGTAATATTACACAGACATACCGATGTCAAGACATTTTATCATTTAATTCCCTTGTCCAATTCTAGATACTGCATCATGCAATTTTGACTCACTAGCCAGATTCCATCCAAGGATTTTTTACGAAAAAATATTTAGCGCTTCAAAATTTTTACCGATAAAGCTGATGGAAATGCCGTTTATTGATAACATTTCTCGTGTGTCGACATGATCTTTTTCCATTGAATTTTAGTGCATAAATTCTATATAAATACTTCAAATGTCGTAAAAATTTGTTTGGAAAAACTTTTTGTTGAGAAAAGGCGCTTTAACGCAAATAAATGTACATGTGAAATGGCAGAATTAGCCTATAGGCCAGTGGTCTCAAATTCAATTCCTGGAGGGCCACAGCTCTGCAGAGTTTAGCTCCAACCAGCTCCAAATCACACCTGCTTGGAAGTTTCTAGTAATTCTGAAGACCTTGATTAGCTGGATCAGGTGTGTTTGATTAGGGTTGGAGCTAAACTGTGCAGAGCTGTGGCCCTCCAGGAATTGAGTTTGAGACCACTGCTATAGGCAGTATCCGTGTTCATGGTGTTGCTCACGTTAAAGCACCGTTTCCCTGTAGTTCAAAAGCGCATCAAATCATATTCATATTATTAAATTGCATCTAAAATTAATTTATATTTGGTAAGAAAAAGATGAGTTAACTCTTAAACATACTTATCTTAATGTGATGTTCCTTTAGTAGCCTACGTTTACGTTATTTTTTACAGTGCACTGCTCAGTTTAAATAGAGTAGTCTGTAGTCTGTGCCATTCAGTGTGACAACCATACCCCCCTGATATTACTATGCCAAGCACATTTTGTTTTACATGGATATTGGAACGTAAAGTACAAAATTTTTAATTAATTCATTTTGGCTTCTTTTTTTTTTTTTATTCTTGTTTTTTTCTGAGTTCTGTTCTACCGTTAAACTGTTAACCTGCACCCCCCCCCATTTTGTAAAATAAAGGAAACAAACAGGATGCCGCTTTCTCAAGAGCGCATCACAAAAATGAGCCGAAATTCTACATTTAGGCTGCTAATTGTTGCATAGTTTTTTTTTTCGTTTTGTTAATTTATTATTTAGAAAAATATATTTCGCATATAGGCCTATTTATTTCTTTTATATATAGCTTTATTATGTTTTTCTCCATTCGCAGAAGAGCTGCAGGTGCGTGACATGACCATGTGAATCCTCACGTTCTGTTGTTTATGCTGCTTTTTGCGTGTATAAAATTAATCACAGGAAAACAAATTTAGGTATTTTTATTGGGTCACTGCCACGTATCAATTCAAATTTCATTTAATTGTAATTTAACAATCTGATTGAAGTTATTCAAACTACTTTTTAGACAAGTTTAGTTCCTATGTCCTTTATTTCCTTGGTTTCGATAGTTACTGATTATAAATTGATTGTTGAACTGTGTCCTGTTAATTTGCTTGTTTTCTTGTGTATTTATATGCCCTCAATTTTCTTAGTTCCTGTTTTGGTGTTGTCTTTATGTTTTTGTGTAAACTTTACTTTGGCTTGTTTTCATTGTCCGCGTTCTTCCTGGAAGTGTTTTGGTTTATCTGTGTTAATAAAGAAGACCTCTGCATTAAAATCTGCATCTCCTCTTCCTTGCCTTGCACTGCCAAAATATCATTTTAGGTATTTTGAATTTTACTTGTCAAACCTTAAGTGATACCGTGAACCTGATTTTGGAATAGGAAAATCTGACTGGGGAGAATTTCAATATCTGATATTAACATTCTTACTGGTGAAAATGACTTTATAGATATCAGAAATGTGATGCAAATACACAATTGCTTCAATGTAACCAATCCTACCTTTGAAAATGTTGCATTCTATCATTTTTTCTAACAATGGTTTATAATAATAATTCCTGTGTTGCATGGTCATATGTAAGGAACAATGTTCATGCAGGTTCATTTAATGCAGGGGTGCCCAACCCTGTTCCTGGAGATCTACTTTCCTGCAGAGTTCAGTTCCAACCCTGATCAAACACACCTGTATGTAATTATCAGGTGCTCCTTCAGATCCTAATTAGTTGGTTCAGTTGTGTTTGATCAGGGTTGGAGCTGAACTCTGTAGGAAGGCAGATCTTTATAAACAGGGTTGGGCACCCCTGATTTAATGCATGTGAATTGTTGTTATTACCCACCCCTTGTTCCTATTTTGTCCAAGTGCTCAATTGTACGTAATTGCTGTTATATATGTCAACTATATCGTGGCCCAGTAGTGCACAACACAACAAAATCTCAACAACACAATGAAATCGCCACAGCTAAAAAGGCACAGCACAATGGAAACAAGCTGCAACATAATGGAAACAAGTAACAACATAATTAAATTAGCACAACACAATGGAAATTGTCCTATACTTGCACACAAACGGGGCCCATTCGTTTGCTATGTATTGACATGTGAGCTCTTCTTTAATATTTACAGCATTTCTTCTTTTTAAGCACTGTTAGAGTTGAAAGAGCTATAATAAAAAAATAAAAACAATGTAATTAAAGAGCTGAGTTATGGCAGGGTCTATTGATCTAACCACGTTTTAATATCCAATATATTTTTATGAACCCTTGAAGTTTCTGTAGGACAATACATAATATATCGGCCTTTTTCACAGTGCAGTTTCTATAACCCTGGAGGAAAAAGAAACACTCTTAAATGTGTTAATGTATTTGAAATTCAGATATATTTATAGTACAACTGTACTGTAAACAGGACACGAAAGGTTCAGTAGACTTTTTGCTTTAAACGAATGGTTATTGTCATGGTGTAAAGAACAGAAACTGCTCTTTGTTAATAACTTCCTGGAGATCTACTTTCCTGCAGAGTTCAGTTCCAACCCTGATCAAACACACCTGTATGTAATTATCAGGTGCTCCTTCAGATCCTAATTAGTTGGTTCAGTTGTGTTTGATCAGGGTTGGAGCTGAACTCTGTAGGAAGGCAGATCTTTATAAACAGGGTTGGGCACCCCTGATTTAATGCATGTGAATTGTTGTTATTACCCACCCCTTGTTCCTATTTTGTCCAAGTGCTCAATTGTACGTAATTGCTGTTATATATGTCAACTATATCGTGGCCCAGTAGTGCACAACACAACAAAATCTCAACAACACAATGAAATCGCCACAGCTAAAAAGGCACAGCACAATGGAAACAAGCTGCAACATAATGGAAACAAGTAACAACATAATTAAATTAGCACAACACAATGGAAATTGTCCTATACTTGCACACAAACGGGGCCCATTCGTTTGCTATGTATTGACATGTGAGCTCTTCTTTAATATTTACAGCATTTCTTCTTTTTAAGCACTGTTAGAGTTGAAAGAGCTATAATAAAAAAATAAAAACAATGTAATTAAAGAGCTGAGTTATGGCAGGGTCTATTGATCTAACCACGTTTTAATATCCAATATATTTTTATGAACCCTTGAAGTTTCTGTAGGACAATACATAATATATCGGCCTTTTTCACAGTGCAGTTTCTATAACCCTGGAGGAAAAAGAAACACTCTTAAATGTGTTAATGTATTTGAAATTCAGATATATTTATAGTACAACTGTACTGTAAACAGGACACGAAAGGTTCAGTAGACTTTTTGCTTTAAACGAATGGTTATTGTCATGGTGTAAAGAACAGAAACTGCTCTTTGTTAATAACTGGAATCTTTTCTGGGAGCGACCTAGGCTTTTTCACGCTGATGGCCTGCACCCCAGCAGAGTTGGAGCGGAACTCCTGTCGGACAACATCTCCAGGATGCTACGCTCCATATGACTAGTAAGTCAAATCTCAAATAACTGCCATGATGACTTTTGTTCTACCATAGAAGGACTTGCGCTGTACAATCTATAAAGACTGTGTCTGTT
>NW_015657532.1:0-219 GCF_001515625.1 Sinocyclocheilus rhinocerous | reverse complement strand
TATTTTTTAAAGTTTGGGCTCCTAAACATTAGATCACTCGCACCCAAAGCAGTTATTGTAAATGAAATGATCACAGATAATAGTTTTGATGTACTCTGCTTGACTGAAACCTGGCTCAAACCAAATAATTATATTGGTCTAAATGAGTCTACTCCACTAAGCTACTGTTATAAACATGAGCCCCGTCAGACTGGTCATGGCGGCGGTGTTGCAACAATA
>NW_015657531.1:407-571 GCF_001515625.1 Sinocyclocheilus rhinocerous | reverse complement strand
AGAAGGATTATACACACAACCACCAGCGCATTAAACACACACACATATATATATATATATATAAATATTTAGAAATGGATCGTACTCCCCCACCATGGTTCCCATGTCGGAGCCCCGTCCGAAGAAGCCTCTGGTCCGGACCATCAGTAAGGTGGTCACTATGA
>NW_015657531.1:0-102 GCF_001515625.1 Sinocyclocheilus rhinocerous | reverse complement strand
GGGAGGAGCGCGAGCCGCGACACTAGCCTTCTGTGCCCGTCTCTGGTCCTCAAACCAAGACGGGCCAGGACCCCTGGGTTGTTCGGGCTCCGACCTGGACCT
>NW_015657530.1:1521-2661 GCF_001515625.1 Sinocyclocheilus rhinocerous | reverse complement strand
TTCCAATTATTCTCGATCAAACTGCAGTTGGGTTATTTTGATTAATTAAAAAAATAAATAAATACAGCTAACTAACACAATAAAAGACAATAAAAACATGATAACATAATAAAAAACTTTTAATAAACCGAGTTATCTGTTTTTGCAAATAAACTCTTCACATATTTGGAACAATACTGGTAGCCCAACAGTTGCTGGGCCCCCATGACTTCCATAGTACGAAAAACAAAATACACTACTGGAGTCAATGGGAACCAGAAATTTTCTAGTTACGTACATTCTTCAAAATATCTTCTTTTATGTTTAGGAGCACAAAGAAATTCATACAGGTTTAGAACAACCTGAGGCTGAGTAAATGATGACAGTATTTTCATTTTTGGGTGAACTGTCCCTTTAAAATCTGCGAAAAATAACTCAAGTTTAGACTGGCGCTGTATGAGCAGGTGCGCGCCACGCGAGTCAGGCTAAAACCGCAACGTGCGCATTTGCCAAAATGAATTCTGCCCCTCTGCTTAATGTCCCTGAAAAGTTAAATTAGTTTTTAAACCACAATGCTTAAAATGTGTTTAAATGAAAAGCTTAACCTACATCATGCCGCACAAAACGATTGACAGGCTATATTTCCACCGGTTTATCTCTCAACCCGTAAGCGAATATACTTTGTTCAAACACAAAAAGCAATATACATCCATCAAGTTGTTAACTTGTTAATCAAACTAACCTAAAATCTGTGGGGACGATGACACTGTAATTTTATCTGCTCCATGTGCCCGGTCCACTTGCTGATTCACAACTTCCACTCCATCATCAGCTTTAGTAAAATAATGCTCTCGGTTACTCATTTAACCTCGGTTCCCTGAGATGAGGGAACAAGACATTGCTATGGGAATTACCCTTTCCTCCAAATACTACTGAAGCCTTATTGAATCACACTAGTGAAACTGGCCAATGGCATTCAAGCGCGCGAAATATGAGGGTCTCCCACTCTATATAAAGCAGCGCTTGTACGTCATCTATTCAGAATCTTGACTGAAGCAACTTGGCATTCTAAGATCCTGAGCTAGGTGACACGGCAATAAGAGCAATTTCTCGTTCCCTCATCTCAGGGAACCGAGGTTACGTGAGTAACCGAGAGCGTTC
>NW_015657530.1:587-1184 GCF_001515625.1 Sinocyclocheilus rhinocerous | reverse complement strand
GACCAGCCTGCCGCCATGCAAATGTCCTGAATAGATATGCCATTTGCCCAGGCCCACGAGGACGCGAGTCCGCGGGTTGAGTGGGCCCGAACCCCTATAGGACATTTCACGCCCTTAGAGCTATAAGCCAAAGCAATTGCGTCAACGATCCAGTGTGACAGCCTTTGCTTGGACACAGGCAGGCCTTTTGTGCGCCCTCCAAAGCATACAAATAGCTGGTCCGAGAGCCTGAACTGTCTACAGCGCTCGGTATAAATGTGCTCCGCACGTACAGGGCACAGCAAAAGTGTATTAAGCGACTCCGGCCCGGCCAGTGCTTTGATATTGAGGTGAGTTTTGTATGTTTTTCGACTTTATTGTACTGCATAGTGGAACAGTCAAAACACAAACATGACAATTGCTCTCGCCGCCTACAACAGGCAGGGGGGCGTGGTGAACACACACAACAGAGCGAGCAGACTTTTTCAGTGGCTCGTCTTCGGGGCTGGGTGCAGATTTCCTCCTCCGAGAGACAGCATCAGGAACGCGGCTTTGATTCCGGTGCCGGTGGCCTGCCGTCTCTTTCAGGGCGGGGTCTCTGGCCCTTCGAGCCCTGAC
>NW_015657530.1:0-558 GCF_001515625.1 Sinocyclocheilus rhinocerous | reverse complement strand
GCTTCGGCCAAGGCTGTCTTGGTCTCACCGCCGGCTCATGTTCGCGCCGAACAGCAGCAGAAGAGGCGTGTGGTCTTCCCGCGCGCTGCGCTGAGGAGCAGCGGGAATGCGCAGGAGGGTTCGCGCCGGCGCGCTTTGGCAGGAAGTGGTTAATAGCCTTCGACTGTTTCTGCGCTTCAACGTAGCGCTCCGTGAACGTCTCTACCGCTGCTCCGAAGATACCTGAGGGATTCACGAGAGCGTCCAGAAAAAAACGTCCGTTTTTTCCGAGTCCTTTAACTAGCGGTGATTCGTTTATCAATGAACTGCATTTTTAAACGAATGTAAGCCACAGGTGACGATCTAGCACCACAAGATTCCCCATGTTGCGGCCGATCGTTCGAGCTGTCACCTTCGTTGCTCTGAGGGCCAGATCCGTGTCGCGTCGGAGCTCTTTGAACACTTCAGGGTCCGGCCCGTCCTCATCCAGAGACTTGAGCAGCTTGGCCTGATACACCTGGAGTATCGTCATCGCGTGCAGTGCTGAAGCTGCTTGGCCCGCCGCGGAGAAAGCCTTGC
>NW_015657529.1:0-883 GCF_001515625.1 Sinocyclocheilus rhinocerous | reverse complement strand
CCCAATCGGTGGAATTGTCAGACGGTCCCTTACGCATCAAGCGCCACTATAGCACGTCAAAGCTTTCTCCGGTTTAAATTTGCTGCTACAATACACTTAGGCGGTTTTTAAATAATATTTTCATGTCGATATAAAGTTGTTGCATATTGTTAAAACTAATCGTGGTAGTGGTATCTTTGTAGGACTGTCGACTCTATAGAACAGTGGCACGCGAAAGCGAATGTCTGGCGAATATCGAACCTAAAACTAACTTTACCGCGCTAAAAGCCTTAGGCTTATTGCATGAACCAATCCTTGCAATTCATATATTTAAACCTACATTGTGGCATACAATGTAAAGAGAGAGAGAGAGACACAATACAATGAGAAAAAAAACTGATATTATTTTAGATATTATTATCATAATTTATTATATTTTAAATATGGTATATTAATTATAACTTTTGAGAAGAAAACAATGTTTTATTTTTAATTTCACATTTGTTTCCAAGAGGGTTCATTTACAACAACTTAAGGAAAGGACATGATGTGACGTATGGCGGGCCGGAAGTTCCAAAAATAAGACTAATAACTTGTTGCGGGAAGTCACTATACTATTGCCAGGAGCTACTGAGTTTGCCACGACTCACCTTCCTCACACGGCGGGCGACTCACTCTCCTCAGCTGGCGCCCGCGCCTCACACACACACACACACACACACACACACACGAGCGCGACTTTAGCACTAGATGTAGCAACTTTTATTTTCCATAGAATATTCATACTGACAAACCTAGCGACTTTTTGGGATAAACCTTAGCTATGGTTTAGTTGGGAGATTTTGCCAGTGCTGTCCCAGCGAACGCAAGGTCTGACTTTCCCGGAGAAGTGTCACCTCTCTCG
>NW_015657528.1:12430-14875 GCF_001515625.1 Sinocyclocheilus rhinocerous | reverse complement strand
GTTAGACCTACCTGAAAAACTAAAAAGCAATTTATTTCATTTTTTTGGCCTATCGTTGTTTTTTATTTGTGCTATCATTAGTAATTTCTTTATTTGTCCTTATTTTATTACTGACTGCTTGCTTGTCATTTATTATTCAATTCAAAGTTTGAAATCAAGCTATCTCGTGCTACTGCAACAAAATTACCCCACTGTAAAATCAAAAATACAGTGAGTGAGCAAAAATGTTAAAAGATTATAAAACGCATCTGATTACAGCGATGTGGATGTTTGCATGAGTTCTGCATTTCAGTAAAGTACTCCAGTAAAGTCCAGTCACGTCACGTTTATTTATTTAGTACTTTATGCAATAGATAGCCTTAAATCAAGCAGCTTTACAGCATTAAACATGAAAAACCAGAGTCAGTGTTGCTTTCAGTTAGAATTACAACTTGAATTTCTGTTATAACGCAGCTCCCCAGTGTGGAGCTAACTAATGATAAAATATTTTTATTAGTGGGGGAAAAAACGTTTAATTAAAGTGGTAGTTTGGTTTGCAGAGATCAAAGCTTGATCTAGCTCAGGACTGTTTTGATTATCATAACCCTATAAGGTATTTTAAGAGAGATTGTTGTGAATAAAATAGTTTATCCAAAATAAAACGTCTTATCACTTAACCTTTATTTTGTTTCTTATCCATATGACTTACAAAAAAAGATTTTAGGCAGAATGACGTGTCATTCAGCTACTTTCTCATATAGCTAATTAAATGGTGAATAAGAGTTTCTCTGCCATCTCATTTTGTGTGCCAAAATATTTATTTGTATAATTTATTGTATAATTGTAAGTAAATAATATGATTTTCAAAAGCTGAAGTGATTACCTTAATTTATTTGTTAGAATATGTATAACTCAATATATTAACTAATTGCAAAAGATGAATAATCAAAAAATGTCTACTGATTAATCAGTCGATTAATTTTTCTAATAATCGTAAACTAGTTATTTGGGGTCAAGTTGTGTTTTTTTGATGAAAGGCTTAATAACAGCCAGTTTTAAGGTTTTGGGGACATATCCTAATAACAATGACGAATTCATAATAGTCAGAATAGGATCTATAACTTCTGAAAGCACCTCTTTTAGGAGCTTAGATGGAATAGGGTCTAACATACATGTTGTTGGTTTAGATGATTTAACAAGTTTATACAATTCTTCCTGTCCTATAGTAGAGAATGTGTGTAATTGTTTTCTGGAATTGTAATCTGATGCGATACTGTAGCTGACGGCTGCAAGGTTACAATTTTATCTCTATATCGATCTTGGAAGTAAAGTAGTTCATAAAGTCATTACTGCTGTGCTGTTGGGAAATGTCAACACCTGTTGATGCTTTATTTTTCGTTAATTTAGCCACTGTATTGAATAAATATCTGGGGTTATGTTTGTTTTCTTCTAAAAGAGACGAAAAGTAATCAGATATAGCAGTTTTTAATGCTTTTCTGTAGGATAAAGTACTTTCCCGCCAAGCAATACGAAATACCTCTAGTTTTGTTTTCCTCCAGCTGCGCTCCATTTTCCGGGCTGCTCTCTTTAGGGTGCGAGTGTGCTCATTATACCACGGTGTCAGACTGTTTTCCTTAATCTTCCTTAAGCGTAAAGGAGCAACTGTATTTAAAATAACACTATAATAGTTATAAAGGTTAAAAACACAGTGTTGTATGAGAAATTACACAGACTCAAATTGAAAGGCATAGGAAGACCACGAATGGGCTCATTAAATGCACTGAAACAGTACTGTTCATAGGTTAGCTTATGAATTCATGCTAAGACATTATAAAATCACTGTTATAACATTTAAAATCACATTGAGTAAAAAAAGTTTACCATTTTGTTCGTACAGACATATCAGTTTTTATAATTATGCCAGATTATGATTACAGTGAAACCTGAAAATGACATATACACTCTTAAAAAGAGAAGATTTGCTATAAGTTTTGTGTCACCTATCATTTATTTCAAATATCTATACCTGCAACAAAATGTGTGCATGTATGTCTGTGTTTGTGTGTGTGTCTCTATGTCTGTGTGTTTAAGTATGCTTATTGAGTATTAATAAACTAGTTTAATCATCTCATTTCAGTGTGTGTGTGTGTGTGTGTGTGTCTGTGAGCATATTCTCCATATTGGATGTGTTTTACCATCAGCCATACATCCAGTTTGGCCTAGACCCTAAAATATACCACCTTAAATGCCTTCATGTGCTTGAACCCCGGTCATTGCTGCTTGCAGCTATATTTAGGGCCCGAGCACCGATGGTGTGAGGACCCTATTGGAATTGCTCCGTTTCTTATTATTAGGGCCCGAGCACCGATGGTGTGAGGACCCTATTGGAATTGCTCCGTTTCTTATTATTAGGGCCCGAGCACCGATGGTGTGAGGACCCTATTGGAATTGCTCCGTTTCTTATTA
>NW_015657528.1:8895-9377 GCF_001515625.1 Sinocyclocheilus rhinocerous | reverse complement strand
AAAAACATTTATTATTATTATTATTATTATTATGTTGAAAACAGATTAGATTTTTTTTTCAGGTTTCTTTGATGAATAGAAAATTCAGAAGAACAGTATTTATCTGAAATATAAATCTTTTGTTACATTATAAATGTTTTTATCATCACTTTTGATCAATTTAAAGCATCCTTGCTAAATAAAAGTAATAATTTCTATAATCCCCCCCCCTCAAAAAAAAAATATACTGACTCCAAGCTTTCGGTATAGTCCATGGGTAATGTTACAAAAGCTTTTTATTTCAGATAAATGCTGATCTTTCTATTCATCAAAGAATCCTGATGTACTCAGCTGTTTTAAATATTGATAATAATAATAACAACAACAAATATGTTCCCTTTCAGTCAGTCACATTCGACGTTACATCAGTCGTGACTGACGAACTGGGATCTCGCCCGAGAGCCCAATCACCTTCGAGTGTAAACTAAACAAGCCAATGACAG
>NW_015657528.1:5011-8885 GCF_001515625.1 Sinocyclocheilus rhinocerous | reverse complement strand
TGGCGTGCGTGTTTCGCCACGCGCACCCCGCCCCGCAGCGCGGGTATAAAAGGAGAGCGCGTGCAAACGCACATCAGCTTTTCGCTTCGGAGCCGTCCCTGTTAAGACGAATCTCCGCGAGTGTTTGCAGAAAGAAACAGCTGGCGTTGGTGTCACGGCATGTCAGCGGAGGTTGCCATCCAGGGCTGCTAGAAACCTCGGCGTGCTGCAGCTTCCATTCTGCGGTCTCGCCGCGACCTCCCCTGGGCGCTTCAGCGCTCTCTAAAAGAGTGTTTCCTTTCAAAAAAAGAGCAAATTCTAAAAGAGCTTCACGTTCCGGGCTGCTCTGTTTAGGGTGCGAGTGTGCTCATTATACCACGGTATCAGACTGTTTTCCTTAATCTTCCTTAAGTGTAAAGGAGCAACCGTATCTACAATGCTAGAAAAGAGAGAGTTCATAGTTTTAGTTAAATAATCAAGTTGTTCTGAGGTATTGGATATGCTGAGGAATTGATATAAATCAGGAAGATTACTTACAAAGCAGTATTTTGTGGTAGAAGTGATGGTTCTACCATACTTGTAACAAGGAGTAGAATTTACAGTTTAAGCTATATGAAGTTTGCACAAGACTAGATAATGATCTGAGATATCATATCGCTTGGCTGCATAATTTCAACACCATTAACATCAATTCCATGTGACAGTATTAAATCTAGAGTATGATTTCGACAATGAGTAGGTCCTGACACGTGTTGTCTAACCCCAATAGAGTTCAGAATGTCTATGAATGCTGATCCCAATGCATTTTTTTAATTATCAATATGGATATTAAAATCACCAACAATTAATCTGCAGCCAGCACTAACTCTTAAGCAAATTCTTTAATAAAGTCTGTATGGTGCCCTGGTGGTCTGTATACAGTAGCCAGTACAAACATCACAGGGGATTTATCATTAACACTTGTTTCTCTGGATAATGTTATTGCCAGGGAGTCACCACAATCACCTCAGTCTCCACCAACTACACTCTACACTTGTCTGGTCTCAAACATTGTATGCTTGACTTACCTGTCCCTTACCTGTGTTTACTTACCTGCCAGTTGTTCCAACGATCTGCTCCTCAATCTCCACCGTTCCTGTGCTCCACCGTTTCCCCGCTCCATCGCTCCCTCGGATTACCTGGAAAGGAAAAGGATGTTATCACTCAGATAAGACCCAAGAGATCCTTTCCCATTCCCCGCTCACTTACCTGGATTCTCCTCATTCTGTGTTCAATAAACCTGATGTTTGTATTTCACCTACCTCTGTGTCCCGTGATTATATGCTGACAGAAGACCAGACCTGGACCGAAGACCGGAGTTGGCATTCCCGAGCCCCGCGGCTGTGGACCCCTTCAAAGAGCTGGTCAGCGCTCTTCGAGCAGCTCTCTCTCCGGTCACACACCCTCCGTCTGCCTCTGCCAGTCCCATGGCCATCCCTACCACCTATTCGGGTGAGGCGGTTGAATGTAGCGGTTTTCTACTTCAAGTTTCTCTCTATATTGAGATGCAATCCTATAAGTTTTCCAATGAACATTCTAAAGTGGCCTTTCTGATCTCCCTGCTAACCAGACGGGCTTTGCTCTGGGCGCGAGCTATCTGGAACTCGCAGAGCACACTAATTAACTCGTTCAAGGCTTTCTCTAGCCATTTCATGGAGGTTTTCGGCCTATCCACCAGCTCGCT
Organism: Sinocyclocheilus rhinocerous; assembly: GCF_001515625.1. NCBI lineage: Eukaryota > Metazoa > Chordata > Actinopteri > Cypriniformes > Cyprinidae > Sinocyclocheilus > Sinocyclocheilus rhinocerous. The sequence continues at coordinate 7,183 of NW_015657528.1, read as the reverse complement.
CTCCATAGCCGACCAACTCATCCGCCTCCGACAATGAGGTTACTCGGCTAGTGATTATACTCTGCAGTTCCGGATTCTGGCGGCCTCTTGTGGATGGAACGAGACGGCGCTACTCACTGCTTACCGACAAGGTTTGGATCCGCAGATCAGAGCACAGATGGTGATATATGATGACAATGTCGGCCTGGTCAGGCAGAAGGCCGTAAAGATCTCCCAACGTCTCACGGCTTGTCAGCCCAACAAAACCGCTCATTCTCCGACCTCACCAGCTGCCGGTCCTCCAGTACCAGAACCGACATCTAGCCTCGGGGTTGTGTCTATAATGTGGAATCCCGGGGCACTTCATTAAGACGTGCCCCTCTCGTCCCCCACGCCCAGCAGTGAGTACTCTCCAATTAGAGCCTGTTATATCTACCCTGCCACTGTTAACCGTACAACTACTCACCCCACATCATTCCGTTTCAGTGTCAGCCCTCGTGGACTCGGGGTCCTCAGGCAATTTCATCTCACACGCCCTCCTAAGACAGCTCAACTTACCCTGTCTGAGACAGGCTCAAGAGCTTAAGATCGAGACCATACAAGGAAAGCCGCTCGGGCGTGGGTACATCAAATTCCGTTCTCCGCCGATCACTCTGCAAGTGGGCTGTCTACATCAGGAAACAATCTCCTTTCTGGTACTGGAGGGTCCCACCGTGGATATCGTCCTGGGAAGCCCAACATTCACCCGAAGTCAGATGGGATTCCAGCGAGATCCTCCGATGGAGTGAGGCTTGTATCCAAAACTGTCTCTCAACGTCCCGGCGCCCCGATTTAAGAACCCCAGTCTCCACATTCCCTCCACCCTAGTGGAGAGCCCCGAACCTCTCGAGGTGCCGATGATCCCATCTGACTATGCGGCGTTCCAGGATGTCTTCATCAAACAGGCAGCCACGAAGTTACCACCGCACCGGCCATGGGACTGTGCCATTGACCTGCTGCCTGGAGCTAAACTCCCTAAAGGTCCCTGTCCATCCCGGAGCGCAAGGCAATGGAGGAGTACATCAAGGAGGCTCTCCAACAACAGTTCATCCACCCTTCCACCTCACCGACGGCCTCAAGCTTCTTCTTTGTGGGCAAGAAGGATGGAGGCTTGCGGCCATGCATCGACTACCGGACCCTCAATGAACACACTGTCAAGCTCCCCTATCCTCTTCCCCTGGTCCCAGCCACCCTCGAGGAACTCCATGGGGCTCGCATCTTCTCGAAGCTGGACCTGCGTAGCGCCTACAACCTTGTTCGTATCCGGGAGGGCGACGAGTGGAAGACGGCATTCATCACTCCCTCAGGCCACTATACATATCAGGTCATGCCATATGGCCTCTCCAACTCACCGTCCGTCTTCCAGGGATTTATGAACAAGGTGTTCCGGGTGTTCCTCCACAAATTTGTCATACTAGATGAGCCCCAGAGACAGATCCCCAGTGAAGACCTTGTCTCCTAGACGGCCACCGGGACAATACCACAGGAACCAGTTGAGCCCTCTGCACAATGTGACTTTGCTGCAGCCTTCAACTCACCGTCCGTCTTCCAGGGATTTATGAACAAGGTGTTCCGGGTGTTCCTCCACAAATTTGTCATAGTGTACATCGACGACATCCTGATTTACTCCCGGAACCTGGCCGAACATTGCCACCACATCACGCAGGTCCTACACCAACTCAGGAAGCACCATCTCTACCTGAAGCTCAAGAAGTGTGAGTTCCACCTCCCCACGGTTCAATTCCTCGGCTACATCCTCAGTGCAGATGGCATTCAGATGGACCAGGGGAAGGTCCGATCCATCTGTGACTAGCCCCAACCACAGTCTGTTAAGGAAATCCAACGATTCCTCGGCTTGGAGAGACACATTCTGTCAGTTTAAGTCTAGATTAAAGACCCATCTCTTTAACCTGGCTTACACATAACACACTAACACATTTCTAATATTCAAATCCGTTAAAGGATTTTTAGGCTGCAATAATTAGGTCAAACGGAACCGGGAACACTTCCCATAACACTCGATGTACTTGCTACATCGTTAGAAGAATGGCATCTACGCTAATATCAGTCTGTTTCTTTCTTATTCCGAGGTCACCGTAGCCACCACATCCAGTCTGTATCCAGATCAGATGGTCACTGCAGTCACCCGGATCC
>NW_015657528.1:0-4920 GCF_001515625.1 Sinocyclocheilus rhinocerous | reverse complement strand
CGTAGATCCCACCTTCTCACACGCCATGATTGGTCCATTATGTACAATGCTTGCATGTTATTGGTCAAACTACTTTTTGATCATTACCGGGACAAGACCACAGGAACCAGATGATTCCTCTGCACAATGTGACTTTGCTGCAGCCTTGAATTGAACTGCTGGTTCGTCTGGCCAGAGGAGAACTGGCCCCCCGACTGAGCCTGGTTTCTCCCAAGGTTTTTTCTCCATTCTGTCACCGATGGAGTTTTGGTTCCTTGCCGCTGTCGCCTCTGGCTTGCTTAGTTGGGGACACTTCATTTCCAGCGATATCGTTGACTTGATTGCACAGATACTATTTAAACTGAACGGAGCTGGATGATGACATCACTGAATTCAATGATGAACTGCCTTTAACTGAAAAATGAGTTTTTACAAAATTGTCATTTTGCATTATTGACACACTATTTTCCTAATTAATCCTCTACAGTTGACTTGACTTTGCCAATTTCTACCGTAGATTCATTCAGAACTTCAGTATCCTCTCTGCCCCCCTCACTTCCATGGTCCGTCAGAAACCCAAGTCTCTGTCTTGGAACCCCGAAGCTCGAGCCGCCTTCAAGAAGCTCCAGGAGGCCTTCTGCACTGCTACCATCCTCACACACCCGGATCCCCAACTCCCGTTCATCGTAGAGGTGGATGCCTTCACCACCGGCATGGGAATAGTGCTGTCACAGTACCACATAGCCTCCCCGACTCCATCCTTGCGTTTATTACTCCAGGAAGCTTTCCCCAGCGGAGCGCAACTATGACATCGGAAACCGGGAACTGCTCGCCATCAAGCTGGCGCTGGAGGAATGGCGGCACTGACTGGAGGGAGCACAACACCCCTTTACTGTCATCACAGACCACAAAAACCTCAAATATCTCCACAGTGCCAAGCGACGAAACCCCAGACAGGCCCGCTGGGCCCTCTTCTTCACCCGGTTCCAATTCACCATCACTTATCAACCAGGAAACAAGAATGTCAAGGCTGATTCACTCTCCCGCATTCATGCCCCCGACAAAACCTCCGCACCTGAACCCATACTTCCTCCAGCCATCCTTATTAACCCCATCCGGTGGGCCCTGGATGAACAAATCCGCCTCGCCACTCTGACCGAACCCGCTACGCTGGGAGGCCCAGAAGGTAAAACCTACATACCCACCTCCTTAAAGGGGTCATATGATGCGATTTCAAGTTTTCCTTTCTCTTTGGAGTGTTACAAGCTCTTGGTGCATAAAGAAGATCTGTAAAGTTGCAAAGACTAAAGTCTCAAATCCAAGCGAGAGAGAGAGAGAGCGCGAGAGAGCACATACCAGCTTCATCACTGTGTCTGTCACACGACTCTGTTGCCCTTTCGGCTTGAGCTGATGGTAAAACTAACGACATTATTAATATCTTGATATTTACTTTGAGAGCTGACGCTCGCGATTATGGTAAGGGGCGTTGCATTTCCGACGCGTGCTTGTGGTGTTTGGCCAATCACAATGCACTGGGTCAGTTGGCCAATCAGAGCAGACTGCGCTTGTCAAAGGAGGGGGCTTTGTTGAAAACGACGTGTTTGAGAGAGGCGGGGCATAGAGGACCTACAATAATGTACAGTATTTGAAAAATAATGTGTTTTTTGAACATTAAAGCATGTCAACATATTCTGTTACACCAAATACACAAAATAATTATCTTTAAAATAGCATAATATGACCCCTTTAAGTTCTACCCTTCTTGGCTCCCTTCATGCTTCCCCGGGCTCTGGACACCCAGGCAGCCAGTGTACTCTCTCGCTCCTCCAAACTCGGTACTGGTGGCCCAGTATGGCCCGGGATGTCTCCCAGTATGTTCGTGGATGCTCAGTCTGTGCCATTTCCAAAACGCCACATCACTTGCCCGCCGGAAAATTGGTCCCATTACCCATCCCCAGTCGTCCCTGGTCCCACGCCTAGCCTATCCTCAGGATATCGGCCCCAGACTAACGGACAGACTGAACGGAAGATACAGGAGATTGGGAGGTATCTCCGGGCCTACTGTCATGACAACCAGCACAGCTGGAACCGCTTCCTCCCGTGGGCCGAGTATTCACAGAATTCCCTCAAGCAAACCACCACCGGCCTCACCCCGTTCCAGTGCATAATCGGCTACCAACACCCTCTGTTCCGCTGGACGGGAACCCTCCGACGTTCCAGCAGTAGACCACTGGTTCCGAGTGAGCGAGAGAGTTTGGGACTCAGCTCATGTTCAACTCCAGCAGCCAGTGCAGAGACATAAGACCTACGCAGATGCCCACCGGTCTACCCCCCCGTCTATCGTCCCGGAGATAAGGTCTGGCTCTCCACCCGGGATCTACGTCTCCGCCTGCCCTGCCGGAAGCTGAGTCTCCGCTACATCGGTCCCTTCACCATCGAGAGGCAGATTAATGAGGTCACCTTCCGTCTCCACCTCCCAGCCCGGTATCGTATCCACCCAGCATTCCATGTCTCACTCCTAAAACCTGCCTCTCCCTCCGTCACAGAACCCGACGAGCCAGCAGTACCTCCTCCTCCCGAGATCATCGAGGAGCCCCTAGTCTACAGGGTGCAGGACATCTTGGACTCCCGGCGACGGGGTGGTCGTCTAGAATACCTCATTGATTGGGAGGGATACGAGCCAGAAGAAAGATCCTGAGTGGCCCGGGACGATGTGCTGGATCCCTCTCTCCTGGCCGAGTTTCACCAGAACCACCCTGACCGTCCCGCACCCAGAGGCCGTGGCCGACCCCTTCGCCGTAATAGGGCACCTGGAGGAGGGGGTACTGTCAGGGAGTCACCACAATCACCTCAGTCTCCAATAACTACACTCACCAGATCCCAATCACCTGATTACTGAGCACCGCCGTCTGTCAGCACTAATCAGCAGCACTATATCCTCGCACTCCTCCCGCACACTCACTGATTATATGTCTTCAAATATCCCATCAAATACATCTCCATTATTTTCTCCTTCCAAGAAAATCATAAAGGGTTTCCAAGCATCCTCAAAAGCCTTATATCTGCCCTTAATAATATATGTTATTTTCTCCAATGACATGTTTGTTGCCAACTCCTTTAACCATCTCCCTATACTTGGTGCCTCTACCTTTTTCCAGTGAAGAGCTATGAGACGTTTAGCTTGTAGAGTACACATATAAACAAATATATGTTCTCTTCTTCTCAATTTAAAGTTATTAGGATACAAATTTAATATAAAAACATTTGGTTCAAGGGGAATATGTAAGTAACATTAATTATTTTACTTATCGAATTTTGCACTCCCTTCCAAAACTTCAAGATTTCTTCACACTCCCATACACAATGAAAGAAAGTACCTTTAAATAAATTACATTTAGGACATATGTCTATGATATTTTCATTAAATTTGTTTAATAATACTGGAGTTACATACACTCGCATTAGCCAATTATATTGTAGCAGTTTCAATCTTGTATTAATAGTTTGCATCTGAGCATCTCTGCAGGCCTCTCTCCAATCATCTATTGAAATCTCCTCATTGAGGTCCTTCCTCCATGCCTCTAAACGAGAGTTTGCAGACTCCTGAGATCCTTCTACAAACATGTTATATAAAAGTGAAATCAAACCTTTACTATTACAATTTTTGGTAATTTCCTTTTCCAAAATGGATAAAGGGGGTATATTAATAAAACATTTATGAAATGACAAAATAAAACTCCTTACTTGTAAATACCTAAAAAACTGATTTCTAGACATATCAAATTTGGTAATCACCTCTTGAAAGGACATCAATCTATCTTTCACATATAAATCCTCCACAATATAAATTCCCTTTTTGCCCATAATTTAAAGCCTAGATCTGTTCTTCCCGGAATAAATTTAGTATTTCCCCATATAGGGCAATAACGAGATAATTAATTTGTGTATGAAATATTAAAATATCTCTGCGTTTCATGCCACACCCTTACCATGTTTAAGACTATTGGATTAGTCACATTTTCTTTAATACTTTGCGATCTGAATCATATAAGTATGTATCCAGGGATAGATCTGATTTGACTGATTTTTTTTCTAATTCTAGCCAAGTAGGTGGGTCTTGAGAAGATGAAAAGAAAAACATAATAAATCTTGATTGAGCTGTCAAATAATACCATTGAAAATTAGGGCAATGAAGTCCTCCTCTATCATAAGGCAGATATAAAAGGGATAGCCTAAGTCTTGATCTTCTATTATATAAGGCAGATATAAACTGTAAGGCCTGAGTCTTGATCTTCTATTATTACATATGGATTTAGTTTCTTGAGTCTAGAAAATAATGAGCTTGGAGGTGCTAGAGGGATATTTTGAAATAAATATAAGAATTTAGGCAATATATAAATTTTTAGTATATTTATTCTCCCTATTACAGAGATGGGTAGTGAGGTCCATCGTTCAATTGACTTTGCTACCATATCAAAAACAGATTCATAATTTGTTATAACTACATCCTCCACCTTTGGGACAATTTTAATACCCAAATATGTGAAGACACTGGATGTTTTAAACATGTTAATGTTATTTGTAGGATTATTTCTTTCTTCCTCATTCAATATCATTATAGAAGATTTTGAATTATTAAACCGATACCCTGATATTTTCCCAAATATCTCGATTAGATTAAGTAGAGTTTGAATAGATATATCTAACTTCTTTAAAAACAATATAACATCATCTGCAAAAAGAGCTATTTTGTGTTCAAAACCGGCGATTGTTATTCCTTCTATATCTTTATTTCTTCTAACTGCAATTGCAAATGGTTCGATGGCTAAAAGAAAAAGCAGCGGAGAAAGAGGAGAGCCCTGTCTACAACCTCTAGAAATATTAAATGGCTTTGATACCATATTATTAGTCAGGACCTCAGCTATGGGGTTATTATATAAC
>NW_015657527.1:825-1085 GCF_001515625.1 Sinocyclocheilus rhinocerous | reverse complement strand
GCTCAGCGCCAGCCAGCAAAAGCAGATTTGAATTTAGCAGCTGATTATATGATGCACTGGACGTTCTGTGTGATTGTATTAAATATAGAAAATATTAATTCACTTTGAATGGGCATGACGCCTCTGATTGTGATTGTAGGCATTTTTATATTTATGTATACAATAATAATATTTTACATTTTAATCCTTTAATTTTTCATTATTAAAAATGTTTGTGTGCTGCTGCGCATCCCTGTGTGTGTAATAAGCAAAGTGTACGC
>NW_015657527.1:0-252 GCF_001515625.1 Sinocyclocheilus rhinocerous | reverse complement strand
CGCAGCCTCTCCAGGAGAAATCAAAACGCGCAACACTCAGAAACTCAGCATCCTGAGGTAAAAATTCAAAATGGAAAGTTTTTATATTTAAAATGCAGTTAGTTAGGCAACATCACACAACGTTTTCACCATTACCTCTGTTTAATAGTTCTATAAACAGTTGAATGAGCAAATACAATAATATTAGGTCACTTACAATTTTAGGCAGAAATACAGCGCATCTCACAGCAACCAGCCGATTCATTGCTGATC
>NW_015657526.1:17434-20149 GCF_001515625.1 Sinocyclocheilus rhinocerous | reverse complement strand
TGGATCGGGGCAAACTACCACCGCCCCGTCGACCTCCCAGACACCTCTGGACTGAGCTGGAGGGAAGGGATCATCTGGTGTCTGGAGAGTGTCTATCCCCGATCCAGAACACAGCCAGACCCAGAGCCAGCCCACCATCACCCCGCTGTGCGGAGCTCAAGCCCGAGCCCACCGCTGACGGAGAGCCCGAGACGCATTGAACGCCGTAACACATATGTTCTTCTATGATATGCTTCGTAAGGTTAAAGTACATCCAGCCTGTTACTTAGAATTGGATTACAGAACAACTGTTTTGCACATTGTAATGGATTAAAACCTATGATAAGAGATCTACCATGGCACATAAGGAAATATGTGACACAGATATTACAAAACCATGCAAATAAAGTCTTTCTTTATGATACAAGTCAGGGGTATTCAATAAAAGTTCCAGGAGGTCTGGTCTCTTCCAGCGGGGGAAGATTTATGGGCCATTCTACAGAATTGGTCCAAAGCCAGAGTTGGAAACATCTTGAAAAATTTTTTTTATGTATGCATATTGTATAATATCCAAGGTACACATTTCTAGTAATTTTGCAGCTAATTATCATATTGTATTTTCAGAAAGTTTTGCTTCGGCTCTCTGTCTCTGCCTCGGGCTCCTCCTCCCCCTGCTCCGCTGCCATCGGTCGGCCCCCTGGAGTCGTCAGCCCTTCCTCCACCATGGCTCCTCCCTTCATCGGCTCCACCGTGGGTCACCTTCATGGCTGTGGCCTGGGTCCCGCCTGGCTCCTGCCTCCGTTGTCTCCACCCTGGACTCTGTTTGCCATTCTCCTCCCGGGTGTCCGTCCTCCACCCCAATCTCCTCCTGAGTTCCCCTCCGTCCCTCCCTTTGTTGTTCCTGCGGCGCGAGGATGCGCCTTCCGCCCCCGAACTGTCACACCCCTGGACTGTTTGTGTGTGTTTTTCTCCCCATGTGCTCCGTGACCTAGTCTTCTCCCTTGTTTGATTGTGCTCATTCGGTTCAGGTGTGTCTCGTCATCTTCCCTCATTTAGTCTTGTATTTAAAGTGTTGTCCGTTCCTTTGTCCGGTGTCGTCGATGCTACGTGTGTGTTCCTGCCTGCCCTGTGTTACCCCGTTTGGATTATTAAAGACTGTTATTCGTGACTCTCCTTCGTCTCTGTGCTCCTTCGCTCCTACACAGTAGTCACTGTGACAGTTAATAGTAAATCAATAACAATTACATTTTTAACAATATTTCAAATGTAATTTATGAGATTTGTTGTATTTTGAATCCAATTTTTCTTTGTAAAAGGCAAAAAGTTGATCATAAGGACTGTTTGGGTGTGTTTTTCTCCCCATGTGCTCCGTGACCTAGTTTTCTCCCTTGTTTTTTTGTGTTTATTCGGTTCAGGTGTGTCTCGTCATCTTCCCTCGTTTAGTCTTGTATCTAAAGTGTTGTCCGTTCCTTTGTCCGGTGTCGTCGATGCTACGTGTGTGTTCCTGCCTGCCTTGTGTTACCCCGTTTGGATCATTAAAGACTGTTATTCTTGACTCTCCTTCATCTCTGCGCTCCTTCGCTCCTACACAGTAGTCACTGTGACAGTTAATACTAAATCAATAACAATTACATTTTTAACAATATTTCAAATGTAATTTATGAGATTTGTTGTATTTTGAATCCAATTTTTCTTTGTAAAAGGCAAAAAGTTGATCATACTGATTTCAAAGTTAAGGATTCATTAGTTTGAATATACATTGAACCAAAAACTATCATAACATCTCAGTTGATAATTCAGTATACTTTATTTTTGACAAAACATCCCATGTTTCGGTCGTGACTGCACATTTTCAATAGTGGCAGAAATGCTTTGGTAGTGACCACATCACATTACAGAATTTTAACTCACAAACTAAAACACTATTACAACATACTAAAATACAAAAAATAAAATTGCATAATTGTACTAATATTTTGTTTATTTCCCCCAAATATGAGGATTATGTGTTCCCTTTTGTCACTACCGAAACAATGATGACATGTTTCGGTTGTTACTGTTTTGGTAGTGACAATTCTACAACACCCAAAACAACCAAAGATGTGGCGTTTCGGTAGTGACTATTTTAGATACTTTTTAATCTAGCTCAAATATGCTAATCAGCACATGGTTAGCTAGCACAGTTCTGAACAGTGGTACACATATAAAAACTAAATATTATGTAATAACTCCCAAAAAGTGTGCTTCATTGCAGAAAAAAGGTGTTCGGTAGTGACGTTCCTTAAAGTTACACACAGATTTTTCAGACTTTTGAATACATTTACCTCAAAATGATAGGACCTATCTAATCGCACCTTGTAGCTATGAGAGAGAGGGACACAGAAATATTTCCTGGTGATAAATTTATGGGTTTAGTTAAAATCAGTTTCAACCCTCAGACTAAAACATACACTGTTTCGGTAGTGACATGAAAATGCGGGACTGATTTTTTTTTACATAAAGTTTCATAATTTACAAAGAAAATATAAAATAAATATTTTTTTTTAACTTCACTTTTTAAAAGAATCAAAAAGATTATTTTAAAAACAACAATGGAAAAAAAATAAAAAAATAATTTCAATATAATTTTTATAAGTTGAAATTTAGGGGTAAGGGTTCGGGACAGCCACCTCCCAATTCAAAGTACCCAATAAATGATGATTTTATATATATATATATATATATATATATATAGAG
>NW_015657526.1:3149-17274 GCF_001515625.1 Sinocyclocheilus rhinocerous | reverse complement strand
CACAATTTGAGTTGAATTACTGAAATAAATGAACTTTTCCACGACATTCTAATTTATTGAGATGCACCTGTATATTAAGTTTACTAATATTTTAAATATTATTATGGGTTTCAATAGATAATAGAAGGATCTTAATAAACATCTAAGATTTGAATACTTAAAAGCTTTTTAAATGTTTTTTTTTTATAGAAAATATGATAGATATATAGATATATGGACATGTGACAGAAAAAAATACTGTTTCTGTTCAGGGCTTTCCTTCTGAAATCTGGACCATATTCATAATTTTCTTAAAATAAACGTCTACTGAAAACAATAATCAAAAGCTCTCATCATGAGCAGAAAGTTTAGTTTAAGTTCTGTCCTTGCTGTCTACTAACAATTTCCCCAATTATAACAATGACATGATTGTTTTGAAAAGCTGTTAGCACACTGATTAAATGGCTGTATTATATGAGACACAGTTGCCCTGCTCCCTCCAAAATAGACAAAAATTCATATTCAAGACCAGGGGGTAAAAATGCCCCCCACGCACTCAAAATAAATCTATTGCGGCTGTCACTATTAAAGGGAAATGTGAAAATAAATGAACAGTGTTGTGGCACAGTTACAGATATGCTCACGTGGCATGCAAGATTATCTTTTTCTCCAGTGTTTGGGCATTAAAAAGAATCACATGTATTTGTTGATCTTGTGAATTCAATAACCAATAAGATGAGTTTAGAGTTACCGGTGAAGACACGAGTCATTACATGAACATTATTAACGTCAGTTGACTACATAAGCTAAAGGGTCATGAAACCCTAAACTAAATTTTCTGAGACTTTAACAAAGTTATGTGTGTTAAACATAGTAGAAGACACCATCCATTAGTATTATTGTCTTCAGGAATATATTCATTTCATGCTCTGGCTTGGAAACGTAGGACAACATTTACATGATGCAGCTGTACGAGTCAAGAACGTGCTGAATGTCAAGTCACCATGATTTATATAGCGCTATTTACAATGCAAATTGTGTCAAAGCAGCTTTTCAGTATTAAACGGGGAAATAGTGTGTCGAAATAGAGTGTCTTTCTCCTCTGGCCAGACAAACCCAGTTTAAATCTAAGCTGCAGCAGAATCAGATTGTGCAGAGGACTCATCGATGGCTGTCTAGGAGACGAGGTTTTCGGAGGGGATCAGACTCTGGGGCTAATCTAGATGTCCTGGTCTCCGCTGACATTTCATGTTGTCCATGTTAACGTTCCATACCCTTAGAATATCTGGGTTGCATCCATTTATCCTTGTTGCATCCATTCCTTTGGATCGTCCATGGACAGATTCCATTTGGTCAGTTGTATGTTGTTTTCTGAGCAGTGGTAGGTTGTTTTTCTCCTTATTTTGATGCAGCTTGCATTTCTGAGAACCTTCTCACAATTTGACTCAGCCGACATGTAGGTTTCCGCAAAGTTAAGGTGATCCTCGTACTTGAAAGCGCTGAAGTTGTCGAGGACACCGTGGTGTTTTGCATCTTTTGTAAGATTTTGTGAGTCCTTCAAAGTTCCTCCTGCACCAAGTTCTGCACAGTTCCAAGAATGGGCCAGAATTGAGTTGCTTTAGTCACCTGGAGCTCCAAAACTGCTCATGTTCCTTCAAATGTCCATGTTTTTATAGCGTTCCCCTGAAATGGATTGCAGTAGACCAAAAACATAGTACTGACCACCAGCCTTGTTGTGCACTTCAGTTCTGTTGGAACGCACTGTGTCTAACAGTGTCCTAAAAACAGTCTTTGCATGGCATTCCTTGTGATCCGAACACATCAGAGAGTGTGGAGGAACTTTATTTTTGTCACAATAAGAGACTCAAAGCAGTGAGGAAGACACACAAGTGAGTTACGATGTTTTCCATGTGTTACTATTGCTTTGTCTGTTAGATAGTTTGATATGTATTGAGTGTTTTTCTGTAGAGATTTGCTTCGCCGTTTATGTGGATAACACAGTCATTCTCTTAGTGCACTGATTCCAGCCATATGCTGTAATATTGAATAAAAGCTTTAAGCAATCTTCATGTGATATCTACAGTTTTGTACCCAGAAAATGTGAGCCTGAGTGCGATTAAGGGACACAAATGTATGATGCAATGGTGCTCTTGAATCTGTGAGGGACATTTTTTATGTAATGGCCTCAGAAGGAGGCGAAGGCATTTCCAATATCACAAAATGCAATGTAAAGACAAAGCATGCTCAGATCAAATACCATTGCTGCGTCCCAATTCGCATTCTATCCGTCCTAAATAGTATTCGAAAATAGAATTAGTATGTCCCAAATCATAGTATGTTGAAAAGAGTGTGCCAAAGATTCCCGGATGGTCTACTACTTCCGGTTATGATTCAAAGTACAGATCGATGTGCACTCTAACGGCTAATAAACATTTGAATCCAAGGTGTTTCGTAATGGTTCTAGGAGAAGCAGCAAGGACAGGAGGAGCTAATGATTATTTGTATTAAATATAGTCCTCCCATTTTTCATAGGAGTTTGTTTCTTCTCAGCTACAATTTTGTAAATTATTTAGAGCTATAAAAAGATGTTAACCGGTGTTACTATGATAGAATGAAAGTCCATGACAAATTGTATGCTGATTGAAATATTTTTAATACGTTTACATTGATTGTGCGTAACTAGGCAACAACGTTTTCTTCCGTTAAATGACGCCTTTGTAGTATGTCCCAGAATACTCTTTTGCTACACACTTAAAAGTATGTACTTTTCCATAACAAAAAAAGTACATACTTTTAGTACATAGTATAAGTAGGCGAATTGGGACGCAGCTCGTGTATCCATTTGAATACATCATGTGATTCAAGAATTTAGACTCGCCCAAAAAGTGCTTATCAGTAGAACCTACAGTCATGTGACTAGCTTAGATCATTAACCAATCACCAGAAGAAGACGTGATTTTTACTTAACTGTACAGATTTAAATGCACCAGAATAATACTTCTACCGCCGTGTTAGTGCTGTGTATTTGCTGCCTTTATACAATTGTTTTACATATTTAATGCTTGCTTTCTTTGAATTTAACCAATTCTATTAAACTTCTGCAGCAAAAAAAATCAGTTTTATTTGAAATGATTGAAGTCACAAATTAAAGGCCACTACATGTTTAAATAAATGACAATAAGCACGCATTAGGAGAATTCGACTTAACAGGGCTGAATATATATATATATATTTGTGGTAGTCTCCCATTCACCACTATAGAGTTACCCATCTATGATGACTGCGCTGCTGAGAAACACGGAAATGTGAAAAGGGTCTATTAAAAAAAATAAGATTGTTTGGTAACCCACATTCTTCGAGATATCATATTTTGTGTTCAGCAGAAGAAAGACATTAATACAGGTTTGGGACAATGTGAGTGAGCAAATAATGACAGAAATGTAATTTTTGGGTGTACTATTCCTTTAATGACAAGCGGCAGCATGTTTAGTAGCTACTGTCCCTTTAAGAGCTGCACGCATCCGTTTCTCTCTCAACTGTTTACTTTTGTTTTAGACATAACCAACTGTGTTTAAATGTAAACCTTGTGTGTTTTTGACCGTATTAGATGCAAAATCAATCAGACGTGCACAGATGTGTGCACAACTATGTGCACGCACACACACACACATGTTCTGTGTTTACAGCAGAGTTGGTAGCTATTGTTATGGCTCTCCAGTGGGTAGAGGAAAATAGAATTAAAAAAAGCAGTAATATGTTCAGATTCATTGGCTGCGTTAAAGAGCATCCAATCAGGCCAGTCTAACTGCAGACAAGATGTCATACTGGAAATACTGCAGTATATATACTGTATATAGAATGGAAAAATCAAGGCATTTTTATTTCATTTATTTGGGTTCCAGCACATGCTGGAGCTGAAGGAAATGGGGAAAATGCAGATAAGCATGCTAAGAATTCTTTGAACTGGAATCAGATAGGAATTGACATAAAAATGAGTAAGGCAGAAGCAAAAATAATAATTAGGAAAGCTCTTATAAATGCACGGCAGGAACTTTGGGAGAAGCAGAAGACTGGACGACATCTATATAGAATTCAAAGAGAAGTAGGAGTACGTAACAATGACATGGGATTGAGAAGACGAGAAGAATTAAAACAGGACATACTGCATTGAATAGAAATCTAAATAGAATCAAGACACATCCGAATGGATCGTGCATGCATTGTGGGATTGTTGAAACTGTAGAGCATGCGCTGCTGCATTGTAGAGCATGTAACAACGAATGCCAAACGCTAGAAGCTAACGTAATAGAAGATGGTGGAAGCGTGATGTTAGAAGATATAAGTAAGCTAAAAAGGAATACGTTTAACTTTGTTAAAATATCTTAAACATCATTATATTCTTATGTAATGTCCTGTATCTTTATTTATTTATTTATGACTATTATTATTATTATTTAGTATGATACACATGCATCGATGCTCCACACTCCAGTTCAGATGGTGGCGGTAAAGCACTAATAAACTAGTCTGCCAACCGCTAATAAACATTAGAAGAAGAAGAAGAGAGACAGAACACAGCAGCCGTGCAGAGCGACCTGCAGAAACTGTGTGAAATCATAATAAAGGACAGAGAACAGGCTAAAGACTGCACTTTAGAGCGGACGAGCAAACCTGAAGTCACCGGAGTGAAGACGAGGCGGAGACTCGAGGAGCATCAATAGATATTGAGTTCTTGTCTCGGTGAGTTATATTTCACATATTCCCGATGTTTTTTTTGTGTGCTAGAGATGTGTTTCAAACTCGCTAGCTAACTGAGATGAGTTGTGTTGTGTGGGCCGCGTGCGAGACGCGAGCTAACGCTAGCCGTGTGTAAACATGCTAACGAGTTACTGATGTTAAAGTGTGCCATAAAAGTGTTCAATAACTAAATGTAGGTTCATATGAACGTGATGCTGTACTGTAATTAAAGCTATTTAACTGGTTAACAGTCTCACATCTGCCTGATAAGACTTAACAAGAGGGAATATAAAAGTAATGCCTCTTCATGTCGAAAAGGGATAATTAATAATGCTAAAAACAGATTGACACACAGACAAAATATACATGAGTTGAATTTGTTTCACGTTTACACTGCTGTTCAACAGTTAGGGATCTGTAAGACTTGATGTTTTTAAAGAAGTCTCTTCTGCTCATCAAGGCTGCGTTTATTTGATCAAAAATACAGAAAAAAACAGTAATCTTGTAAAATGTTATTACAATATAAAATAATGGTTTCTATTTTAATATCCTTTAAAATATAATTTATTTCTGTGATGCAAAGCTGAATTTTCAGCATCATTACGCCAGCATAAAGAGTCCCATGATCTTCAGAAATCATTCTAATATGCTGATTTATTATTAGAATTATCAACAGTTGTGCTGCACAATATTTATTTTTTTTATAAACTGCGATACTATTTTCAGGATTCTTTGATGAATAAAAATTAAAGAACCGCATTCAAAATATTAATATTTTCTAACAATATAATAAAGTATTGAAAAGCATCAATTTGATAACTGATTTACTTTTCATTTTGGTGGTTCCGTGACGAAGATAGACTTCATAAAAGAACGGCGAGAACATGGATGGTCCAGAACCCTGCAGAATAAAACAAGATGATGGTGAAGAACACATAGGTTGGTGTTTTTTCTTGATTCTTCGGTAAGGGTATATAACTTAAAGTGGTTCGTCGGATTTAGTGGTTGCCGTTGGAAACTTCATAAGAGCTGTGGAATAAGAGTTAAAGATAGCCTGAGTGATACTGGTTGAATGGTGCTCAGGCAGTAGGACCGTAAGGTAAGCTGGAGCCATACCATTTAGTAGGTATTTAGGGTCCAAATATAATCATTTCTGTTTTACTCTCGTTGAAATTCAGAAAGTTTAAAGAAAGCCATGCCTTTACATCAGTCAAGCAGGCCAAGAGGTTATCCAAACCATCTGAATTTCGCTTGAGGGGCAGATACATTTGTGTGTCATCAGTGTAACAATGGAATGACTGCCCATGTTTTCTAATAATAGAACCACGTGGCAGCATGTAAAGAGAAAAAATAATTGGGGCCAAAATGGAGCCCTGAGGAACCCCACACGGTAATACAGCATTACTAGAGGTATACGCTCCAATCTTAACTGAGAAGCTTCTGTTGGAAAAATAAGATTTAAACCACTCCAGTGCACTCTCTGTAATGCCTACACAATGTTTCAAATGAGCAATAAGAACAGCATGATCTACTGTATCAAAAGCAGCAGTTAAATCTAAAAGCACAAGAACAGCATATTCACCAGAATCACGTTATTGGTACATCATTAAAAACCTTCAACAAAGCAGTCTCGTTAGAATGATGTTTTCTAAAACCAGATTGAAAAATGTGAAAAAATTTCTGGAGGACTATTTTCTCCAAAATCTTCGCAATAATAATAATAATAATAATTCATTACATTTATATAGCGCTTTTCTAGGCACTCAAAGTGCTTTACATTGTCAGGGGGTATATATATGTCTTTTTGATGCCTCGAGCAAAAATCTTGAACGTCATTTAAACAGTTTATACCGTGAATCCAGCGTTTAATCTATCTTGATCAAGCCCGTAGCCAGCTATGAGATAAATTTTTCATGTTCAAAAAGAAAATTAAGTTCTATGAATGAAAAATGATTTAAAATCATGTTGCTGACTCAAAGCGCGAGAGCAGCCTCCGCTCCGCTATGTTGCCAGATCTTGTTATGATACTATAAGCATCGTTGGACTTTTTCATACTTAATGTGACTACGTTAATAAAGTAATTAGGGTGTTAATAAAGTGGGACGATGAAGGTTGGGGTTAGCGATTCTGTATCTTATTTGCAAAATACAAGATTGGAACTTACTTTGGTCCATTTTTCGGGGAATGCTTTTTCTTGTTTTTCGTAACTATCTGGCAACACTGCATCGCTGGCACTTAACCTGCGCGCGCGGATAGTTTATTGCTGAGGAGACCACATCCGGTAAGACAAAGGCAATGATCATTAGGATATTATCTGTACGAAACTGTGTTATCAAAATAGTACTAGCCATTATTATTGCACCCAGACCTCACTAATTTTGAAACCCTGGCTACGGCCATGATCTTGATTGATGCTCGTTGCCACCGATGTAAACACAAAGCTTTCTTCTTCGATCAGACGGCTTTGGGTTGTTTCCAGGTGGACCGGTAAAGAACGCGACACATGCGTCTCCTGGAAATCCTGTACACTTCAACCAATCAGAGGACGACTTCGAAACTGCTGAAGTGTTTCCAGTTAAGTGTGCCGTATGCGTCAGATTTCAGCCAGCGGTCCGTGACTAGAGGCGTACTAACAGCTGTGGTTAAAGGCACTCGTTTTATCAGAGCTAATGTAACCAACAATGTCAAAACTCCAAAAGTTAAAGACGTCATGTAAAAAAATGTAAAGACTAGTATTAGCAAGTAATGTCTTCAGCTGTTTAGGGTTGGGTATCGTTTGGGTTTGTTGTTTTATATTAAATATAACATTTTCAAATGAAAATAGCAACATGATCGTTTATAAAGTATAAAGGCTACATTTTCACTGGAGGAAACCGCTCGCTATACACAGAAAATGAAACGCGAACTCCCATACAAAAGCGATTTCAGTACCCTGCGTATTGATAGCGGCTACCTGATGCACGCTAATTATATACAGTTGTATACCATATCTTCACCCCCCACCCCCATGTGTTATTGTTAGTACCGGTGTTCATTTACCAGTGTGAACATTCCTTCACTGTGCCATCTTGGATCTATTACAATTAAAGTTTCAGAGTTGATGCCATCTCTGAAATGTTTTTTTTCTTTTTGTCTTTATGGACATGACGTCATCAGGTAAAGAGTCCCACGAAATCCAGCCTGACCATTCAAATTATAAATCATTACTGTAAGGTTGCTATTTTGCTGTTCTGAACACGGTTTACTATGTGTTTGGCCGATATTTGATAGACTTTTGTCCGTTTTAAACCAAAAACTCTTCTGTACTGCAGATTCAAATCAAATAATATCCAGGTAGCTTTCAATCAACTGGGCACAGAATGGAGCCTAAGGCCGGTTTCACACCGCAAGCGTGAGCAGTGCATATTTTTTTCAGCTCGCATTTTAACAAATGAGTGTATTCACACCGGGAGCAGCGCGTAAGACAAAATACATGATTTCACACAAAAAGTTGTAAAATTGCACAAAATATGCATGTCTAGTGTGTTTTAACAAGAATTGGAGTATGTCAACAGAAAATGCAGAATACATAATTAGAAACAAGTTTAAAAATAAACTAGCCAGACAATATGATTATATATACTTCTAGAGCTGCTTCACGGCAGAATTGAATGTTTTTTTGCATTGAGGCAAAGCTGCTTTTGACACAGTCTTTTATTGTAAGCACTACATAAAGGTAAAATAATAATAATTAAATGGAAAGGTCAAAAAGCTCAAAGTACTTTGATCCCACCAATAAATACAACAAAGACATCTCTTCAAAGGAAAAGTGAAGCTGACACGCCGTTCACACTTGCGGTGTGAAACAGGAGTGAAACTCAATTTTGCTTTTGGTTTCCAACAAAAAAGGAGGTTTTAAAAACATTCATACTCATTGCAAACATCAGGATGTCAGAATAAATATCATCTGAGCTGTTTTATTTTACTTTTACTTGTATTTGGTTCACAATTTTTGCAACAGTGTTGCAACTAAACTTTTGAACATTTTACAACTCTGATTTATAAAATGTTAATATTTAATATTTTTCACTACAAAAACGCAATTTTTGCCCGTCGTGTTTTAAAAATAATTGGAATGATCAGTGTACCCAGTTCAAATGAATGCATCAAAATGATCATACTTTCTGCTGATGTATCAAGGTTCACATCCTTATCCTTTCACATGAAAATCTAACTTTTTAACTTTCATTTTAGGCCTGACGGAAGAGAACAAGGTGCTTGAAGAACTGATGGAAGCGGGGGAGAAACATGACACTTGCCCTCAGTGTGGAGAGAGTTTCTCATGCGAACAAAGTCTTAATCTTCACATGAAATTTCATAGTGGAATGGAGCCGTACGCATGTGATCAGTGCGAGAAGACTTTCACGCAAAAAGCGAACCTTGCCAAACACAGTAAAATCCACACTGACGAGAAGCCACACACGTGTGATCAGTGCGGGAAGAAGTTCAGACTTAAAGGATTTCTCTATGAACACATGAAAATCCACACGGGAGCGATGCCGTACACGTGTGATCAGTGCGGGAGGAAATTCAGACATAAAGGAAACCTGAACACACACATGAATATCCACACTGGAAAGAAACCCTTCGCATGTGATCAGTGCGGGAAGAGTTTCAGACATAAAGGAAATTATAACGATCACATGAAAATCCACGCAGGAGAGAAGCCCTGGAGAAAAACCACTGGAGAGCCGCACGCATGCAGTCAGTGTGGAAAGAAATTCAAACAAAAACACATCCTTAATGAACACATGAGAACCCACACTGGAGAGAAGCCGCACACATGCGATCAGTGCGGGAGGAAATTTAGATATAAAGGAAACCTGAACACACACATGAATATCCACACTGGAGAGAAACCCTTCGCATGTGATCAGTGCGGGAAGAGTTTCAGACATAGAGGAAATTATAACGATCACATGAAAATCCACACTGGAGAGAAGCAGTACGCATGTGAACAGTGTGCTAAGAGTTTCATACAAAAAGGACAGCTTAATGAACACATGAAAATCCACACTGGAGAGAAGCCCTTCACATGTGAAGAGTGCGGGAAGAGTTTCAGAAAGTCAAGTGTTTTTAAAGTACATCAGCTCACTCATTCTAGAGAAAGAATTTATAACTGTGACCAGTGCAGTAAAACATTTTTTAGGGCAGATTTCCTGAAGGACCACATGACCGTTCATACACAGGAGAGGCCTTACGTATGTTCTTTGTGTGCAAAGAGCTTTAGACAGATGGGTAATTTAAAAACACATCTGAAAAGACACAGCGGTGTGAAGGATCATATTTGCTCGGAGTGTGGAAAGACGTTTTTTACAGTTCATGCACTGAGAAAGCACCAGACAGTTCACACCGGAGAAAAACCTAACCAGTGTTCACACTCTGACAAGACATTCACATGGCCAGAATATCTGAAAATACATGAGACGATCCACACTGAAGAGAAGCCACACACGTGTGATCAGTGCGGGAAGAAGTTCAGACTTAAAGGATTTCTCTATGAACACATGAAAATCCACACGGGAGCGATGCCGTACACGTGTGATCAGTGCGGGAGGAAATTCAGACATAAAGGAAGCCTTAATACACACATGAGAATCCACACTGGAAAGAAACCCTTCGCATGTGATCAGTGCGGGAAGAGTTTCAGACATAAAGGAAATTATAACGATCACATGAAAATCCACACTGGAGAGAAGCCGCATGTATGTGATCAGTGCGGGAGGAGTTTCATACAAAAAGAACACCTTAAAAAACACATGAGGATCCACACTGGAGAGAAGCCCTTCACATGTGAACAGTGCGGAAAGGGTTTCGTAAAAAAAGAACGCCTTATAAAACACATGAAAATACACTGAAGAGAAGCCGTACACATTTCAGACTTGAAGGAACTCTTTATGAACACATGAGAATCCACACTGGAGAGAAGCCCTTCACATGTGAACAGTGCGGAAAGAGTTTCAGAAAGTCAGGGGTTTTAAGAGAACATCCGCATACTCCTTCTGGAGAAAGACTATATAAGTGTGACCAGTGCAGTAAAACATATTTTAGGGAAGATTCCCTAAAAGTGCATACACGGGAGAGGACTTACACATGTTCTTTTTGTCCAGAGAGTTTTAGACAGATGGGTAATTTAAAAACACGTCTGAAAAGACACAGCGGTGTGAAGGATGATATTTGTTATGAGTACGGAAGGGCTTTTTTAATTTTTTTTTAGAGATTCTGAACTGAAAATGCACCAGAAAGTTCATACTGAGGAAAAACCTTACAAGTGTTCACACTGTGACGAGAGATTCAAACGGCCAGAATTAGAGCCCGGCCGATATATCGTTTCGCCGATTTTATCGGCCGATATGAGCCTGTTGCAGATGTATCGGCGAATATGCCGCCGATATGAAATTTTTTTTTACAGAACATAAAATGGTTGTAAATAGTGTAATTACGTAGTTTGTCCAGCAGAGCGCGCTCCATTGTTTGCTACTGGCGACCTGGATGAAACACTTTCAAGTTTAAGTGTATGGAATACCATTGAAACTTTGAATGGCTATATCTCCGTAACGGCCGCACCAAATTTGGAGGATCCCTTCAGCTCGAGGAACCCTCTTGAATGCCGAATCGAGTGTACGTCTCGAGGAACCCTCTTGAATGAGACCACCCCCGCGTCGATAGCCCCCGGGGTTCGGGAGTTACAGGTGGTTAAATTTGCGGTCGGGAGCCGACCGATCTAGCGATCCCGGGGGGCTACCGATGCACGGAGGGTGGCGTTCGAGAGGGTTCCTCGAGCTGAAGGAGGGCTCCTCGAGCTGAAGGGATCCCCCGAATTTGGTGGAGATCCGCCGGCGCGTTCGCGAGATAGTGACACCAGTCAACACTTTCACTTCAGTAAGGAGGTCTCTTGTTCAGGCAGCCGCATTCAAGCGTTGTCTTATTCGACCGTAAGTGCCCTGCGAAGTGGACTTCACATGATATTCCGCCATGATTCCAGTTCCAAGGGAACGTACACGTTGCATTCAAAGCGCATTAAAGTGCGCGAGACGTGAATTTATATTGTATTTATTTACAGAGGTATATTATGTCACACTTCACACTTCTCTAGTAAGTTTCGTCTGTGTGTGAAGACAGTAGCGCAAATCCGTGAATAAAGTTTAAGTTTATTTCACTTCGGAACATTCAACATGTTCAGTGCACTGATGTTGGACTCATTGGATAATAAAGTTTATTGTTAAATTGTTAAATGCCCTGACTCCATTACATATCTTTGTCACGTCATTACAAGTGTTTGATCACCACATTTGAATTATCATTGCAAAAAATGTTTATGTATATATATTCTGTTTATGTATATACTGTATTCTATATATAGCACCAGTCAAATGTTTGGACACACTAATGGGAAAGTGTCCAAACTTTTGACTGGTACTGTAATATACACAAATAATATCGGCCGATATATCTATTTTTTACTCCCTAATATCGGTATCCGTATCGGCCCCCAAAAACCCATATCGGTCGGGCTCTAGCCAGAATATCTGAAAATACATGAGATGATCCACACTGGAGAGAAGCGATATCACTGCCTTTCATGTGGGAAGAGGTTCACTCATTTATCTGATTTAATCGTTCACAGGAAAAGTGTATGACTGAAGTCACAGTAAGTAGTTCATGTTCAGATCCTGTACTTTCAGGCGTGATGCCGCGTCTTCACTGAACAAGACCCAATAACATGTCCAGCAATAAAAGTTCTCTTCCATATACAGTAAATGAGAGCAAGTAAACATCATCCAAAGATGTCATGGTGAAGTGAGTTTTAATCATTGATTAAACTTGTTAAACTTTTATTGTGTGCCGAATCTACAAAGGGATGTGGTCATGAGAAAGTAGAAAACTATATTAGTTTTGCTCATTAATAGCTATACTACACTAGTTTAGTTAAGTGTTGTGTTTCCCTGAGAAACCTGTGTGAGCCAAAGCATGAGCATTAAAATGTAATTTTCCTTCCCACCTCATATATTTTCCATTACCATGTCCTTTTTTGACGGCTTGTTATTCTATTTGTATCAAAAAAGTAACAATCATTTAATAGTAATTGGTAATATCTAAAAGTCTCGAAGTATCTGTCAGATTTTGGGGCTTACCATGTTTAAATTTCTTGATAGAGCTGCCCAATAAAAATATTTCTCCCCACACGACCAAGTTTGAGATGGCTATCTGTCTACATTAACTGTTTTACCTTTGATATCAATTATTGTATAACAATCCAAAATTAACTTCTAAATTTGATTTGGAGAGTTGATTTGCGCCATCTATTAATCTCACATGATGTAATGCATTATGTGTGTGTGTATATATATATGTATATACATGAGTCATGATTGTATGTTGGGATATACAGGTGCATCTCAAAAATTAGAATATCATGGAAAAGTTCATTTTTTGGTAACTTATCTCAAAAAGTGAAACTTTCATATATTCTAGATTCATTACATGTGAAGTAAAACATTTCAAAAGTTTGTTTTAATTTTGATGATTAGAGTCTACAGCTCATGAAATTCAAAAATCCAGTATCTCAAAATATTCTAATATTTCATAAGATCAATCAAAAAAAGGATTTGCAAAACAGAAAAGCTCAAGTTGTTTACAGTATGTTGATTTCTGCACTCAATACTTGGTCGGGGCTCGTTCAGCACAAACTCCAGCATCAGTGAGGAGTGAATGGAAGTGATCAGCCTGTGGCTCTGCTGAGACACTATTGAGCTTCAGCTCGGATCCATTGCTTCTCATCTTTCTCTTGAAAACATCCCATAGACTCCATATGAGCTTCAGGTCAGGCATGTTGGCTGGCCAATCAAGCACAGTAATATCATTGGAAGTGATTTTGGCTCTGTGGGTTGGTGCTAAAGTCCTGCTGGAAAATGAAATCAGCATCTCCATAAAGCTTGTCAGCAGATGGAAGCATAAAGTGTTCTGCTTTGGACTTGATAAAACACAATGGACCAATACCAGCAGACGTCACGGCACCCCAAATCATCTCTGACTTCAGAAACTTCACACTGGATTCAAGCAGCTCGGATTCTGTGCCTCTCCAGTCTTCCTCCAGACTCCAGACGTAGATTTCCAAATGAAATGCAAAATGTATTTTAATCTGAAAAGAGGACTTTGGAGCACTGAGCAACAGTCCAGTTCTTTTTCTCCGTAGCCCAGGTGAGATGCTTCTGACGTTGTTTCTGTTTCAGAAGTTTTCCTGAAGACGTCTGAGTGTGGTGACTCTCGATGCACTGACTCCAGCTTCAGTGAAGCTCTCCCAAGTGTTTGAATCGGCTTTGCTTGACAGTATTCTCAAGCTTGCGGTCATCCCTGTTGCTTGTGCACC
>NW_015657526.1:0-1508 GCF_001515625.1 Sinocyclocheilus rhinocerous | reverse complement strand
AAAGCGTTGCTTGCGAGTGAAGCTGTCTCTCAGTGGGCGGTCTCTACCCACCAGGATGAAAGGCCTTTTTCTATTGGTCACTCTCGATTGAAGTGACAGGTTGACCACGCCCACTACGTTTTCCCGCCAGTTTGACAGAAGAGCGGGCTTCTAGCAGCAATGGCCAGCAACAGCTCGTTTACTGGGTAAGATAGCTAATTTAACATCTTAAACTCAGTGACAGGTGAACTTAATCTCTCTTCTCATGCTCTCCCATCTAAATACGTAACGTTAGCTAAACCCGTCTGTAGCTGGTGATACCGCTGAATAGGTTTGATTAGCCAACAGTACATTAGCTATTTTCCACAGCCCCCAGTAGTAAAGAGTCAGGTTTAGGTAATCATACAGTTTTACTCAAAGATGAGTGATTTGGAAGAAAGGTGGCTTCTTTCCAAAGCTGCAGGTGTGCTTTTTAATCATTTATCATCATTTAATATTAAAGGCTTAGTTCACCAAAAATGAAAATGCTGTCATTAATTACTCACCCTCGTGTCGTTCCAAACCAGACAACACTAGAGTATGCTCCAAACATTTTCCCCCGGACTGCATTGTACGATCGCTCACTGGTTTACACAGACTGAAACATGGAAGCGTGCCAACTTTGTTTACGTGGAGCTGAATAAAAAAATGTGATAGTACTGTAATGTTTTATCATATTACCTGATGTAATTTGTCATGTTGCATAACCTAATCAAAGTGATATGAATTAATTTTGTTTGCTGTCAATTCTTACAGATGCACAATTTGTATATTATCATTTACAGTATTGCCAGAATGCTGTTTATTCAGACTTGACATATAAAACTGTTGGAAGTGTCAGATCTTCATCAATTGGCGGCAAATTTGATACATTTTAAATTTCAGAATTTCTGTAATATCTATGTCTGTGACAACTGTGCATAAGCGTACAATATGAACAAAAGGAACTTTATTAATTGTGATTTTCCTACCCAGTGTTATTGATATTGAAACATTTGAGGACCATTCATTTTCTGATCAGAACACGGGAGAACAGTGAGTCATCTATCTAATGCCAACAGAGTGAGAGATGTCTTATATAGGCATGAAAATGTAAGAAGTCGGCAGTTTTGTCTAGAAAGATTCCAGTGTGAGCCCAAGCTGATCATGTTTTACACCGGATTTAAAGATTATGAAACCCTCAAAGCACTCTACCAGTCTCTTCGACCTGCAGCAGTCTCTGGTGAGATGGACTCAAATGCAAAGACTTCATAAAAGTCAACCAGATGAGGACTGTTTGTGCTCTATTGACACATTTCCAAGGACCTCTATTTTAAATAAATAGCTCACTCAGAAATGAAAATGTGATTTCAGATTTGGAGGAATTTAGCATTACACCATTTGCTCAGTACCTTGGGTGGCCTGCGAGTAAGTACATTTTCAACAATTTCCCTTTTGGTAAACTATTAATTTACTCCGCAAAACTACATTTTAGCTTACAGTTAAAAAAA
>NW_015657525.1:0-4125 GCF_001515625.1 Sinocyclocheilus rhinocerous | reverse complement strand
AACCTTCTGGCCCCCCTAAGAAACCTGACGACCAGATCATGCTTCGCCGACTTCCCCTCTATGGGGTCGTGATGGGCTGAGATAGCAGCAATGTACACCTTAAGGAGGGTGCCCCGTCTCTGAGAAAGCAGATCCTTCCTCAGAGGAATCGGCCAGGTAGGGGTTGTCGCGAGGAGCATGAGTTCCGGGAACCAGGTCCTGTTGGGCCAATATGGAGCCACTAACAAGACCTGCTCCTCGTCCTCCCTGATCTTGCACAGTGTCTGTGCGAGCAGGCTCACTGGGGGGAACGCATATTTGCGCAGGCCCTGGGGCCAGCTGTGAGCCAGTGCGTCCGTGCCGAGCGTTGCCTTGGTTAGGGAGTAGAACCACTGGCAGTGGGTGGTTTCTGGAGATGCAAACAGGTCTGCCTGAGCAACTCCGAACTGTCTCCAGATCAGCTGAACCACCTGGGGGTGGAGTCTCCACTCTCCTGGAAGTGCTGCTCGAGACAGCTCGTCGGCTGCCTGATTGAACAGTCCTGGGATGTGGATAGCACAAAGGGACCTCAGATGCTTCTGACTCCACAGGAGAAGGTGGCGGGCGAGTTGCGACATTTGACGGGAGCGTAAACCGCCTTGCCGGTTGATATACGCAACGGTCGCTGTGTTGTCCGTGCGTACCAGAACGTCCCTGCCCCGAATGCGCCATCTGAGGCGGCTCAGGGCAAGGCGTACTGCTAGCAACTCGAGGCAATTGATATGCCAATGCAGTTGGGGACCCGTCCAAACCCCTCACACTGCGTGCCCGTTGTACGTGGCGCCCCAGCGGTGGCCGTGGCATCCGTGAATATCGCAGCATGCCTGGATACCTGTTCCAGGAGCACCCCTGCCCGAAGAAACGAGAGATCTGACAACGGGTTGAAGGTTCTGCGGCAGGCCGGTGTAATCTGAACCCGGTGAGTACCACGTTGCCACGCCCACCTCGGGACTCGGCCATGGAGCCAGTGCTGAAGCGGTCTCATATGGAGCAGACCGAGCGGAACTACCACTGCAGCTGCAGCCATATGCCCCAGGAGCCTCTGAAAGATTTTCAGTGGGACCGCCGTCCTGCCTGATAAGGTCTTGAGGCAGTTCAGCACTGACTGAGCATGTTCCTGGGTGAGGCGTGCTGTCTGACTGACCGAATCCAACTCCATGCCGAGAAAAGAGATCCTCTGCGCTGGCACGAGTTTGCTCTTTTCCCAGTTGACCCGAAGACCCAACGGGCTGAGGTGGCTGAGCACCAGGTCCCTGTGTGTGCACAACTGATCGCGAGACTGTGCGAGTATGAGCCAGTCGTTGAGATAGTTGAGAATGCGCACTACCCGTTCTCTCAACGGAACAAGGGCTGCCTCTACGACTTTGGTGAAGATGCGAGGCGACAGGGAAAGTCCGAAGGGCAGGACCTTGTACTGATATGCCTGACCCTTGAACGCGAACCGCAGGAATGGCCTGTGCCGCGGGAGGATCAAGACATGAAAATACGCATCCTTCAGGTCGATCGCTGCAAACCAATCTTGGGGACGGATGCACTCGAAAATGCGTTTCTGTGTCAACATCTTGAACGGCAGCTTGTGAAGTGCATGGTTCAAAACTCGCAGATCCAAGATCGGTTGTAACCCACAACTTTTCTTGGGCACAATGAAGTAAGGGCTGTAAAACCCCGACCTCATATCAGCTGGAGAGACTGGCTCTATCGCGTCCTTCGCCAGCAGGACTGAGATCGCCGCCCGCAAGACAGGGGCATCGGCAGCCTTGACTGAAGTGAACCGGATGCCTCTAAACTTGGGGGGACACCAGGCGAACTGAATTGCGTAGCCGAGTCTGATGGTCCGCAGGAGCCATCGAGACGGACTGGGGAGCGCTAACCAGGCTCCGAGAGACTGTACCAGAGGAACCAACGGAGCCACTGACGTACCCACGGTGGGGCAGCGTGGTGGAACACAGGGACTTGACCCGAGGCTTGTGACAGCCCGTCGTGTGACGACATGAAACGGGGATTTGAATGCTACTGCCCTTACCTGGTTCCACGAATGGGCAAGAGGGGTGCTCTTGGGCGACCCCCAGCTGCCCGCTGGCGAGCGAGGAGGAGGGAAGTGATCCTGTGGTGCACAGTTCACAACTCTCCTCCTCTTGAGACCCAGAGATTGAGGAAACCGCTCTCTTATTGAAGTTTTGGGAACAAAAACAAAACAAAGGATTCTCCACCCAGCCCTCCTCCGGGGGAGGGAGTGGTGCGGTCACCATCTCCCGATGAGCAGTCCCCTCCATCTCTGGGTCGCCCGTCTCAGGGCCTCTTGCACTTGCGTTTGCCGCCAGGTTTGGCGGTGGCCTGGATGGGCTGGGCATCCTGCCTGCAACCGGCTCCACGACGGTGCCTGGTGGACGGCTGCTGCTGCTGCGCGGGAGCAGCCGCAGGGGGCGCCCGCGGCGACGAGCAGGCTGAGGGGCTGCAGCCGGAGTGGAAGCAGCAGGTTTCCTCCGGCGCAGGATGTGTTTGATCGCCTCAGTCTGCTTCTGTGCCACCGAGAACTGCTGGGCGAAGCTCTCGACAGCGTCACCGAAAAGGCCGGTCTGGGACACGGGAGCATTCAGGAACTGTACCTTATCATGCTCCTTCATGTCGGCCAGACACAGCCAGAGATGGCGCTCCTGGACCACCAATGTGGACATCGCACGACCCAGGGACTGTGCGGTCACCTTCGTCACAGCACGCAGTTCATAGTAGAACTGCCTGGTCGTGACCACCCTCGTGCAGGTCTTTCAGGGCTTTAGCCTGGTGGACCTGCAGTAACGCCATGGCGTGGAGGGCAGAAGCCGCCTCCCCACAAGCTCTGTAAGCACTGCCAGTTAAGCCTGACGAATACTTACAGGCTCGTGAGGGGAGACACGGGTCACCCCGCAGAGTGGTAGCGGCCGATGGACACAGTTGCATGGCCACCGACCGCTCCACCGAGGGAATGCCCGTGTACCCCCAAACGGCTCCACCATCGAGGGTGGTGAGAGCGGAGGAGCTACAAGATTTGTTTCGAGCAGTAAAAGGTGCCTTCCACGATCTTGTGAGCTCCTCAAGCACCTCCGGGAAAAATGGCACCGGAAGGGGGCACTGAGAACCAGCGCGACCTCCACCGAGAAACCATTCATCCAGCCTCGAAGGATCGGGACGCGGTGGAGGATTCCAGTCGAGCCCGACTTCTTGGCGGCCCGGGAAAGCATAGCCGTCATCTCTGGGTCTGGCTCGGACAATGCTACCACACCCGAAGGTGGCAATGCAGCGAGTCGTCATCCCCGGAGAGAGAGAGCCCGCCCTCCGATGCAGCGATTGACATCTGGTCTCAAGGGGGCGAACCGAAGAAAACAACCGGCTCCCTCCACTCTGTAGAGGGGCCAGACCGTCCCTCCGGCTGCTCCACCGGCTGCGGAGTGCTTGAGGGGTGACGAACTCCCTCTGGGGAAGCCGCCACCATGATCCTCAAATCACCTCTGACTCCACCGGAAGCAGCGTCGCCCCGGTTGCCGAGACGAACACTGGATCGTGGCAGAGGCAGAGGGACCCCGCCACGTTTGACGTAACGGAGTCTTTCATGCAACTCCGAGACGGTCATGTCCCCACAAAGAGAACATGCACCGTCCACGAACGCTCGCTCAGCGTGCTCAACGCCCAGACACGTGAAACAGAAACGCACAGGTGATAAGAAATCTTTATAAAGACGCGATCACCCGTGTTGCTCTTTTAGAGAATTGCTCTTTGTGCTGAAGCACGCAGGGAGGCTGGCCACCGCACACTACTGGTGTGGCTGTCTGCACGACGATGATATCTGTTCCCGCCGTACAACCGTGACCACCGCTGCCATGCCGTAACGCCCGCACTCGCTGGCTCTCTTGCAACACTCGTTCGATACACTACCGCTCGGCTCCGACGCGAAAGGATGAATGAATGCGGTGCACCTGCTGCCTCTTATACTCACGCTGTGATCAGCGGCAGCTGGATGCAATAATCGCATGCCAATGTGCATTGGCTCGTTTAGTTACACTCGAAGTGGATTGGTCTCTCTAGCGAGATCCCAATTTCGCCGGTCATCCGACGTGACGTCGAGAGTGACCG
>NW_015657524.1:0-491 GCF_001515625.1 Sinocyclocheilus rhinocerous | reverse complement strand
ACCCGGTCTGAAAATATTTTTGGCAGCAGTGAGCCCCAAAAGCTCTCATAAGGAGCGTTAACGCGCAGTCTGTCTCTTTATGTAGAGTGAAGGGCAGGTCCCAGCTTGGAGAATGCAGGAATCAATCCCTCTACCTCTCGCATGCTAAGCAAGCGCTCTACCATTTGAGCTAATTCCCCTGACCATGGTGGAGTGACGTCCATCCCTCCAAATGACGCCTTCGAAGAGCGACTGCAATTATAACGGGCTTGACGAAAAGAGGTCATCTCTCCTCTGTACTGGCACCTTTGCACTGGCTGCCATTTAGTTGTAGAATTAACAAAGAGATTGTGCTTTTGTTTTTAAGACCCACTTGGTCTTGTTACCCCAGTATGTATTTGTGTGGATTCCTGTACTACGTAGACAACCTTTGGATCACTCAGGTCGTGCAGCCAAGTTCTCCTCTAGGTTTCCAACACTGGCTTAAAGTCTACGGAACATCTGACCGTTTC
>NW_015657523.1:0-1307 GCF_001515625.1 Sinocyclocheilus rhinocerous | reverse complement strand
CTACCGTCATGTTAAAATTACACTTAAACTGTGTTGAATACATTACACAGGTCTTGAGGAAACAACACAGTGTAATAGTTGTACCAACATTTTTTAAAAACATTAATAATGTACCAAACGTGTTTTCTTTGCAGCTTCGTAGTTTGCATCTGACGAATCCTGATGAAAGTTCAGTAAATTAACTCACGATCACATCCCCAGTTGATCCACAACACTGCATCAGTCAGCGCTCGGCTCTCGAGGGAAAGTTTAACTTGTTGAGGTGGAAACAGAACGAGCTGATCACACTTCTCTCACTTCTCCATTACGACTGGCATCATGTTACTAAATAACAACTCTAGCAGCATTTAAACACTCGGTCTGTCAGATCAGAGGAAGTTAAAACCACAGGAGGAGCTGAGAGTATTTAACCAAAGTTAAAGCTGAGAGTAGTTAAAGAAAGAGTTGAAAGAAAAGTATGAAGAGAAAGACTGAGAGAAAGAGAAAATGTCTGATGAGTGTCATCTGTGTCTGCTGGGACTGATCGCTCTCTCTTCACTTCTCACTGTTAAAGAAATCTGTGTTTTCTCTTCAAGACATTCAGTGGAATTAGTCTGAGAAACAGTTCATTTGAACACCATCAGTTTATTCTTGTGTTTCATACACAACATACTGGATTATTATATGTATGCTGAATTATCTTCATATTGAGAGTGTGTTTGTGATTCGAACAGCTCTCTGATGAAGAACAATAGTTTATTCTGGAGAGTGTGTTTGTAATAATTGGTGAAAAATACTGTATGATCTCAATCTTCTGCTTTTTATGCTGGTATGTTTACATTTATTAATACATAACATAATTATTATTCAAATGTTCTTGTGTTTCAGGTTCCAGTGGAGTGAATGAGACTCATGTGTTCATCAGTTCTGGTGAAAATGTCCGTCTGTCCTGTAATGATGCTCTTCATGACTGCAAATCAACTACATGGATCTATAATAACATATTCAGACATTTAGCAACAGTTGAACTGATCGTTTTAGGGATAAAGAAGGAAGACACAGAGAGTCATGAGAGACTGAGTCTGGGGTCTGACTGCTCTCTGAACATCAACAACATCTCAAAAGAAGATTATGGATCTTACACCTGCCAACAATGGAGTGGTGTGAATGGACAAAAACAAAGACCTGATGCTCGTGTTTATCTGCATGTTCTTCATGGTAATTTTATGATTATGTGGTCAATTTAAAAGGGCAAATTCTTCATTTAAACTCCCATGATGATCGAAGAGTCTGTGATTTGTGTGTTATTTTGTGTTTCAGTCTCATCC
>NW_015657522.1:390-1336 GCF_001515625.1 Sinocyclocheilus rhinocerous | reverse complement strand
TGACCGCTTACATCACGGAGCTGTCAGACATGGTGCCCACCTGCAGCGCTCTGGCGCGCAAACCAGACAAGCTCACCATCCTGCGCATGGCTGTGTCGCACATGAAGTCTTTCGGAGGCAGCGGCAGCAGCAGCACAGATGGAGCATATAAACCCTCCTTTCTCACAGACCAGGTCAGATATGGACTGCATTGATTATAGAAATGTATTTATTCCTTGTTGCACATAAACCAGGGCCCAGATTCATAAAACATTGTCAGGCGTAAAGTTCTTTGTAACTACTGTTATCTTCTTATTTTCTAACTTAAAGGGACAGTTCACCCAAAAATAGAAATTCTCTGATTATTTAATGACTCTCAAGTTGTTCCAAACATGTACGAGTTTTTTTCTTCTGCTGAACTTAAAAGAAGATGTTTTGAATGGTGTTGGTAACAGTTGTGCCATAGTATGAAAAAAAAATACCTTGGAAGTCAATTGGGACCAGAAACTGTTTGGTTACCAACATTCTTCCTCTTATGTTCAGTAAATGTGAGTAAATGATGACAGAATTTTTACATTTTTGGGCGAACTATCCCTCTTAAGAAAATCAGAAGAAAAGTTAAAGATATTTTGTATTCCCAAAAATAGTTTGTAAGAAGGTTATCTTTCTTAAAATCATTTTTAAAGGGGTCATATGATCAGTGTTGGGGGTAACGCATTACAAGTAACGCGAGTTACGTAATCAGATTACTTTTTTCAAGTAACTAGTAAAGTAACGCATTACTTTTTAATTTACAAGAGAATATCTGAGTTACTTTTTCAAATAAGTAGCGCAAGTAACTTTTTTTTTTCCAATGTATTGATTGACAGCTCTGGTGTCGCCATGTTGAGAGAAATCAGAAGATGTTACTGTAGTTCAAAATAAATATGAATATGCATTAATTCATCTCACTCACACAAAAAAAACA
>NW_015657522.1:0-193 GCF_001515625.1 Sinocyclocheilus rhinocerous | reverse complement strand
TCCTTTATGTATTTAATCCCATTCTATTTGCTTCTGACCTTCGATGATCCAGTTCAACCGTACTAATAAGCACAAATTACTCTAGACAAACATTTGTGTCTTTTTTTATTGCTGAAGTGTGTTGAAATTTCTTCTGCGTTCTACTGTTCGGACGTAAATGTACTTTCCCTTCAGCCTGAGGCTTATTCATTTC
>NW_015657521.1:20366-20473 GCF_001515625.1 Sinocyclocheilus rhinocerous | reverse complement strand
ATAACATGTGTGAGCAGCGGCTCTGCACCGCTCTGAGGCGGGGCGGCCGGCGCTACATTGACTGAGTGAGGAGGAAAGAGCTCTTTTGTGCACATGTATGCATTTTT
>NW_015657521.1:19606-20159 GCF_001515625.1 Sinocyclocheilus rhinocerous | reverse complement strand
CTCTTTCCCGGGTCCCTTTACACTTTTCTCCGCACATCCGGCTCCTGGCAGCAGCGGTCGCGGGCCTGGTGTCCCTGCACTGCGATGAGCCGTGCGCCAAAGAAGACCTCGATCTCGCGGTCTGCTGCTGGAAAGCGTGCTTCGGCATAACGAGGCTCATTGCTTTGCATGGCGCGCTTTTTAACCGGTGTGGGCGGCGGCATCTGCGCCTGTCACTACAGACTGTGAATGGCTATACGACCTAGTTGAACACCACTTCATAGGGGCGTGAACAACTGACATAATAGTCCAGCGAAATCTGGAAGGCTGATAAGACGCGCGCCTGGGCATCAGGTGACTCCTCGCCTTCGCGCGCTTTTCCACGCAGGGGCATCAGGTGACTCCTCGCCTTCGCGCGCCTTTTCTGCGCACGGGGCATCAGGTGACTCTTCACTTTTCTGCACAGAGACATCAGGTGACTCACTGCTGCTCTGAGGCGGGGGCCGCTTTACTTCTTGTGAGTGGGTAAGCGACTGAAGCGCTTGTCGCCGCACTGAAGCGGGGGCTGCATATC
>NW_015657521.1:0-112 GCF_001515625.1 Sinocyclocheilus rhinocerous | reverse complement strand
CATCAGGGGCGGCCATCTTGAATTTCATAATATTCAGGAAATAGTAGATATTGCATGTTTTTTTTTTTGTGTGTCTTTTTATCCTCATTCCAAATGATCAGAAAAGAGGAAA
>NW_015657520.1:0-1121 GCF_001515625.1 Sinocyclocheilus rhinocerous | reverse complement strand
TTGTAACATTATAAATGTCTTTGTCATCACTTTTGATCAATTTAAGGCACCATTGCTAAATAAAAGTATTAATTTCTATAATTTCTTTCCCCCCCCCAAAAAATGGTATAGTGTGTAATGTTACAAAAGCTTTTTATTTTAGATAAATGCTTATCTTTGGATCTTTCTATTCATCAAAGAATCCTGAAAAAAATGTCTCAACTCAACTGTTTTAAATATTGATAATCAGCATTATTATGATTTCTGAAGATCATGTGACACTGAAGACTGGAGGAATGATGCTGAAAATACAGCTGCGCATCACAGAAATAAATTACCTTTTAAAATATATTCAAATAGAAGGTAGTTATTTTAAATAGTAAAAATATTTCACAATATTACTGCTTTTACTGTATTCTGGATCAAATAAATGCAGGCTTGGTGAGCAGAAGAGAATTCTTTACAAAACATTAAAAATATTACTGTTCAGAAACCTTTGATTGGCAGTACGTGTGTATATATATAATATTAGCTTTTCTGACCAAACGGTGTCATTTGCTTTGGAATATTGGGAGAAAATATGAAGATATGAGACGAGAGATATCGAGCTCGTATCTGGGAAAATTATAAATTAAACATGACTTAGTAACTACATTTCTATTGCTTTCCATGTTGAAGGAGTTTGTATTGCTTCTATTTTAATGTACTTCTAAAGTCTGGATCACATTAAAAGCGTAATTTGTACTTCGTGAATTATTCCGGCAGAAGATCCAGCCGATCCAGCGATCCTAGAGTTTTCCGAGCGGCTGACATCGAGTTAAACGCTTTAAAGTTTTAAAAAGCACAAACCTCTCTTCATCCGATCACAACAGACGCGGGAGCGCGGCGCACGCTGATGACGTCACTCCGCCAGACCAAAATAAAAGTCTTCTTCTTCTTCTTCTTCTTGGTGTTTAATGGCGGATGGCATACAACTTTTAGGTGCATTACCGCCACATACTGATTATGAGTGTGGATCAGGACCGTACTCTTCACTAAATTCTATTATATAATCCCGTGTCCTTTAAATAAGTTTTTATCCCCTGATTTATTCCCTAAAAATGTTCATCAAATTAAGTTTTTCTTTATTTTCCTTGAGGACA
>NW_015657519.1:20343-24161 GCF_001515625.1 Sinocyclocheilus rhinocerous | reverse complement strand
TCTCTCTCTCTCTCTCTCTCTCTCTCTCTCTTCCTCTTTGAAAATAAAAGAATGAAATTATTTAAATATAAATGTTTAATTTAGAGAAATTTATTAATCTCAAGTTAATGAATAAATAACCCTCAAAGAAGGATGGTGGAGAGAGGAATGAGGGAAGTCAAGCTTTGTTTAATTAGCTTTCTATTATTATTACTGTTATTATTATTTTGTTTATTTTTTACTAATTTGGTATGTTTATGATTCTATTATTATATTTTTTTTCTGGTTGTTTCCAGTTTTTCTCTCCCCCTCCCCGTTTTTTCCCCTCTACTTCTCTCTGTATTTTTGTTTTGTAAAAATGTTTTAAGGGGAGGAAAGATATATTATTCTTACAATTGAAAACCACTAAATGTTAGGGGAGCAAATGTATTGGGAATTTGGAGACCCCTTTGTCCAAAATCAAAACACATTTTGGACAATATTAGGCAAACTTGTGAAGGATGCGACAGTTGGAAGTCTATTGTTAATAGTGAATGTATGTATTTTTTTGTTTTTGCACAATTCGGGAGTTTGTTTTACTTTTTATTTATTTAAGATTGTGATTATGAGGGAGGAAAACGAGATGAAAGAGTTTAATGTATCCCTTTATGATGATATGAATATTATTAAGGGAAGAAATTAAATATATAAATGGGAGGACTTAAAATAATAACTGTAAATACAAATGGTTTAAACAATCCAATAAAAAGAGGATCAATCCAGAAACTTAAGAGAGATAAAGGGGAAATTATTTTCCTGCAAGAAACACATTTAAATAAAGAAGAAAATAAAAAAACTAGAAGAGTTGGCTGGAGCTCAATTATTCACATCATCATTTACATCAGCAAAAAGAGGAGTAGCAATATTGGTTAAGGAATATTTGCATTTTAAAAGTGAATTTAGTGAAATAGATAAATATGTATTAGGGAAGGGAAAGGGAAGATATGTATTAGTGAGAGGAGAATTAGAAGGACAAAAAGTAACTTTAATGTATACAACCCACCTGGGGAAAATTTAATTTTTTTTATTGTTGTTAGTAATGGAATAATGATTATGGCAGGAGATTTCAGTTTGGTTATGGATAAAGAATTAGACAGAAAACAAGAAAACACATCAGTAAAAGGGGCTACACTTTTGCATCAAGCAGGTGTGGAACTGGGATTGATAGATGCGTTTCATGCATCCACAGATTAAAGAGTTTACATATCACTATGAAACTCATAATATTTATTACAGATTAGATTATATATTTATGTTCAAAAAGTGATGTGCTAAGGGTCAGGCATGTGCACAGATAGGGCTCAAAAGAGCACATGCCTTTACACTCCGAAGTGCCCTTTTTTATGGTGTTTTTTTTTCTTCAATAAATCAGTGCTATTGGTCACCCTTTACGTCTGTCTGTCGCTTTTACAAATATTTAGCCAATGAAAGGTATTAAAAAGAGCTTGTGACTAAACCTTGTTGGATCCGCTCAAACTGTCAGTCAGACCTCATAACTCTGCTTCTGCCCTTGTGTATGACGAACGATCTGCTTGCTTCTCTGACTTTGACCCTCTGCCTGATTATCGACATCTGTTTAAAGCCTTGACCTTTAATAAACTTCCGCTCATGGATTCTAACCAAACTCCAGCGTCTCTGTTACAGAATACTTCGCCTCGTATGAATCCAGCGGAAGTGTCGAATCTGCAAGCAGCATTCTCATACCAAGCTGAAATGCTCCAGAAATATCAGGAACCACTCACCAAGCTGCAGACCGTCAACGAAAACCTGACGCACTACATTCGATCTCTCCCTCCACCTACTCCTAAGACCGTAAGTCTCGCTCTTCCTGACAAATTTGACGGTACCGCTGAGCAATGCAAGGGCTTCATTCGCCAAGTACAAGTTTATCTGGATCATCAAGGAGAGAGATTCGAATCAGAGGGCAAGAAGTGCGCTTTCATCATGACACTGTTGACGGGCAGAGCTATCG
Source organism: Sinocyclocheilus rhinocerous (assembly GCF_001515625.1). Lineage (NCBI taxonomy): Eukaryota > Metazoa > Chordata > Actinopteri > Cypriniformes > Cyprinidae > Sinocyclocheilus > Sinocyclocheilus rhinocerous. The sequence goes on along the minus strand of NW_015657519.1, from coordinate 22,171 downwards.
AGTGGGCAGCAGCCGTTTGGGACTCGGATTCACGCCTGAGGAATTCAGTGACGTACTTCGTTCAACAACTCCGTGAAGTGTTTGAATATCCTCACGGCGGAAAGGACGTTTCGACACAGCTCATCAATCTGACGTGGAAAGCCCTGAGACACACAAGAAAGTTAATATTCCCCATTGTTATCAAGATCTCTCTGATGTATTCAGCAAGGTGAAAGCCACACAACTTCCTCCACATAGACCTGGGGACTGTGCCATCGATCTCCTGCCTAACACACAACCCCCCAAGAGTAAAGTATATCCACTTTCCAGAAACGAAAGTCAAGCCATGGAAGAGTATGTGGATGAAGCCTTGAAATCCGGTTTTATCCGAACATCAACCTCCCCAGCAGCTGCAGGATTCTTCTTCGTGAAGAAGAAAGATGGTGGACTAAGACTGTGTATTGATTATAGAGGACTGAATAATATTACTGTTAAGTTTCGCTATCCCCTTCCTTTAGTGCCATCAGCACTAGAACAACTCAGAGAAGCCAAAATCTACACCAAGCTCGATCTTCAAAGTGCATATGATCTACACTAAGCTCGATCTTCGAAGTGCATATAATCTCATCAGAATCAAAGAAGGGGATGAATGGAAAACAGCTTTTCTCACCACTAGGGGGCACTATGAATATCAGGTAATGCCGTATGGGCTGGCCAACTCTCCCGCTGTATTCCAATCTTTCATAAATGAAATCTTCAAGGACCTCCTGAATAAATTTGTGGTTGCATACATCGACGATATCCTCGTATTTTCCAAGATAGAACACGAGCACATTTCCCATGTCAGAACAGGCCTTTCTCGGTTCTTAGAGAATGAATTATATGTCAAGGCAGAAAAGTGTGAGTTCCATGTTAATCAAACTTCATTCCTGGGTTACCACATCAGCTCACAGGGCGTCAAGATGAATGACCTCAAAGTTCAGGCAGTCACTGAATGGCCATAACGTGTTTGGACTCATTGCCTGCCTCTCCACTATTGTCTCTGCTTCTGCCCTTGTGTATGACGAACGATCTGCTTGCTTCTCTGACTTTGACCCTCTGCCTGATTATCGACATCTGTTTAAAGTCTTGACCTTTAATAAACTTCCGCTCATGGATTCTAACCAAACTCCAGCATCTCTGTTACAATAACTCAACCCCTCTATCTTGACTGAATGAACTGAATTTCCACAGCAGCTGAACGAAGTCCTGCAAGGGTAAATCTTGCAAGGGTAAATAAAGATGTTGTTGTTTGAATAAGTACAGCGTTTTCTTTACACAAGAAACACTATGTCTATAAAGGCTCATATTTTATGTATTTAAGGCCTGAGACACGTGAGACCGGAGAGAGAGGGCTAGCATTTGCGATCTAGTCATAGCCAATAGCCTACACTTAAATAGCCTGTGCATGCCAGTGCAAACAGTAGCATTTCATCTTTTATAAAATGAGATTTTGGCCAAATGTATTTTACAACAGGAAAAACGTCTCGGTTACGTATGTAACCCTCATTCCCTGAAGGAGGGAATGGAGACGTCACGTCGTGACCGACGAATTGGTAACTCGCTTAGAGAGACCAATCCACTTCGAGTGTAAACTAAATGAGCCAATGCACATTGGCATGCGATAATTGCATCCAGCTGCCGCTGATCACACCGTGAGCATAAAAAGGCAGCCGGTTCAACGCATACCAGGTTTTCACTGAGGAGCCGAGCCGGTGACCCGGCCGATTAGCGGTGGTACAGCAGCCGTGGCGACGGGACGTGACGTCTCCGTTCCCTCCTTCAGGGAATGAGGGTTACATACGTAACC
>NW_015657519.1:16164-19719 GCF_001515625.1 Sinocyclocheilus rhinocerous | reverse complement strand
TTCCAGTGTCCTGTGCGAGCCTCCTGCGCCCCTTTTTGGTGTAGGCCGGGGCTCGCAAGAAGAAGACCAGTCACTGTTGTCATAACACAATCCACTCAGTGAGATTGGAAAACACTGGGAAAACGTACCAGGAACATTACGGAAGTCTGGCTGCCGAGGGGACGGAGGAGCTCGACAGGGTCTACAGTACGGACTCTCTGGAGCGGTTTTAGCAAGCCGACAGTAAACCGGGGCCTCTCAGTGTCTCTACCCGTTTGAGGTGAGAACACAGGAGGATACCAGTTCCACACGAAGGCTATCGAATCTAGCGAACGTGTTGGGGGTCGCCCAGCCCACAGCTCTACAAATATCTGTCAGCGAGGCGCCACGAGCCAGCGCCCAGGAGGATGCAACACTTCTAGTAGAGTGAGCCCGCAACCTGAGCGGACAGGGCATACCCTGTGTCTGATGAGTCAGGGTGATGGCATCCACAATCCAGTGGGTCATCCTCTGCTTAGAGACTCTTTCTTGATGGAGGCCATTGCAAGCAGGAGCAGAGTTTTCATTGAAAGAAACTTTAGCTCGACTGACTGCAAAGGCTCAAATGGGCCCTGCTGTAGTGCTTTGAGCACTAGAGACAGGTCCCAAGAGGGTATAGAGGGGGGCGGGGAGGATTTAACCTTCTCGTCCCCCCTAAGGAACCTGATGACCAGATCATGCTTCTCTACCGACTTCCCTTCCACAGGGTCATGTTTAGCAGCAATCGCAGCGACATAGACTTTAAGGGTGGAGGGAGACAGCCTTCGCTCCAACCCTTGCTGCAAAAAGGAAAGCATGACCCTAATCGGGCATCTCCGGGGGTCTTCTTGGTGAGAAGAACACCACTCGACGAACAGGTTCCACTTCAAGGCGTAAGCGTGTTTTGTAGACAGTGCTCTCGCCGAAGTGATGGTGTCACCTACCTCTTGGGGTAGGTCACCTAGAACCTCCGCGTCCCTTCCAAGGACCAGACATGAAGTTTCCAGAGAAACTTCATACTTGCGCAAGGCCCCGCGGCCAGCTGTGTGCCAGTGCGTCCGTGTCCGAGTGTTCCCTCGGTCAGGGAGTAGAACAACTGGCAGTGAGAGGTTTCTGGAGAGCCAAACAGGTCTACCTGAGCGGCTCCGAAACGTCTCCAAATCAGCTGGACCATCTGGGGATAGGGTCACCAGGACAGCTCGTCGGCCGTACGGTTTAGCAGACCCGGAATGTGAATGGCACAAAGTGACCTCAGACCCTTCCGACTCCAAAGGAGGAGTTGGTGGGCGAGTTGCAACATGCGATGGGAGTGCAGACCACCTTGTCGGTTGATGTACGCAACTGCCGCTGCAGCTGCCATATGCCCCAGGAGCATCTGAAATAGTTTCAGTGGGACAGCTGTCCTGTCCTGAATTCAAGCAGTTCAGCACCGACCGCGCACGTTCCTCTGTGAGGCGTTCTGTCTGCTCAACCGAATCCAACTCCATACCGAGAAAAAAGATCCTCTCCAAGGAGAGTTTGCTCTTTTCCCAGTTGACATGAAGGCCCATCCGGCTGAGGTGCGAAAGCACCAAGTCCCTGTGTGCACGCAACTGATCCTGAGACTGAGCTAGTATGAGCCAGTTGTTGAGGTAGTTGGGAATGTGAACGCCCTGTTCTCTCAGGGGAACAAGAAATGCCTCCGCAAACTTACTTGAAGACACGGGGCGACAGGGACAGCCCGGAGGGTAGGACCTCGTACTGATACGTTCGTCCTTCAAACGCGAACCGCAGAAATGGTCTGTGGCGCGGAAGGATCGACACATGAAAGTATGCATCCTTCAGGTCAATCGCTGCAAACCAATCTCGGGGACGGATGCACCCGAAGATGCATTTCTGCGTCAACATCTTGAACGTAACCGATGAAGGGCCTGGTTCAAAAAACCGCTCTCTCGTCGAGGTTTTCCAGATTCTCCACCCGGCCCTCCTCCGGGGGAGGGAAAGGTGCATTCACCATCCCCCAAAGAGCAGCTTCCTCTCTCTCTGGGTCACCCGGGCCTCTTGCTCTTCCGATCACTGCCAGGTTTTATGGGGGCCTTGACGGGCGGGGTGGCCTGCCTACGCCCAGCTCCACGGCGCTGCTTGCTCTAGGCTGCTGCGGATGCGGCACAGGAGCGGGGGCGGACGCAGGGGGCCGCCCTCGGCGACGAGCAGGCTGGGGCGCTGCGGCCAGCGGATGGGTGGAGGCAGCAGCTGCCCGCCGGGGCAGGATGTGACGGATTGCCTCAGTCTGCTTCTGTGCAGCCGAGAACTGCTGAGCAAAGCTCTCGACCGCGTCGCCGAAGAGGCCGGTCTGGGACACAGGGGCATTGAGGAACCGAACTTTGTCGGCATCCCTCATGTTAGCAAGATACAGCCAGAGATGGCGCACCTGGACCACAAGTCCAGAGATGGCGCTCCTGGACCACAAGTGTGGACATCGCACGACCCAGAGAACTCACGGTGACCTTCGTCGCTCGGAGCGCGAGGTCCGTAGCGGTTCGGAGCTCTTTCAGAACTTCCGGATCGTGACCACCCTCGTGCAGGTCCTTCAGTGCCTTGGCCTGATGAACCTGCAGTAACGCCGTAGCGTGTAAGGCAGTGGCAGCTTCTCCACAAGCCGTATAAGCACCGCCTGTCAGACCAGACGAATGCCTACAGGTGTGGGAGGGGAGCGACGGGTTACCCTGCCAGGAGGAGGCGGTCTTAGGACACAACTGCATCGCTAACGACCGCTCCACCAGGGGGGGATCGCCGTATACCCCCTAGCTGCACCCCTGTTGAGGGTGGTGAGGGAGGAGGAACCAGCAGGTCGGTTTCCGGCAGTAAAAGGTGCCGTCCAAGACCTAGTGAGCTCCTCATGCACCTCCGGGAAGAAAGTCGGGGCGCTGAGAACCCGCGCGAGCCACCCCGAGAAACCAATCGTCCAACTTTGAGGGCTTGGGACATGGTGGAGGTTTCCACTCGAGCCCTACTCTCTCGGCGGCCCGGGAAAGCATAATCGGCATCTCCGGATCCGATTCAGGCCTTGCCACCAGGACGAACACTAGATTGCAGAGGCAATGGAGCTCCGCCCCCCTGGAGGAAACGGAGCCTAGCCCGCAGCTCGGAGATGGACATATCGTGACCATCACCTGGCGCCAGGTAACAACCGCATCCAGAAATGCACAGGTGAAACGGCATCTTTAAAAAGACGATCCGTCGTCTTTACAAATACGCACCCATGTAAGCTCTTTCAGAGAAATAGGCTCTTTCAAGGAAATGCTCTTTTATGTGCTGAGACGTGCAGGGGAAATGGTCACTTGCAGCACGACAGGGGGTAGTGCAGCCTGAAGTGAGCAACCCACTCGACACAGGAACGACCACCACTGAAGCGTCCACATAACACAAAAATCTCCAGAGAGCGCGCTAGACTCGTCACAGACGAAGCAGTTTGGTAGAAGCATAACGATGTTGTCGCTCGGCTCCGAAGCGAAAAGCTGGTATGCATTGCACCGGCTGCCTGTTTATGCTCACGCTGTGATCAGCGGCAGCTGGATG
>NW_015657519.1:13764-13880 GCF_001515625.1 Sinocyclocheilus rhinocerous | reverse complement strand
GGGACGCGGTGGAAGATTCCCTACTCTCTCGACTCTCTCGGCGGCCCGGGAAAGCATAATCGGCATCTCCGGATCCGATTCAGGCCTTGCCAACACTAGATACACTAGATTGCAGA
>NW_015657519.1:12658-13465 GCF_001515625.1 Sinocyclocheilus rhinocerous | reverse complement strand
ATGTAAGCTCTGTAAGCTCTTTCAGAGAAATAGGCTCTTTCAAGGAAATGCTCTTTTATGTGCTGAGACGTATGGTCACTTCTCGTCACAGACGAAGCAGTTTGGTAGAAGCATAACGATGTTGTCGCTCGGCTCCGAAGCGAAAAGCTGGTATGCATTGCACCGGCTGCCTGTTTATGCTCACGCTGTGATCAGCGGCAGCTGGATGTGCATTAGCTCGTTTAGTTTACACTCTAAGTGGATTGGTCTCTCTAAGCGAGATCCCAATTCATCGGTCACGATGTGACTCGTAGTGACCAACTGAAAGGGAACTGAGCGCCCATATAGCTACAACTTTGTAACCTGTTGATGAACACGTAATGGGATGCTGCAGTTTTAATGATGGACAAAATGCACATTTGCACACATTCACTGGTCAAAAACCCCGTAACTGCATTTGAGTTTGACACAAAGCAACTGAGTGATCCTCATCACCTAGGTAAAATATATTTCTAAGAAATTTCTTCAATTTATGATACACTTAATTTATTAACATTTAATCACATTATATGGTCGCATGGTTAATTAATGTTTACGCTGTTAATATGCACGTATTCGCAAGCTAATTTTTGAATCTAGTATTCTATACTCTCCGCTCGTCTTCATGTTTATAAACGTCGTAAAACATGGTTTTACTACAGTAATGTTGTAGTGACTTAAAAAACATTACAGAATCAGATCACTGTGGAATCTTTATATTTTATCATGCAGAATGTAATATATATACACACACACACACATATATATATATATATATATATATATATA
>NW_015657519.1:8497-12221 GCF_001515625.1 Sinocyclocheilus rhinocerous | reverse complement strand
GTAGATCTTGGGAGTATACAAGGAACTTCAATATGGAGGTTTAATAATTCTCTTCTTAGGGATAATATTTTTTAAAGATAAAATAATACACTGTTTTAGAAATTATATACAGAGTAATAATAATGGAGAAGTGACACCAGATATATTGTGGTACACTGCTAAAGCCACAATGAGAGGGGAAATAATAGCATATGCATCATGGAAAAAGAAACAACGTCAAATAGAGAAGTTAAACTTAGAAAATAAACTAAAAAGTTTACAAGAAAAGCACAATAAAAATAAGGAGGTTTATGAAGAGTTAAAGAAGGTACAGAAGCCCTTAGATAAAATAGCAATTGCAGAAATTGAGAAGAATTGAATGTATACAAGACAGAAATATTATGATAATAGTGCAAAATCTCCAAGAAGGCTGGCATTTAAAGTAAAAAAAAATATATATATATCTGCAATACTGAGTATAAGGGATGAAGGGTCAGTTGAAAGAAAGGCAAAGTTAGAAATAGTTTGGTGTTTTAGAGATTGTTACCAGTCTCTTTATAAACCAGAGCCTGAATGTTTGGATACAAGTAAAATTAAAAATTCTTTGAATTCTTTGAATCTTCATACAATTACAAATCAACAAAATAAAGTGTTAACCTCTCAAATAACAGAAGAAGAGATTTTAAGAGTTAATATAAAAAGTAAAACAGAAAAATGTCCAGGTAGCGATGGATTTACAAATGAATTTTATAAAGAATTTAATAAATTGTTGTCCTCAATATTGTGTGAGGTTTTTAACTGGATTTTAGAAGAGTGGCCACAGACAACCGTAATGTTAAATAAAGGGGAAGACCCTACACAATGTTCATCTTATAGACCTATATACTTGTTAAATGTAGATCAGAAGTTCTTCACATCAATAATCGCTACTAGACTTGCTGATATAATACCAACAATAATTAATCCAGATCAAACAGGATTTGTGAAAAATCGGGTATTATTTGATAATGTACGAAGAACACTCAACCTCATTAATTATGCAACTAAAACTAAGAAACAAATGTTAATGATGACATTAGACGCTGAAAAAGCTTTCGATAGGGTCTTATGGCACTTCATTTTTGAAACTTGTGAAGCATATGGCTTTAATCAAAGGTTTATTAAATTAGTTAAAAAATATATATATAATCAAAATCCGAAAACAGGCAATGGTCAGGTCAGGCAGCAAACGATCACAAAAAACAGGGAAACAGTCCAAGGTCCAAGACACAGGCAAGATAAACAAGGATAAATGCTCAGAATTGTCCGTTTACAGTGAAACAAGACTTTGCAATGAGTGTGTATTTGAGTGCAACTTAAAATAGTCCTCCAGACAGGAAACAAGGGGGTGTGCAATCAGTTCCTAGGCATGGGGTGTTATGGGAAATGGAGTTTGTGAAACAGTGGCAAAGGTCCGGGATGGAGTGCCCTCTAGAGGAGCTCCTGGGCACTCCAGATGGAGATCGTGACAACTACACAATCTCCATAGTGGCAAGAATAAGCATGGAAAATGAATATGCAATATTTCATAACACCAGAAATATCTTCCAAATATAATCATCTATTATCAGATGTTAGAGAAGTTGCGGTGAACTTTTAAAGCTCAATATACTCATATTTTATACTTGTAAAATAATAAAAACATTTTGTACAGAAGTAATTCACGTAATAGAAGAAATTTTTAAGAAATCAAATATAATAAAGATACAAAATATAGTTTAGGGTATAGGACCTATGCTACTTAGTAAAGTTGAGTCATATTCATTTAGAATACTGAGAATTACAGCTTTTAAAGCAATAACAACATTTTGGAGAAGGCAAGAATCCCCCGTTTTAAATGATTGGTTAGATTTAGTTTCTAAAGTACACTCTATGGAGAGGATAACATATGAGATTAAAAGTATACATTTTGAAAAGATATGGGCACCTCTAAAATCAAAGTATATACTATAAAATAAAGGAATACATATAATATGAATTACCTTTTTATATAATCCTGCCTCCCTTTTAATTTATTATTTAATTTATTTATTTATTTAAATATTATTATTAATTGATGTTTAAAAATATTATTTAAATTACTGATTAGGAATTATGTATCATTATAAGAGTTTGATATGAATATGTGAATGTGTCTTTGCATTTCTTTACTTTTTTAAATTTATTTCCCCTACTTTTCATATGTAAAATGTTATTGGTGTAATTATTATTATTTATTAATTTTTTATTTTTTTTTTATGTGTTGGTGGTGGGTATTACGACAAAAGGAAAAAAAGTGAATGGAAGAGAAAGACGGAAAAATGAGGAATAACTATTGGTAAAAAAAAATTATGATGTCTTTAAAGGAAATGTTAATTTGCATAATTTTATTAAATGTGTTTGAATTGAAAGACACAATAAAGTGTAAAAAAAAATAAATACAAAAAAAAAGAAACATTACATATTGTTATTATTTCAATTACCAGACTTAAGCAACTTGGGTTTTCTTGATCATTAAAAAAAAATGCATGTTCAAATGTGAGTATCAGATATGATCATCAGGCTTATGAGCAATGTTTATTTGTTCATCTCCTCATTGCATTTCTTTGTATTATACGTTTGAAAACTACAGAGACTTGATCATAAAACTAAGACTTTACAAAGACTACAAAACATTATTGGCAGATATAGAGTGAGGGATGATATTTATTTTAAGTAGTCTTCTGTACTGTTATAAGATTCTACTGATTTATATTACACGCTATTATAATTCCAGCTAACCTTTTGGCCATATAAATGGGAAGACAATAAATCTTGCATATGAGACTGTCATTCCCTTAAAAGTATAACAGCAAATAATTGTTTACTAGAAATGTTTAAAAAACTGACTTAGAAAAGAAAAAAAAAGTTATGAATGGTGATGTTTATGCTTTTTAATGTCTTCATGACTTGTTGCGTTATAACTGAGATCATTTTATTTTGATATAATATGGTGAGAGAACCATAAAATATTAACTGAAATGCTGTCATTCAAAAGCCATAACGTTTTTAAGGGTAAATTCAAGACTTTTGTCTTAAATCAGGATGCATTAACTTGAGAAGCAAAGTACATTAAATATACAATAAAATGTACAATAGTCTTGTTTTCTGTGTAATTGGTCATAATTAAGTAAGTTTATGATTGAAACCACCAAAGAAATCTGCAAATGGGGTAAGAAAAATCAACTTAATTCAAAGAAAAGTTTATATCTCGATTTTGTTCAGTTTTTCAAGACTTCATTTTACATTTGAAGTGCTGCCTGACATTTTCTTCCAACATGAGCATTTACATCAGGCTCCTACATTTGTGTTCAGTTATTTCACTTTAATGCTGATGAAAAGGATTTATTCATTGCCATTAAAATGAAATTACTGAACATAAACATGGGACCCAGCTAACAGGGAATGTTCTCATAACTTTGGCTAACATTCCGTACGGGATTGGTTGATGTTTTAGAGAAAACATTTGAATGTAATGTTCAAAAAATGTTTTAAGAATGTTTTTCATTTCAGATAATGTTCCTAAAATGTTAAGTGTAAACAAAGCTAGAACATTTTACCTGCAACATTTTGAGGATGTTTTGAGGATGTTGTTGATGTAACAGATTATATAATGTTCTCAATAAAACATTGGCATAATGTTTCAAGATAACAAAGGAAGAACATTCTCTCAGCCACATTAGGAGAA
>NW_015657519.1:4162-6336 GCF_001515625.1 Sinocyclocheilus rhinocerous | reverse complement strand
TTTTCAATAAAACACGGGCACAATGTTTCAAGATAACAAAGAAAGAACATTCTCTCAGTCACATTAGGAGAACGTTATAAGAACATCACTGAGACCTGAGATGGTGTAAGGTTTTTTATAAAACATTCTTGTAATGTGAAATATTAACAAAGCTGGAACATTTTATGTTGTAACACTTTTTGTTTCAACATCTGTAACTCGCTGAATTTTTAAGCTAGAGTGCTCAAACGTTTATAGAAAGTACCCACATTTGTTCACTAGAAAAGGCACCAATTCAGATCTCTGCAGGTATATCACAGCCCTTATAAGTTGATGTCAAATACATGGAGTGCCTTTGTTACAATCTGCCCCGCTACCGGGGTAGGTTGTAACACATACTGGGGAGAGTTAACAGTCAGACAAAAGAAGCAAAAACAGCAGCCACCTCATAAAGTTTGCTTCAAAAACAGGTTTATTGAAACAATCTAAAAGAACTATACAAAACAATGTCACACTTTCTACGAATGACCACAGCTCAAATCCACTTTCTGTTTGATGCGGGAGTGTGTACGTGTATGTGTGTAAATTAGACTAGTAGAACAAACCTCCTTAACGGTATTTATGCTTACTGAACACTCAACTTTAGTGTACCGAGGTAAAGAATATGTAGATCTAACAAAGAACTGTGTAAATTTGTGTGTTGGATTGTGACTATGTATGAATTTTCTCAATCAGAATCACAATGGTGACAAACCAATGTTTTTAACCCTAGAGTGCAGACTTGGTGGATCCAAAAACTGCATAGGGCACATTTATCCACATTTCCTTTGGCTTTGAGCTGCCAAAAAAAGCTTCATATAGACAACATGAAAGTTCTCAGTTCTATGTAAGGGAATGCTAAAATGTGTTACAAATTACCCCACCCCTGTCATCCAATGTTTAGTTAGCTGTATTAGCATTATGGTTTGAAATTAGCAGTTTAAAAATGCATCACATTTTGCCTGATAATCTATCATTTATTCTAATGTAAATTATATGATTTTATCTGCAACAGTTTAAGTACTAAGTAAAATATAGTTTTGGTCAAAAAAATTAGATTTTTACATCAAAATCAGTTTTTTCGTTATAAAATCTGCATATACCTATTTACAGCCTTGACAATCATTCATATAAAATCAGGGTGAAAGTGGGTAAATAATGAAATTATCATAGGACTCCTAGCTTATCCCTGAATGGTGTTGTTACAACTCTTCCCATGTTACAACCATACCCAGTCTCCCCTAATATTCTCAATAAAACATTGACAATGTTTCAAGATAAGAAAGAACATTCTCTCAGCCACATTAGGAGAACATAAGAATATCGTTGAGGCCAGAGGAGATGGAATATTTTTATAAAACGTTCTTGTAATGTGCAATATTAACAAAGCTAGAACATTTTATCTGCAACATTTTAAAGATGTTTTGTGGATGTTGTTGAGGTAACAGATTATGTAATGTTCTCGATAAAACACGGGCACCATGTTTCAAGATAACAAAGGAAGAACATTCTCTCAGCCACATTAGGAGAACATAAGAATATCGTTGAGGCCAGAGGAGATGGAATATTTTTATAAAACGTTCTTGTAATGTGACAAAGCTAGAACATTTAACCTGCAACATTTTAAGGATATTTTGAGGATGTTGTTGAGGTGACAGAATATAATATTCTCAAAACATTGGCACAATGTTTCAAGATGACAAAGGAAAAACATTCTCTTAACCACTGGAGAACTTTATACAGTGCATCCGGAAAGTTTTCACAGCATGTTACAGGCTTATTCCAAAATGGATTAAATTATTTTCCTCAATTCTACAAACAATACACCATAATGACAACGTGAAAGAAGTTTGTTTGAAATCTTTGCAAATTATTAAAAAAAAATAAATAAATAAAATCACATGTGCCCAAGTATTCACAGCCTTTGCTCAATACTTTGTTGAAGCACCTTTGGCACCGATTACAGCCTCAAGTCTTTTGGAGTATGATGCTACAAGCTCGGCACACCTATTTTTGGGCAGTTTCTCCCATTCTTCTTTGCAGGACCTCTCAAGCTCCATCAGGTTGGATGGGGAGTGTTGGTGCACAGCCATTTTCAGATCTCTCCAGAGATGTTCAGTCGGGTTCAAGTCTGGGCCACTCCAGGACATTCACAG
>NW_015657519.1:0-1369 GCF_001515625.1 Sinocyclocheilus rhinocerous | reverse complement strand
AAATAATATTAATACAAATATTAATAATGAAAAAATATTTACTGATATTAATTGAAAATAAATTGTAACACCAGGTCCTATAAACTTGTCAAAGCACTGTTCTTTATGGAACCTTATTAAAAAAGGGTTCTATATAGAACCAAAAAGGGTTCTGCTATTGTTAAAAGTAGAATTGGTACTGTTGGTACTGTTTAGAACATTTTAACGGGAACATTTTGCGGATGTTGTTGAGAAAACAGATTATGCAATAAAAAATGTTCTTGAAAAAAAACTTTATTTTAATGTGACGTGTTAACAAAGCTAGAACATTACTAGAATGGCTTCTGCCTTGAGTGGTCAGCAGAAGTCAGCTGAATTCCAGCGTCTCGATTACAAAAATACAAAAGGAAGAAAAAGTCTGGCATTTGGCATCAGTTCTGAACTGTTGTCGAACGTGTTACAGGAGACGAGAAGCGTTGATTGGGCCACGTTTAAATCCACCAATCACTGTGTACATTTCTCGTGACGTAAGAACATTTGAAAACGACGAACGCGCAAACGGTTGAAAGAACGGTTTGAAGAAATTGGTGTCCAATGTTCGTGGTCGGAATCATCTTATTTGACGGAACTAAGTGAGTACGGATTCTTTCACATTCAAACGCGGCGGAATCGGATACAGAGCCAGAGGTGCTGGAGGATGTTTTACTCGCTGGTACAGTCCGTGGCCCAAACAACAAACCTGTCTCCAGGTCAGTGGAACTCTCCCTTCCACAATAATTACCTGTATATTTTTTATGGCTTTTTCAGTTTACGTATTTATTTTTTATCTTTTACGTATTTACATACACAAAAATCAATCAAAAAAAGTTTAAATCTATGATGACACGATTCTTTTTTATCTTTATAACTTTTTCACATGCACATTTGATATAGCCTAGACATCTTTCAGTATTTGGGCTGGATCTTACTTTCTTAGAATTATATTGCATTAATTTTGGGTGTAATGCTGCTTTTGAATAACAGCTAGATTTGTTTTCATCCAGAACCCAAACTGCCTGCTTGAAGATGAACACGGATGACGCAATAAAAGTCTCCATTTACAACAAAGGTACTGTAACGTTAATCTGTTTCTACTTTCTAGGTAACGTTAATATTGGTAACATTTTATTTTAGAGTTCAGCTCTCACTTTTAACTAGTTGCTTGTTAGCTTGCATATTACTAGTATATTGGTTGTTCATTAGTATCTGCATGACCTTATTCTACATCCCTAAATCCTACCCAATACCTAAATTTATACCTTGTTAAATTATAGACACTTGGCAAATATTACCTTGATTTTAGTTCAACAAGTAAATTTTAGACACAATATTGACTGTTTTGTTCTGTTTC
>NW_015657518.1:1206-1295 GCF_001515625.1 Sinocyclocheilus rhinocerous | reverse complement strand
CGGGGCATTTTAACGAGTACCAGTACAGGAGACCAGTATCGGGCCGATACCGATACCAGTATCGGTGCATCCCTAATACGCACTAATTG
>NW_015657518.1:0-154 GCF_001515625.1 Sinocyclocheilus rhinocerous | reverse complement strand
TTGAACATGTACAAAGTTATGGGGTCCTGTTATAAACAAAACAAAAAATGTAGTAATAATGCATGACTTAAAAAGCTGTTGAAACTGTCAAAAAGAAAGGGCTGCAACATGTTTTGAAAGAGTTACAGTTCCAAATGAAACTTCTAGATTCACA
>NW_015657517.1:0-1654 GCF_001515625.1 Sinocyclocheilus rhinocerous | reverse complement strand
AGCCATAGATGCTGGAATGGCGTTAAGAAGAAAACAAACAAACAAAATTTCATGCTAGAGGTTGCCAGATGTTAAGATTTTGAATCACACATTCATATAGCTAATCTGTACAGAAAGAATGCAGTGTGGTGCTTTTGTTTATTGTCAGTAATTATGAAGATATTTCCTTTTTCTCCTTTAATAGATATATCTGCCAAAACTTCATCAAGCCACTTGGACACATTCTCCATGTTGAGTAGAGAGGATAGTGAGAGTGATGAGCATACCTTGTCTAAAAGAGCGTGCATGGACAACGAGGTGTTACAGGGTGCTTCAGCCAGAGATGTGAGGAAGGAGAGGTTTATTTATGTAGAAAGCATTAACAGCTTAATTAAAGTTACATCTATTCATGATCATTCCCATTCTAGTTTTTGATGTATGAAGGACAATATAAGGACTTAATTAAAGGGGTAGTTCACCCAAAATGTATTTTTCATTTTTGGGTGAATATATCCATTTAAACCAGCGGTGCCCAACCCTGGTCCTGGAGATCTACCTTCCTGCAGAGTTCAGTTCCAACCCTGATCAAACACACCCGTCTGTAATTATCAAGTGCTCCTTCAGATCCTAATTAGTTGGTTCGATTCTGTAGGAAGGTAGATCTCCAGCATAGATGCAAACTCCTCACCTTTCAGTGAATTATTATTATTATTTTTTGTTAAAAATAACAGTTTTGGACATACAAGGTAATAAAAATAACCTTAAAGTAACTACAAAACAGCATTTAAATAAATATCTTTAAAATAAATTCTGTGTGGAGCATGCCCCCCAATCCGTGCAATGTTCTCACCTTTTTTCCCCCTTACCTGTTTGCATCTCTGTCCAGGAACAGGGTTGGGCACCCTTGATTTAAACACTTGTGGCTCAATAGGAGTTAGTTCTCTTTAGAGAGAATGTGTACAGTTGAGACAACATGTACAGCTCTGAACTATTATATATTATTATATTACACACACATATATATATATACAATACGTATCGCTTTTTATTTCTCCTCTTTCCTACTACTAGTTTCGCTTCTGTTTCAGTTTTTATAACCATTTCTTTGTGCAAGTTGTTGTTTAGCATGTGTGTTTGGCAGTGTTATTTTTTAGGATTACTGATAAACTACTGTCGTTTGATTTGTATTATTTGTTATTTATTTTAATTTTAGTTAAATTATGTCTGAATTTATTATGTCTGTATAGGTCTTTTTTATTTTAATTTTAGATTAATTATGTCTGAATTTATTATGTCTGTATAGGTCTTTTATTACGTTTTAGTTTAATTTAATTTGAGTTATTTTAATACTTCAACAAACTAAATGGAAATGAAATGTATATATTGAATTTATAAATGTGTATGTATATATATGTATGTGTGTGTGGTTGTACATACACATGTAGTTTTTACCTTTTGTTCTTTAAAATTTTGAATAGTTTTTAGCTTTATTTTTGTTTTTCATTTAAATGTTAAGTTTTTAAATTTTGTTGTATGCATGTGTCATTTTTTTTTTATTTCTTTATTTTTAAAATGTGTATAGGTAGTATTTATACAGTTTTAGCTTTTAGTTTTGGATCAGTTTTTTTAGTAGTTTTAATACTACAATTGATTGCTTCTGTTGTCCTCATTTGTA
>NW_015657516.1:307567-309668 GCF_001515625.1 Sinocyclocheilus rhinocerous | reverse complement strand
GTTCAAATTACACCAGAGTTACCGACCGCTACCGCGTTTTATTCGAGAATTTAATCCCGTGGCGCAAAAAATCCGGTCGGGTCGGATAGCCGCGGAAATGCAGACCTCTAGGCCGACTCCAGATCACATAATTCAGTGGAGAATTAATAGAAATTATATTAAGAACATGTGAGAATAAATCTGTTCTCAGATACCAAAGATAACAAGAACTTGGCATCCACGCTCTTCTCTCTTGGAATATAAATCTTCGGTGTTTGTTTACACTGGTTTTCGAAACAGCGACACCACTCTTGTCTTTTTGTGCAGCAGCAGCTCCTCCACGCACATAATCTCAGCTCAAATCTAATTGGATGGCCCGTTTCATCACGGAGCGACGGGGAAAAATCGACACACAGGACGAAAAAAAAATATTCGCTTTTTTGCGCTGCTAATGATCACGCCTGGTGTGAATAGCCCCATATAGGGATCTATTGTTTCGATTCAAAAGCGTCATCGCGCCGAATCTTCGCATTCAGTGTGAAAAGCCCTTTAATAGTCAAGAATTTCGTTTTAAGGCCTTTCCACACTGAGCGCGATGCGAAAAAGCGAGGCGAATCGCCAACGAACGAGTATCACACTGAGCGCGAAACGATTGTTCGCCTTCTGCTAATTCACGCCTGCACGCTAGGTGGCGCCGACGAACAATGCAATTTTCCTCAGATATGCATCTTGTATATGGATTTAACATCTATATTAAGATAAACAAAGTTTGGTTCTACATTAGAAACACAAACTATCTATAATGCTTAAAAGAATAGGCTACATCCTAAAATATAAATAATTAGCATTGAGCTACACTTGAAAATGTATTTAATTATTCATGTATTTGCTTACCCACTTTAAACCATCATCTGGTTTTTCATTGTGATCTATAATTGATTTTGATTCTATAATAAGCAAACACATGCACTCTTTGTATGTTTAATAACGCTAACGTACACTGCTAATATTTGTCATAAACATCCTTTATTGCTATAAAAAAATACCATGAGCTGCATACAAAACACATACAGAAAATATATCATCATAATCATGTCTATTTGCTTTCATATTTCATGTGTAAATTTTCACGAAATTTAATCTATTGATTTGTGTTCATGGACACAAATTTCCCTTTTTGTTCGTGTCACTCAGCACGACTTTCAATCCAATGTATTTCAATAGCGAGTAGCTTTTCATTTGAATTTTATCAATTCCGATTCTGCTTATCGATTCCGATTCTTTTCGATTCCCAGTTTCGATTCCAATGTGATTAAAAAATGATATCAAGCATATTTATTCTGTGCCTCTTTTTGTAAAACATTTAGTTGCAGCTGAATACCATGAACAAAAATCAGCAGGCTACATAAAAACTGGACTCGTAAGAGCTGGTTGTGTGCAAATATATTTTTTTTATTATTTTTTTTTTTTTATGGAGATTGTGGTTCTCACAATTCTGAAGAAAAACTTAAGACAACTGAACAAAATCACATGTAATTTATGAATGAATGATTCAATGACTTACTCAAGATTTATTTTTCATTACTGGATGAATCATAGTTTTTGAAGACTCTTGAATGATTCAAAGACAAATACATTTTAACAGCCCCTTTGGCAACCTACTGGCGCAACAATGTAATTGCAGATTTAAAAGTTTAAATCACACTGGTGTGATCGTACGCTTCAAGGACGAACCAAGAGTAATCACAGCATTGTGATCGCACACGTCAAAGGTTGAGGAATGAAACAGATGAATCATTGTAATGTAGGAATAGAATCAGTTGGTGTTTGAATCGTGTTCCTGATCTTTAACGATCTGTTAAATTAAAGTGCTTTTTCATGTTGGTGGTGGTCCGTGTAACCCTTTGCAGTTCTTTGTTCAATTCGCACCATCAAAATGAACCAAATAAAAAGTTGGCTTCAAACTTTCATTTTCAATTTTTTTGGAGCAATTTTCAAACAGATAATTGTCTCTCATTTTAATTTTCAATTTTACGAGTTACGAATCTGATTTTTGAACTAACATAAAAATGACTCATTATTCTGATTTTCCACTTCTCTGTTTTGCGCTCCCGGTTGGACC
>NW_015657516.1:303140-307400 GCF_001515625.1 Sinocyclocheilus rhinocerous | reverse complement strand
ATATATATATATATATATATATATATATATATATACAGTATATATATTGAGAGAGAGAGAGAGAGAAATACATACATATATATTACATATAATTATGTTTTACTTTTAACTATAGTCCGAAATGAATGCAAGTGAATGAGTGTTTGTCCTGAGAGAAATAGCCTGTGTGTAAATAATAATCCCTGCATCTAAATGATTAACTTTACATTCCAGTTTCTTAATGTCATAAATGTCATGTTCTTTTGTGAGAGAAGAACCAGTGCTCAAACATGATTGATCTTATAAAATAGTAAATTGTGCTGCTACTGACAGTATGTTATTTAAATGATTTTGGACATACTTTTAATGGTAGTTTGATAGTAAGTTGTTGACATAACTTTTGATTTCTCTGAAACAACCACAGACTTGATTTTCTTTTTTTAATTTTTGTCTTAGTCTCTGTCTTCTTTCAAATCCCACAGGAAAACATATGGATGAATCAGTGAGGGAAGGGATGCCACTGCTGAATGGAGATGATCTGGATGTAGTGAATGAGGAGGAGGGGACGAGTTCACTTTAATAACATAAGACCCGCCCACCAGTTTCAATCACTCTGACATCATCAACATTCAGCTCCAGCTACAACAACACAAACATATTTCTGCTTTTATGAGCCTCTAAAATCGTTAATCGGTGAGCTGTTAAACTTGCATGTAAAAAGCTTCATACCTGTTACTCTGCATAGTAAGCATAGTATTAGTTGCAGTATTTCTCTAACCACTGCATGTGCTGGTTTTATATAATTAACACCAGTACCAGATTAATGTTCTTGGTCAGCATTGATCACAGTCTGTTTCCAAAGCTGAGATCACATGACCTTCTCCTTTGTGTGTATAGTACATTTGTATTCAAGCTGAAGCACTTGAAATTAGCCTTATTGCACTTGTAGAAAAAGATGGAAAAAACACCTTTGTTCAGTTCTAGTATTGATATGATACCACATGCATTGTGCTTTGTGTTGTTTTATTAAATTTGACAAAAGCATCTGCTTGATGAATAATATTCATGTAAGATTGATATGCCACTGATCTTACTATATGATCATTTCTGTCCTCTAGTGGACAAACACTGATACAGCTTTTGCTTCCTAACAACTGTTTAAACATGCAAGGCATAAACAATGTACTCATATATACGTGTGAATGCGAGCGTGTTACAATATTAATAAATAATAAAAAAGGCAAAATTGTGTGAAATGTGTGTTGCTTCATACTGTATGTACACAATCAAATCTTATACAGTTGAAGAAAAAAAAACAGTAAAAATTTGAATTATCCTCTAGTTATGTGGTTATAAGAAACAACCAGGGATGAAATGTGACAGAAAATCAGATATTGTTCAACTAGCTAAACATGGTAATGGAAGAAAAGTAAATAATAATAATAATAATAATAATAGTTGCGTGGTCAGGTGAATTATGGTATGTTATTGCAACCAAATTACAGTAAAAGAAAAGTACAACCTTGACTTTTTTTTCAATGTTCTGCATTTTCTTCTTCCGCCAAAAACGGCTTTGTAGATGCACTTCATCTTTTTAGCACCAGATGGCAGTAGAAGTGTAGAAATGCGAGAATAGACCCCACATGTATATACTTTTGTATTAAAGGCCTCATTACTTTTGCAAATTGTGGAAACTGTTTCTCTATAAATACTGTAACACTTTAATGATAAAACCTAAAAATAAATCAGAGTGAATCTTGAGAAGTTGTTTCAGTAAACGGATTTTTATCAAATGAGATGATTGAAAAAATACATACCTTTAAAATTTAGTTTATATTTACTAAACTCATACCTGCAAATTTGCATAACGCAAAAGCCATTTGAACAAAAAAGACAGTCACCTATTGACCTTTTGGCTCAATACAAAAAACACAGATCATACAATCTTTGTGTTTTGCAGTATTTTATATTCAAAAACAAATGCAACTATATGCCAAAACATTCTCTACACAAGTAAGTGAACACAGTTGCTTCTATATCTCCAATTTTAGGTTTATGAGTTTCATATAAGCAGGGAATGGAAAACAAGGCCTTTAACAATATACACAATTTGCACATACATTCAATAATAGACACACTCATAAGCACAAAATGTTTGTCTTCAAATAAGATTAAACCACATTTCTTTCCACATCTACAGTAACTCAGACCACAGCAGGTTTCATTTTGACTCACAGCGCATTTAGTAGATTAACCTTCATTCTTCTCATTCCATAAAAAAATGTGTATGATAGTTGAATGGAATAAAAATCACAATAATATAAAAATAATGCAAAAAAATTACAAATCTTTGCAGCTTTTATTTTTAAGATTTACAAGTACACAAAAGGTAAATGTATATTTAATCTTTATTTTTTATTTTTAGAAGTCACTCAATTTAAAGGCTCACTCCACTTTTTTATGAAATTGCATCATATAATAATCAATCAGAACATCTTAACAAGAGAAAACTTTATGCCAAACGAAGGGTTTGCCCTTCTGACTCATTTAAAAACTGACCGATCATCTCATTTTAAGCTTCGCTTCTATAATACAGCTAATGAATCTGAATCTCACATGCTCAGTCACAGCAAAAAGATCTGTTCCTGTAAACAGTGAGACAGGTAATTGTGTGAACTTAAAAGTGTTCTGCATACAGCTGAAAAATATCAGACTGAATGTGAAAAGAAGAAATGCAATCCTGTTTTGTTATCCTAATTGTCAAAGATAGGTATTTCTGGGAGTGTTGAATAACTGTTGAAGGTGAAATTATTGTCACAGTTTCATTCTGAGAGTTGGTTGGGTTTGTTCTGTCTGTCATGTTCAGTCTGACAAACTATTTCACAACATTCAGATACACCCACCATTTGAACTACTACAGGAACATCATCTCACTACTGTGTGATCAGATCTATTAGCTATAAAATATTTATTTACACAAATTCTATACTAAATGAGCCATTAAGCTGCAAGTTCCTTACTTTTCTATATACAAAGCTATGCAATTTCCCTCCAAAACAGTCAAATGTCTGCATAATGAAAGCAATACATAACCAATGCAACCCTTTTGACCTGATGATTATTTACATGATTAGATACATGATTAGAAAATATATTTAAAGTAGTAGTGTGCACAAAATAGACTTCCCCGGTCAAACTCGTCTGGATCTGACGTCGTAATTAAACCAGCACAGCAACAGCAGCCATGCCCACCAGGGCAGAGCGAGCCAATCGGATCACAGCTTCAGTAAACCCATAATAGTGGACGTAGTCTATAGGACTGAAAGGAAAATAACATGCAAATTCTTTTAAGACTTAATCAGTACTAAACTTGGTTTTAACAAGGTAAAAGTACGGCTGTTAGTTCTCTTCTGAGCGTTTCATCCCGTTCCCACTCAGAGTTTGGCTGTGTGCAGCAAGGAAGGCGGGAAAATGCATGAGTGAATCCCTTAAATTGTATTATACCACGGTCTGCCTGAATTCTCGATTCTGATTGGCTGGCAGGTATGCATTAAAACTCTTTTATACACAGGTTGTTCCAAGTTCGTTTAATCACTGTTCTATATTAATGCGCTGCTTTAATTGATGCACACAAACCCACACACAAACACACACAGAGAGGGAGAGAGAGAGTCGGAGATCGCAGATTGCGCTGCGCGCACACACACAAAGTTGTCACCGCTTCCCTGCGGCTTTTTATTAATAAAATAGCCTAGATACTAGCTCGCTACATTATATTCCTCAGCAACAAGGTGTTTTTGAAGTAACACAGCTTCATTGTTTGTAGAGAGACGTGCAGACAAAGGTAACTTACAGACAACTGTCATCTCTCTCTCTCTCTCTCTCTCTCTTGGCCTCCACGTCGTACATTAGAATCTTTTAATGCACAGCAAGCCATGCATTATCCCTTATGTTCAGAATGTGTACAGAATACAAGTCACACTCGAAATCACGACGATTATTCGGTGGTAATAACCATTTTTACAGTAATGCTACAGTAGCGTTTTTGGACTCGTTTTTAAAGCACAACAGTACAGAACGGAATTAAAGCGCCCGAAAAAAGGATTGACAATCTTATTTAAAGGGTTCACTCCAAATGAAAATTATTTCATCATATTATTTCTCTCACCAACTGAATGACAGAGTTCACTGATGTCCAGATGTGTGGTCTGGTTAGTGAATGAATTGTTGAGCACACAGCTGTAGGTGTTTTTATCCTGATATTCCACCTCCAGAGGTAGA
>NW_015657516.1:295938-303120 GCF_001515625.1 Sinocyclocheilus rhinocerous | reverse complement strand
AGATTAGCTGAAGAACACAACAAAAACATATGAGTAAATGGGTAAGTATTTTTCTTGGAGAAACGAGATACAGTATTGGGTAGTTCCCATAGGCTATTTGAAACACTATTTGCCTGATGAGAGAAGTGATGACTTTTGTTTCCTCAACTTCCTCATCAAAAGCATTTTATTTCTCTTACATAGTGGTTTAAATCTAGTAAAATCTTTTTAATTTAATTGTTCATTCTGGGCTGAGAATTAAAGGTGCAATAGGTGATTGTGTTCAGAATTTTTTTTGTTATGCTGGTTGAAAGTCTCTTCACATCCTGATAGCAATCATTAAGTTAAGTGGTCTAAATGTATTTATCTGTATTTATATATTCTGTGGAAGGCGTAGGACCAAGAAATGTTCATCCTGTCAACATATGTATTTGCAAACCTCTGCGCACCCGGTTTGCGCAGACAGGATACGTCATCAACGCGTTCATGTACGCTGTGCAGACAGAATGGCAGGAATGGATCTTCCTTCCTGGTATTGTAGTACTTTTACTACTGTACTATAAAGTTTTCTATATGATGTATTGTAGTAATGCTGTCTCTGGTCGTCTGGTCTGTGAGCGTTCATGCGTTCAGGAGGCGTGGTTTTGGACGGCGATTTGCAGAGAGGGTGGGACGTTCTCTTTCAGTGCTATCAGGCTAAAGTTAGCATTTCCAAGATGTCCTACTGCACCTTTAAAAGATGGTGAAAAGCCTGACCAACATGCAAAGCAACCAACCACAAATGGTTTTGTTTTAAAATTACATTTAGGAGTGTACATGTAGATTATGCCACAGTAACAAACCAAGTGGAAACTTTGACATAGCATGTCAAGGATGAGGAAATATTCGAAGTAACACACCATATTTTAAAATATAACATTGCATCATATTTAAGAAAACAAGTGTTAATCTTGTATTTATTTATTTATTTTTCATATTATTCAAAGCAGCTTTATAGAAAATTATGTCTTAATGCCCAAGCAGTTGCCCAACTTACCCCCATATTACCTCATATCCTAAATTACTATTATGTTATAACATGTATTCATGGTAATTTTATAATACTATATTTAAAATAAGAATATGACAAGAGGCAGAAATATGCATATAATTCTCTGCTTACCATAGACTTTAACAATGAAATCCTTGCTTGAGACCTTATTTTCAGGGGCAATTTCTACTTTATAAAGTCCATAGTGTTGTGTACTGATGTTTGTGATGGTCAGAGATCCAGTCTGAGAGTCCAGCTTGAGTCTGTCTCTGAATCTCTCATCAGCACCATTGTGAAACGTATGACTGTGGACTCTGTTGATTTTGGCAATGTGAATGTTTTGAGGTCCAAACGTCCTCAATAGCACATTATCTCTCTGCAGTTCATTAACATCTGTGTGTAGAGTGACATAATCTCCCTGATATGGTGTGTGTTTCATCGATCTCAACACCAAACGCACCTGTGGAACAAACATCGGAACATTTTCAGTTACAACTAATGCTGGTTTACTAAAATTGTAACTAAAAAACTTTTAGAACTCACCAGTTAGAGATAATGAACACAAACAGGAAAACACAAATGTGTGAAACATTTTAATTGCATCATATTTAAGAAAACAAGTGTTCATCTTGTATTTATTTATTTATTTATTTTTCATATTATTCAAAGCAGCTTTACAGAAAATTATGTCTTAATGCCCAAGCAGTGACCCAACTTACCACCATATTACCTCATAATATCCTAAACTACTATTATGTTATAACATGTATTCATGGTAATTTTATAATACTATATTTAAAATAAGATTATGAAAAGAGGCAGAAATATGCATATAATTCTCTGCTGACCATGGACTTTAACAATGAAATCCTTGCTTGAGATCTTATTTTCAGTGGCAATTTCTACTTTATAAAGTCCATAGTGTTCTGTGCTGATGTTTGTGATGGTCAGAGATCCAGTCTGAGAGTCCAGCAGCTTCAGTCTGTCTCTGACTCTCTCATCAGCACCATCGTGAAACGTCTCATTGTGGACTCTTGATTTTAGCGATGTGAGTGTTGTGAGGTCCAAACGTCCACAGTAGCACATTACCTCTCTGTAGTTCAGTAACATCCGTGTGTAGAGTGACAGAATCTCCCTCCATCACTGATATGGTCTGTGTTTCATCGATCTCAACACCAAACGCACCTGTGGAACAAACATCGGAACATTTTCAGTTACAACTAATGCTGGTTTACTAAAATTGTAACTAAAAAACTTTTAGAACTCACCAGTTAGAGATAATGAACACAAACAGGAAAACACAAATGTGTGAAACATTTTAAGAGGTCATAGAGTGCTCGAATAACCCTTCAAAAGGGAGGGACGAGGAACGAGGAGGCGCTGAAGAATGTTTAGAATTTGATGTTTATTCAGGAAACAAGGAGATACCGAACACAGGAACATCAGGGATTTAACAGCAGACAAAGAAACTAGGAATTAGACTCACTATAAATACACAGGACTTGATGAGGGGAAAGACGAGGAACACCTGGAACTAATGAAACAATGAACATGGGAAACACCTGGGACCAAATTAATAGTCAACATGACGACGAAACTGGGTCAAAGGGAGCAGCACACACACACAACATTGAACAGAGTCTGACATAACGCCCCCCCTCCGGAATGCGTGTGGCGGATCAGGGGACTCGGGAGGCCATGGCGGATCAGGAGACTCGGGGTGCCATGGCGGAGCAGCCTCCGAGGCCGCGGCCCCAGCCCACACTAAAACTGTAACTAAAAAACATTTAGATCTTCTTTTCTTGAAATGAACTCTGAACCTGATTCTAGATGACAGAGGTGCAGTTCCTTGTTTAGTGGCGAAGTTGTGTAGAGCAACTGTAGATTCAGTACTGTCTGATTATGTGTATGAATCATACCGTTATGTTACTGCTCATGAAAACAGTAGCCCTTATTGTTGTCAAATAATCTCTCTTCAGTTGGCTTATATCTTCTTTTTTTTTATGTGTTGGTCTACGTTTAATTTCAAATGTAGAAATATTGGATTTAAAATGTGTGTCTTTCAAACTTAGTCCAACAAATAATTTCATAACAACATATTGATCAAAATATGAGTAGAATTCAGACCGGTACGTTTATTATAAAGTCAAGTAATGGGTAAAACTTCTACTGAAGCCCTATTTGTTTTGTTCATTTTTATTAATATAAATTAACTGATCATAAAAGGGTATACCTAATAGATATATCTAAGTCTTATGTTGATTTTATGCTTAATGCTTAAAGTAAACAAGTATATCTGAGTCTGGGGAACATATGAATTCAATGGCAAATAGATACTGATCCTCTGCCCTCATGTGTAGCCTAGACAATGACAGAAACTACAAGCAAGAACAGTGTTTGGATACCATATTTTAGGATATTAATATATATATCACTCTGTCATTGAAAAAAATATATTTTAATGTATTTAAAGAGTAAAACAACATTTGTGCGCAACTTAAACTCATGAATCAACATTGGTTGTTTTATGATGTCATTACCAGCATATCTTACATTTCATTAAAGGGTGCCACCCATGACGGCGGTTGTCACCGCGCGCGTCTCCGCTGCGACGGTAACTCTACTGATCGATCGAGTCATGGTTATGAGCTTGAGAATCCTACAGCACAGCAATATGAAGAAACTATTATTGCTATTTTCCTTCACATTATTTTTGGACCGTAAGTAGGCTCGGTTCTTCATACTTTCAGTTTCACACTGTTTTCGTTATCAGGCGTGCAGCCTATTGTTAAAGTCTATGGTAAGCAGAGCATTATTATTATTATACATATTTCTGCCTCTTTTCATAATCTTATTTTAAATATAGTATTAAAAAATTACCGTGAATATTCATAATAGCATAACAGTAATTTAAGATATGGTAATATGATTTTTTTCGTTTTTTCGAATTCATCTCACCATCAGAGACGTCAGAACCACAGATGCTGGAGTTTATCAGCTACAGATCTCCAACAGTAAAGAAACACTATACAAGAGATTCAATATTTTTGTCGGTATGACACGTTCATGTCAAATCGCATTAAAAGAGTGTAATTTAGATGTTCCCTCATAATGAAATGTTTCATGTGTTTGACTGTCTCTCTTCAGCTGTTCCAGATCCGGGTCTGTCTGCTGGTTATATTGTGCTGATTTGTCTTTGTATACTTCTGTTAGTGGCTGCAGCTTTGGGTGTGATGTGCTACATGTTAAAATACTCTAAAAAACAGAAAGGTGAGTGTTATCTACAGCGAATATAGGAGTAAAATTGTTTAAAAGAGTAATTAGTTACCATGTTTTCTTCTAGACTGAACCACAAATTGTTTAATTCAAAGCCTATTATTGTTTAAGGAGCCAACAATTTAGCAGAAAAAAATCGTCTTTTTCTGTGATAAACAGTCTTGGAATTATTCTTGTTCTTACTGAAGAAAGATTAAAGGAAGCTCTAACACCCTAGAAATGCATTTAAAAAGTGACTTAAAAACCAATCAGATCACTGTTCAGTAAACTGAATCAAACTCCAAACAAAATGGCTTATAACTCAAATTGAAAGTTTTGGAGCAGATCTACTGTTTCTAATGGGACTCAATTTACAGTAGTTTATTAATTCACCAAAAAATAGATTTTTGAATAGTTGAACAATGAAACATCTTTTGAAATATTTAATATCTTCCCCATTCACTTGATGTTGAGACAGAAAAGAAGGCCGTGTCAGTGAAGGAGGGAAATTCTATAACACTAAAAACCGGTGCAGTCGAGATCCAGAGAGACGATGAAGTGGTCTGGATGTTTGGACCTCAAGAATTGGTTATTGCAGAAATCTACAAAAATGCCAGTAACATTTCATACCCCAATGTTGAGCAATTCAGAGACAAGCTACAGCTGGACCATCAGACTGGAGATCTGACCATCAGCGACATCAGGATCCCAATCTCTGGAGATTATCAGATACAGATCACTGGCAGTAAAGCGACAAAAACAAAGAGATTCAAAGTTATCGTACGAGGTGCACAACTCAAGCGCTTCAAATATCCTACAGTATTGTCTGTCAATATGTTACTTTATTTGTTTTTGACCTTCATTGGGCTCCTTAGTGGGTTTTGAATTGTTCACCTCCACATTCACGTCAGCATGTGTTATGTGTTTCTGTTTCTTTATGAAATGAAGAGGACACACGGAAATTCACAGAAGGAGAATATGTCCGTCTGCAGACCGGTGTTACTGAACTTCAGAAAGATGATGAGATACTTTGGAATTTTGAGCCTAAAAATGCCCTTATAGCCAAAATTGATGGACAGACCAATAAGAGCACTGTCTATGATGTTGGTGATGATGGATTCAGAGACAGACTGGAGCTGGACGATCGAACTGGAGATCTCACCATCACAAACACCAGAAGCACAGACTCTGGAGTTTACGAACTGCAGATCAAGAGCAGCAATAAAGTCTCGTACAAGAAATTCAATGTTCTTGTTTGGAGTGAGTAGCTCAAAATAATCAAAATATAGATTACCATATTCATGTTCACATTCACACATTTCTTCTACATGTTTCTCTTGCTTTGGCAGTGAATAATCTGAAATATACAGTTGGAGATTCTGTCACTCTACAAACTGGTGTTACTGAGCTGAGGAATGATGGCAGGATACTGTGGAAGTTTAGCGATAAAGACATTTTAATCGCCGAACTCAACCGAGCCACCAATCAGACCTTATTCTATGAAGGTCCTGATGGGAGATTCAGAGACCGACTGCAGTTAAACCAGCGAACTGGAGATCTGACCATCAGGAACATCAGCAGAGCTCATTCAGACATTTATACACTTCAAATCACCAGCGGCAAAAAGAGCATATGCAAGAGATTCAGGGTTATTGCCCACGGTGAGTAACTCAGTCGTATTTATGACTGCTTTAATGATTTAGTGCTATACACATTTTGCATATCAAATTTATACCATAAAAGTGGATTTACGTATTGTTTAAAATTATTGCAGTAAAGAGGTGATATAAATGTACACAGGAATCTTTTGAACAGAAAAAGACGAAAGGCAGGTCATGCTTAAAATGTGTACAGCTCCAATACAGTTATTTCTTATGTGCAAAACAAAAATCCATCATCTTGCCCTCTAATTAATCAGACGGGAGTTAATTTTGTTATACCATTCATGTTTTTACTCTTCTGTGTGGTGCTGGGATAAAATTAAAGAGAAGGAATGGAGGGAGGTTCAGTCATGCTACACAACGATACTGAAATACAAAAAGATGATCTGGTGCTGTGGACGTTTGGACCCGAAGACAGTCTCATCGCTAGAAGTGAAATAAATAAAGCATGTTTCTGTACATATGATGGCAATGAAGGGAAATTCAGAAACAAACTGAAACTGGATCATCAGACTGGATCTCTGACCATCACAAACAGCACAACTGAACACACTGGAGTTTATAAACTATTGATCATCAGCAGCCGAGAGACCAAATACAAGAGATTCAAAGTTACAATCCATGGTGAGTAACATGGTGATCTAATTTATTTGGGCTTTATTTGGAAATCACATACTTCCGCTTTAATTTAAATAATTACATTTCAAAATATTCAATTTCGATTTAATTTCCATTTCCAGAATACTTTGATTTTTTAAATGTGATTATCTTTGCACATAAATATAAACTTTTTAACCTTTTGTGTTTTCTTTGTTTTCTTTCAGGGAGTGAAAGAAATCCAGATGGGGGGCCTGAGCAGGAGGGGATCCCCTTAAAGGGGTCATCAGATGCCCATTTTCCACAAGTTGATATGATTCTTTAGGGTTCTTAATGAAAAGTCTATAACAGTGTTTCCCAACCTTTTTTTAGTCGCGGCACCCTTTGGAAATTTTAACAAACTTGTGGCACCCTACAAAATTAATTTTGTCACAATATTTGAATTTCTAACTTCGATATGATAATTTGAAAAGTATAGATAGGCCTATTCGGTACAACAGGGAAGAACTGCAGAATATAATGTCATACAGATATTTTTAATATTATTAAAAAAATTTGTCCATCAATGGTGGCAATCACTAATCTAATTAGCATCTTAATTAGAATCTTATTCTAATGAAAAGACCTATTTATATGACAGATTTTAATGTAGGCTTTTAT
>NW_015657516.1:283552-295798 GCF_001515625.1 Sinocyclocheilus rhinocerous | reverse complement strand
GGCTCAGATGTCGGGAGTAAATGACGACTGCTATGTTCATTATTACATCCAACAACAGAACACCTCAATCGCTTATGAGTCAGTCTTGTCTACATCTGCTCCGGTGGTGAAACAATGGTGGACTGATGACAGCTCACTCAGGGCGGGTCTAAGGTAAGACGCTAGTGTCAATCAACAATCGTGGGAGGGGCCTGGGTCAGTGTGACGTCACACAGCCAAGAATCTGTGAACGGCTTGATTTGAGAAAGGGGTAATGATTTTAGTAGATAAAAAAAAAAAAACACTGGGTGGATTTTTATCATTATAGGGTGGTTGTGTACACACACTGCCAACACACATTTATGTTCAAACAACATGTAAAAGTGCATTTCGCATCCGATGACCCCTTTAATACAAATATCAAAAACATAACAGTAATAGTAACTGTGAATTCAGACAGTATTGCACATTTTTATATGGCATTACATACCCAATGAGAGGGAATGTTTTATTAACTATTTAACTTTGGTGCTTGTGGAAAAAAAAGGGATGTATAACAGTACTTGGTTCAACTTGTATATATTTTGTTATACATGAATTTACTTTACTACATCAGTTTGTTAGTAAATTAACTTTATACCGTTGTATACGGACGTACTGTGTTGTTATTTGTTACTATGTCCTTTATAAGAGAACACTATATTTAGTATTGGCTGAATGAGCTTGCTTGGGATTTTTTTCCTGACTGTTCTCTTTAAATGGTTTTTGTATTCCACTACATTTATTGTATTGTGCCTTGGAATAATAATCATGCGTTTGATTGTTGTATTCTCATCTGTAAGTCATTTGGATAAAATGATCTGCTCAATGAATAAACGGTCGCATACAGACATACTGCTGCTGGTATTAGTATCTGATCATGTCTGTCCTCTAGTGGACAAACACTGATTTTGCTTAAAAGCTGTTCGCAAGTAATGCATAACAGATTTTAATGTACTGTCATGATCACCACTGCACTACATTTCCCACAACCCCTCCTGACTCTTATCTGCACGCACTGCATTATATATTGTAAAGATCAAACTAATAGCCAGATGGAATATAAACTGAAGAGCAGACTAATGTTCACATTTATTTTTATGACCAAGAGCATGATTGTGGCCATTTTTAATAATAGAAGCTGCAAGTTATTATAATACCAGGCAGTGAGAGCAGTAAAACAATAATAAATAATATTAAGAAAGAAATATTAATAAAACTGTCATTAAAAAGATTTAAGGTTATTCATAACACCATAAAGGTACTAAATAGCACTTTCAAAACATGGTTTTTACGGCACCCTATAAAAAGGGTTCTGCTATTGTTTCCAGAATCATAATCCGGAATCGTTAAGAGCCATTTTTCTTAAGAGTGTGTGTTAAGGTTTGGCCTTTAATAGTATTAGCCTACCCGTTTGTCACTCCTTGGCTCTTCAAAGAATGTTATCAACTCATTTCTGCCCCCATGAGCACAATGACAAATACTTCAAACAAAAGTTTGCTCAATTGCTAGTTTAAGATGCTGAAATTAGACTAAAGACAGATTTGCATAAACCAGCAAACGTTTGTATTAGGATGGCAGGACCACAGTGACTCCTTACTGTGTATTTAAGGATAGTTTCTGCAGTGCTTACAGTGGGTGGCAGTAATGCTCTTTGCTAACAGGCGTTTCAAAAGTGAAAGTTTTCTGTCAGACTCAGACTGTTTGGGTGTGTTGGTAAGAAAAGGACAGGACGGGAACTCGAGTCAGGATCATGATCTTGAATTCTGCAGCAATATGAAGAAAGTGTTTTTATTTGTTTCTTTCGTATTATTTTTGGACGGTAAGTTGATTTCGGTTTATTTCTTCAGTACTTTCGGTTTCATGTTGTTATATCTTGTGCATGAATGGAACCAGCAGAAGAAGCGAAATACAACGAGTCTCGATTATTAGTACAAATCGTGTATTTATAATCTCAGAAAAAGTTCTACCAAGCGCAAAGTCTGTGATTCAAAACAGATGAATGTGCGCTCCCCCTCTTTGTGATAGGCTATTGATAAAACGGAAATATTCAAATGAGGAAGAAAACAATTTACTAAGAAACTTAATAACTGCGAAAAACACAGTTTGGGTGGATGGGACAGCATCATTTTGGTTGATTGGGACAGTGCTTAAAGGGCTTTGCTAATTAAGAAAATGATTTACCTTGTAATGGAACCATGATTGTATATGATCTGTGTGCCCTAAATCAGTGGTTTCCAACCTTTTTATTTATGCAAGCCCTAATTAACCACAAAAATATTCATGAACTAGCTAGATTTTTGCTAAAATAAAAATACTGAAATAGAAGCATTTTGAAAATAGAAGCATTATAGATAAACTTTTTAAAAACTTTTTAAGACTGAATCTAGTAATACACATATTTAACTATTCAAAATCTTTATTGGTCCATCTCGGGTAACTTTATTAAAACATTTTTTACACATTTTTTAAGTGGAAGATGGATTAATTTTTTTCAGTCCTGTTACCAAAACTCTTATGTCTTTTAAAAAGCATGTTTTAAAATATGTCAACAAATTCCTTCATTTTCCCCTCAGGCACGTGTTTATTTTGAAGAAATTGTTGGTTTGATCATTAAAAAAAAAATCCCTATTTATCTACACAAAGTGTATTTTTCTAAAATACACAAACCCATTTTTTTATTTATTTTAAAGGCGACTCAAACCTCAAGCTTATCAATTTTCTATGATGCAATTTATTAAACAATGGGATGAATGATGGACCAAACTTAATTTTAAAATATTGGTTTAACCTTTTTTTTATTTTTTTAAGAAAAACTATTTAGTAACAGGAATGAAACTGGGTAACAGGAATGAGTATCCATTATATGTGTATATATGTATATAATGCCCGCACTGATATAGTGAAAGTGTTGAACATTGAGAGCTGACCTCACTGCTAAAAAAGGCTAAATCATGTTTCTATTTAAATCTAGTGGTCTGCAGAGGTTTTTGTTAGGGTTATGTTTACAGGTAGGGGGACGGGTTATGAGATAAGATATGCATAACGAAAAATAATAAATATTAAATAAAAATGTATATTAAGAATAATGCCTATTCAGTTTTTCTCTGGATGTTGTTTTCTTACAGCGCAGTTCACACTCAAACACCATTCCATGTATGACGAGTCTAATATAATTGCCACAGGACAGAAATTTAGGTGTTAGGGTAACAGGACTGAGTGAAAACCTGGGGACACGACTAAAATGTGTATTTGATCTAAAATATTATAGATTTATCTTGAAATAAATGTATTTAAAGCACAGGTGGGATATGGAGGTACACAAAAATGCAAAATAAATATTATTTTAAACATTATATTTCATGTTAAAATGTAGCGTTCAACACTGGGGACATGTACAAATGCTATATTTTCAGTGTTTTAGGTAGCTTTTAATAATTTAATAAATTTTTTAAATTATATATTTTACATTTGCAGTTAGGTAAATATATAGGACACTTTGCTTAATAATAAAATGTATTTTATAGTAAATTGTTATGCATATTTGTACATATAATGTCCTAGGGACAGAAATGGCACCCATTCGGTGGAATGGCCCTCATATTTGGTCATATATACTCGTCTTGAAAACGTCAAATAAACATTTATATCCATTTGATTTATTCTCTGCTATTTGTTAAAAGTCTATTCCCTGAGCACATCACAGTTTCTGTGACATGAAAATGTCTCTAGTTTGCTTATATGTGTTTGACATTATATGATGGGAATAATTCTGTCATGTTTAATATTATTATGTATTGTTTTGTGGGCTGTATTAACATCAATTGGCATCATCCTAAATGATTGATTGCAGTTATAATGTAGTTTACTGATATTAAAAAAATTAAGTAGCTGTTTCGGTTTGTACTGCAGGTGTGTTTGGGGACATGGAAAAAGTGTCAGTGAAGGAGGGAGATTCTCTCACTCTACACACTGATGTCACTGAAATACAGAGAATATTTTTGTTGATGTGGATGTATGGATCTCAAAACAATATTATCGCTAAAATTGATGGGAAAACGCAGATAGTCTCATTATATGATGTTGATGATGGGAGGTTTGAAGACAGGCTGCAGTTGGACAATAAGACTGGATCTCTGATAATAAGCGACATCAGAACCAAACACTCTGGAGATTATCATCTAAAGATCATCAGCAACGAGACCTTCCTCAAGACATTCAGTGTTACTGTCCATGGTGAGAAGCTCAGATATTTTGACACTATTTTTATGTTTCTTTTCCTTACTCCTCCTCGCTCCTGTTTGTTTTCCAGATGTGATTTTTGCCGGGTTAGAAAACAAGAAAGAAGGGGATTCTGTTACTCTACACACTGGTGTTACTGATTCACAGAAACATGATCTAATACTGTGGACATTTGGACCTAAGAATCCAGACAGTCTTATAGCTGAACTGAACATGAAGGTTCATGAGATCACATTTAGTTCAGATGATATATACAGAGGGAGACTACATCTCGAAAATCAGACGGGATCTCTCACCATCAGAGACGTCAGAACCACAGATGCTGGAGTTTATCAGCTACAGATCTCCAACAGTAAAGAAACACTATACAAGAGATTCAATATTTTTGTCGGTACGTACTTCAGATTAAAAGAGTGTTTTCCTCATGCTGGAACCCCACATGTGATATACTTACACTAATGACCGTCTCTCTTCAGCCGTTCCAGAACCGGGTCTGTCCACTGGTTATATTGGGCTCATTTGTGTCCTTCTGTTTGTGGTTGTATCTCCGGGTGTGATTTACTATATGTTCAGATACTGTAAACAGAAAGGTAAGTGTTTTCAATAGCTAATATAGCAATAGGGATAGGCATATAAAGGTTTTAGGGCCATATTTACTAAACAGGGCAAAAAGCACTGATGGGAATGGAAAGTTCTGCGGCTGATCAACAATGCGCACAGAATACAGACGCAGCTAGATCATTTCTATAATGACCAACGCAATCTACCTAGTGCAGTGCAAACATGGCTTGGCAAACAATATGTTCAGATAACATCCTCCACTGGTATTCCAAATAAATGAACATGACTGCAGTTTTTTACAGCATTACAGCCAAGAGCAAAATAGGTTGTAAATTAACCTGTTAGCGTTCCAGTGTGTTTAGTTACATTTTACAGGACTGCTAAAGGGTTAACCCTTTCATCTGTGATCATTAATGTACAAGCTTATTCAAGTTCTTCTATGTTAAAACATTTGACATCTTCCCCATTCACTTGATGTTGAGACAGAAAAGAAAATGGTGTCAGTGTCGGAGGGAAATTCGGTCACGCTGAAAACGGGTGCTACTAAAATCCTGAGAGAGAATGAAGTGCTCTGGATGTTTGGATCTCAAGATACAGTCATCGCTCAAATCTACAAAAAGGCTGGTAACATCTCATACGCCGATGATGAGCGATTCAGAGACAAGCTACAGCTGGATCATCAGACTGGAGATCTGACCATCAGCGACATCCAGATCCCAATCTCTGGAGATTATCAGATGAAGATCACCGGAAGCAGATTGACTAAAATGAAGAGATTCAAAGTTATTGTACGAGGTGAGATTTTTTTAATATTTCAAATATCCTTTATTATAATATCCTTAATATCCTTTATACTACAAATATTACTTTATTATTTTTAAGCTTTCGGGGCTCTTTAGTGGCTGTTAAGTTGTTCATCTGCAGATTTACATGTAAACATTTTTATATTTCGGTTACATGAAGAGGACACACAAAAAATCACGGAGGGAGAACCTGTCCATCTGCAGACCGGTGTCACTGAACTACAGGAAGATGATCTGATACTGTGGACATTTGAAGATGCCCTCATAGCCAAAGTTAATAGAGAGAGCAGTGAGAACAGCGTCTACAATGTTAATGACGAGAGATTCAAAGGCAGACTGTGGCTGGATGAGCGAACTGGAGATCTCACCATCACGAACACTAAAAGCACTGACTCTGGAGTTTACGAACTGCAGATCAAGAGCAGCAATGAAGTCTCCTACAAGAAATTCAATGTTCTTGTTTGCTGTGAGTAACTCAAAAAAATATTTTCAAACAATAATCAATAAGCTGGATTGTACCTGCACAATATAGCTAAAAATGTATATCTTATAAAGTACAAATTATTTACAAAATCAACACAGTAATAAAACAACAACATGTAACTACATTTTTTTTTTTACTAAATTAACTCAAAAGGAGGATTTAAAATCATATTTACTTAAAGGTACCGATATAAAAATATGAGAGACAAATAAACAGTTTTATTTTAAATTTGGCTATATTAAAATACAGTATGTGAGTGTAGAGAGTAGAAGAGAAGCAAACAAATGTAAAAGGCTGACATTAGGCAGAATGTAAATATGTTAATTAGCGTATGACCGCATTTATTGACATTTTGCAACTTTTTGAGCAGGCTTTAGCTACTTTCCATTGAAAGCAGCTGGCAACAGTGAGAACAAGTG
The DNA here is from genome assembly GCF_001515625.1 of Sinocyclocheilus rhinocerous. NCBI lineage: Eukaryota > Metazoa > Chordata > Actinopteri > Cypriniformes > Cyprinidae > Sinocyclocheilus > Sinocyclocheilus rhinocerous. The sequence goes on along the minus strand of NW_015657516.1, from coordinate 289,271 downwards.
GGAGAGGTATTAGTTTGCATTTACACTCCAAGACTTAATGCACAGATCGATTTTGATTTTTGACTCAGTCAATGCTTTTTCAAACTCAATCCCGGTTTGCAGTGCGTATCTAGCAGCATACACTCTAAAAAATGCTGGGTTAAAAAGGGACAAACCCAGCTATTGGGTTGTTTTGACCCAGCAGTTGGGATGTTTTGAACCCAACCGCTGGGTTCCTTTTAGAGTGTACACTCAAAAAAAAAATGCTGGGTTAAATACAACCCAGTGCTGGGTAAAATAGGGACAAACCCAGCAATTGGGTTGTTTTGACCCAGCATTTTTTAGAGTGTAATGAAACTTCAAACAGCAAATTATCCAAAGAGCGCTTCTTTTATTATCACTTAAGCTGTCAATCAATCACTTCAGTTTAAGATCATTGAGTAAGTTCTGCACTCTTGCCAAAAAAAAACAAAAAAAAACATTATAATCAGTATTCAATATCACTCAGCTGCACATTAACACTCCTATGTTGCACTGTGACTTTGTGCAGTGAATATGCTGAAACATACAGTTGGAGATTCTGTCACTCTACAAACTGATGTTACTGAGCTGAGGAATGATGGCAGGATACTGTGGAAGTTTAGCGATAAAGACATTTTAATCGCCGAACTCAACCGAGCCACCAATCAGACCTTATTCTATGAAGGTCCTGATGGGAGATTCAGAGACCGACTGCAGTTAAACCAGCGAACTGGAGATCTGACCATCAGGAACACCAGCAGAGCTCATTCAGACGTTTATACACTTCAAATCACCAGCGGCAAAAAGAGTATATGCAAGAGATTCATGGTTATTGCCCACGGTGAGTAATGTGATGCTGTAAGAATTAAATATTTAGATCATATTAAGTACTATTTTAACTTTAATGCTTAAAGACACACACTATGTAAAACTGATGTTAACACAATTTAATCAGTGCAGACACTTCTGTTCATTGCACAATTTTTGTATTTTTTCCCCCCACCCATTTACTCTGCTCTTCTCAAATTATACCAATAAAATGTGGATTTTCACATTTCAGACCATGCATAGTTTAGAAATACTGTTAAGAGTCACTGATTTCTTTTTTTTTTCAGTCATTCAGGTTTACGCTACATAATTAGTTAAATTGCAAACCTGTATAAATTATTTATTGTGTGGCGTACAAAAGATGATGTTTTGATGAATGCTAACACTTCTCTTTTCCATCACAATGGTTTTGTGTGAGGAAATGAATGAATGAAATGAGCTTTTAAACACTTGTGCTGTAATTTAGCTTCAATTCTACTGCAGCAGTAAGATTCCCTGTTATAATGTTCAGGTTTTTCTCTTTTATGTGGTGCTGGGACAAAATAAAGAGAAGACTGTGTCAGGGATGGAGGGAGATTCAGTCACGCTAAACACTGATATTGAAATACAAGAAGATGGCCTTATACTGTGGATGTTTGGGCCTGAAGACTGTCCAATTGCTAAAGGTGAAACAAAGGAAAAGATCTCTACATATGATGATGCTGACGGGAGATTCAGAGGCAAACTGAATCTGAATTATGAGTCTGGATCTCTGACCATCACAAACACCAGAACCGAACACACTGGAGTTTATAAACTACAGGTCATCTGCAGCAGAGAGACTAAATATAAGACATTCAGAGTTACAATCCGTGGTAAGTAGCATGTTGATCGAAGTTATGTGGCCTCTGTGTACAACTGATGTGATCTGAAGTTTGCAGTAAAATAAAGTAAATTGCATATATATATATATATATATATACAGTTCCATTTGGTGGCATTAATGGTGCAGAATTAAATATTTCAACTTTACATATGTATATATATAAAATTTGAAAAATCTTCATTCTTATTTTGTGAAAAAAAACTTAATGCTGATATTTTTTAATTCAGCATCATCAAAATAGGTAATATTAGGTCACCTTTGCAAATCATCTTTTTTTCCCCAAGATGGGCTGTGTAATATATACATTATAAATGTACTATAAATATTGATCTGAAGTTCAGTAAAATAAAGTAAAAATTGCATATATATATATATATATATACAGTTCCATTTGGTGGCATTAATGGTGCAGAATTAAATATTTCAACTTTACATTTAAATTACATATAAATACATTTTCTATGGTGTTTATTAATTTTTGCTGGACCTTTATTTTTAGTGTGATTGATTAGAAATGCTTCGCTGTGTGCGAAATTGCATAATGTCTGAGTAGGTAATACTTTACGTTTCGTGAAGAACTAACTTACTGACCATTGAAAAAAGGTTATTTTAATAGTATAAACACTATAGTTCGAATATAATCGAGACATACATTCACCATATTGTCATTGTCACCAGCTTTATAGTTGCGTTGCTTCACTGCCATTCATAACTCCACTCCAGTTTCAAACAATATAATCGGTGTTGCTTATCTTTTCATGTTAGCATTTAATGTAGCTGTAACCTTGCGTGATTTCTTTGTTTTCTTGCAGAGAGTGAAAGAAATACGGACTTTGGGCCTGAGCAGGAAGGTATCCCCCTGGTACAAAAATGAAACTCGCAACAGAAATAGTAACTGTGAACATAACTGTGAACAGTTTTAGAGAGTATTGCACATTTTGTATGGTGTTACATACACATTGGGGTTATACATACCACCACACAATTAATGTATTTTTGTTGAAAATGACTACAGTCCTCAATTTGTTAGCAAATGGACCTTATACAATAAGTACTGTATGTTTTGAAAACACTATTTTTTACATTTGTCATTATCACTATTACTGATGTGCTAATGAGCGTGCTTCAGGTTTTGCTGCCTCTTTTGTTTTCTTTCAATTATCTTGTTTTTTTATCATAAGCTTTTGTTTAATAGCTATAATAGTGTTGTCTTGTTACCAAAAAGGCAGTACCAATACCAGTAAAATTCCAGAGTTCTCTGTACGAATTCCGATACTATAGCACATCTATTGTAACTAATTTATTTTATAATCTTCTTATGTTTAATTTTGAAAGTGGATGTACTTTGAGGGTTTAAATCTTTGTGGTGAGAGTTTTTGCATTGTATGTATATCTCATGCTGCTCCCTTTTGAATGATTCTCCTCTTTCAATATTACCTTATTTTAAAGATTGGATGGTTATTTTTGTTTTGTTTTTCTTTTGCAATATTTGACCAGCAATATTGGCTTGTTCAACATATGTGTTCATGTAAGATAAAAGCAATAATAAAACCTTGAATAATTAAGTGCACCACTGAATTTATTTAATGTTTTTGATCAAACATGGATTAAACAAGGACACAATCTTGAAAATGATTCAAAAGCAGCCCAAGATTAGATGAAAAGTTTATTGTATTTTTGGCCATTGCAGATGTTAAAACTTGCTAAATGGAGGATGTTTTTCTTTCATCGTCTCAGTTTTTCCTGCTTATCCAATGATCTGAAATTAACAAAATGGCACAAGAAACATGAAAAGGAATTAGTATTATAATATACAGTCGGGATCTTTATTGTTTGTTAATTATAAATGTAAAGTGTATTATAATGATGATGAGATCTTATGAATTGCACTTACGCCATTAATCCAGCTGGTGTAGGCAGACACACGGGTGAAGACTGTTGGCTTCTTGGTGGTGTTACAACCCAATGAAGATACAAAGCTGGTCACACCGTGGACAACGTACTGACCGCTGACCTGACAGTTCAGAGGGCCGCCAGAATCACCCTAAAAACACCACAAGAGCAGCCAAAATGAGACAGTTTACTGCATTACCAAATACCTTCTCACAAGAAATAGTTCATGATCTGTTTGAGAGTCTTTCTTACATTACATCCAGAGTCGCTTGCGCCACCAGCGCAAACCATGGTGTTCTTCACGGTGCTTCCCCACCAGTCGCTACGAGTGCAGGTACTGTAGTCGACCACGGGCAGATAGGCCTGTTTCAGCTGAGCTGAGAGTGACCCCCCAGCTGCATGAAGATCAGAGGAGAGAAATGAGTCAGAAATGATTTCAGGCAACATCATGGCTGATTTGTTGTACTTGAAGCTAAACTGACTCGATGTGAGGCCCCAGCCGGTGATGTAACAGGGGTTGTTGTGGGGCAGAACCTGTCCAGAGGGTGGCAGGGTGGCCAGCTGCACATATGTGTTCAGAGAGGCGCTGGAGGACAGGCGCAGAAGGGCGATATCATATCTGAAATGCACAGAATGTACAGTCTGCAAGTTAGATTTCACACATTTATCATGCTAGGGGGCGCTATAACATTAGAAAATCTTTGATACAATCATGTATGTTGTACTGATGTGTGTAAGTGTACATTTATGTTGCATTAACATTAGGTCTAAAAGTTGCTACAGTCAAGTAAGCGGAAAAATTTAAATTGTAGATATATTGTATATGCTGTGTCAAAGTTATATTGCATGATTGTTGATATATATAATATGTTGAAATTACTGTATTTTATGTGTTAGGAATAATTACTCAGCTGGTCATTGTTCCCAAACAGCAATTTTTAAATATATTTCAAAATATACAAAAATGGCCAAAAATATTTAATAAAAAATATATATTTACTATCAGTCTATTTTTTGTACATTTTTGAAAATACATTTTATAAATATAAATAATTAATTTTTAAAGCATTAAAAATATATTTCGCCCTATGTATTTCAATACAAGAAAATACCCACATAGGCCACATATTTTACAAGACTCAAAAAAAAAACGTGAAACACAAATTAAATAATTAAAAAATATATTTAAAAATGTTACCTGTAGCCTATATTATATTAAAGCAGACTAGCAACAAGAACACTGCAACAATATACGTTAATACTACTGAAGAATTCCTCCGAGGTCATATTTCGTTGTATGAAACGAAATAGCCTAGCGCGAAGCGATGGAAGAGACATGAAAGTAGCCCCGAACAGATACAGTACAAACGTTGCTATGGAGTAATGGTTGCTTGACAGTTATTAATGAGCAAATCTCTGACAGCTGAATTCCGCGATTGACCAGTCACAATCAAGCATTGAAGAATTGTCGCGTTGTTGCGTTAAAGTTAAATTGCTGAGGAAGTGAGATATAATAAGGTTGTAATAGTTGTTGATACATTTGTGTGCTGAGTTGTGTCAATATAGTAGCCTGCTTTTTGTGTTCGTTAAAGTTATGTAGCTATAATTGTCCATACAGTCGAGCGTGTTGAGTTAAAGGTGGGGTAAGTGATTTCTGGTAGCCAATGTTGATATTTCAAATCACCAAAACAAACACACCCCTACCCCAAAAGGGTCTCGCCCCTATTTTGATAGTTCCGCCCCACAAATACGTACGCAACCGAGGCAACGATTAGTTCTGTGAAACAAAGCAAAACTCCTTATAATCAGTGATGCTGTCTACACTGGATGCGGCGCGGCGCGACACGACACCACACGACAAATCTGTACTGTACCGTACTGACACAAATTTCAAATGATTTTCAATGGTCGCTTTGTCGCATCCAGTGTAGACAGACTTTAGCTGTTGCGGCGCGGTGCGACGCGACAAGTGTCGCGTCCGGTATAGACACGTTGTAAGCCTTCTTTTGTTCCGCAGACGTTTTCCTCTTTTGTTTTTTATCCGCCATCCCTATCTTTCTGTCGCTCGGCTCGGCTAATGTCCGTCCCATGCACTGAAAGCTCTCTCCTCCACATCACGAGTAGACACGCCCC
>NW_015657516.1:269293-278745 GCF_001515625.1 Sinocyclocheilus rhinocerous | reverse complement strand
TTTTTTATCCGCCATCTCTATCTTTCTGTCCTTGCTCGGCTCGGCTAATGACCGTCCTGTGCACTGAACACTCTCTCCTTAGCATCATGAGAAGACACGCCCCTTACTGCTGAGTGGCTACACATTTGTTTTGGTACTCCGCCCGACTTTTCTGAAGCGTTTTTAAAAAAATACATACCCCACCTTTAAAGTTATACGTGTAATTATATATTGTGTATAATTGTCGCCACAGTCATGTATGTTGTGTAAGTAATGTTTACATACCCAGAAGCCACATTGTTGCTGTTCCAGTTAGGGTGGACGTAGACGTTGCTGACGCTCATGTACTGCTCGCGACCCTCCTGGGAGTAGATGTCGTGGTCACCCAGGACAACACGCCAAGTTCTCGAGCTGCACAGGAAACACATTTAAGTAAACAAGGGTAAAGTCAGGAAACAAGCGTACACTTGACTGCGACAATCATATGAAAGTGAGAAGGAACTTTATACTGTATGTGATCTCTCACAGATTTTTCAGATGTGTTTGTTGTTTTTTAACAATCTAGATACAGAAAACTTTCATTACGTGTCAACGCAGTGGGCAGCAGTCATCACCCAATTAGCTCTGATCAGACTCCCACCACAGGTATGATAGTAGCTGCCGCCAGACAGGTACTGGAGAGAGATCTGGGAAAGAGGCAATGAATTTGTTAGAATCAGAAGATTTGAGGGGGAAAACAATAGAAACGCCCTCATTTCAATATGAGTGGTCTTTGAAACTTGATTAAAATAACCCATCAAGTAGACCGGATTTCATTCATGCTGAAAAATGCAGCTTGAAATGGTTTTACTTGGTATCAAGCTGGTTTTTAACGATCATTCTGATGCCAACTTGCCTTGTAGGCCATTTTTGTCAAGATTGTTAGTGCAACAGCAACTAACCTTCAGCTATATTAAGAAAAATATCTTGACCACCTTAACCTTGTACAACCATATCCATTTAGAGGTGGAAAAACACCAAAACAGCTTATTTATTGCGTTATTGTTAAGATGTTTTACCTGCCAAGGCCAAGAGTTGGGTCTTGCCACCTCTCCACCAACGACCCTCTCCTCAGGGGCCTCCTCCAGATATCTGGGCTCAGCCAGCGCTGGATACAATAAACACACTTAGACATGCTAGGACTGCAGTATTATTGTAGTTTGAGTTCATATAGACTCAATTTTTAAAGTCCTGAGTATTGCATGCATTTGTTAAATTAGCAAAATCTAAGCTAAATGCAAATGATTCTCTCAATAGAAACAGACAATGTCTTACCCAGGGCGACCAGCACGCTCAACAACAGGATCCTCAGCATGTTTGCAGTCTGTTTGGACTTTCTGCACTCTGAACACTCCTGTCATCCGTATATATGTGCCCGCAGAAGTTCACAGAACAGGTGTTTTCTCATGGCTGATGCCCACAGGTGTGTGAATCCCACAGATTTCACCACTGCCAAGGCCAATGTGCCAGTTGCAGAATAAACTTGTTTATCTAGCTTGACACAAATGCTTGACCTGTATTAACTTTGAGTTAGTTCATTTCAGTATTACTCTTGTGCTTCTTATATAAAGTTCCTGTACAGTATAATTGAAAGTGCTCATTTTAATGTTTTTTTAAGTTTTAACAAAAGTTTTTTAATTTTTTTTGCAATTTTATTTTTAATATATATATTTTTTTTCATTAGTTCTTTTTGTGTATTATGTTTTACTTTTTGTTAATAGTCCATTAACTCTTTTTATGAACATGACAATCGGTTTATTAATTGTAAATTATATTATATTGGCATAAGGATTTTTTTTTTAGTTAAGTATGTTTAAGGTAGGTTCATACACACACACGCACACACACACACACACACACATACATACACAAACAATTTGTTACAAATGATATCAAAACTTCATAAATACGATACTCTATAGTATATCCTATATAGTTATGTACTATAATTGTGTAATTTTGTAGCATGGGACAGTTTAAAATATTTAATAATAAAATCTAAATAAGCTGTTTAAGTGAATTACTTTTTATTACTTAACTAGTTTCAATTTATGCTGACAGTTTTTTTCCTTTGTGAATTGTAGGGAGTGTGTTTGGAGGTTCACTGCTGATATTGATAAGGAAACGGTGGCCTCAGCATGATAAGACTTATATTTGGCATTTCCAGGAGTTTCCAGGAGTCACAAATACATGTCACCTGTTGTAGAGCAATGGATTATTTATACAACCCTAAACTTTAATATTTGATGTAGAGCACAGAGATCTTACAACTCAGGTGACTAAAGAGACCTCATATGTTACAAGACCACTAAAAATATGTTTACTATACCGTGACAACACAGATACTGTGATTAACTCTTATTGTTACTAAATTACTCCTACTGTCAAAGTAACTTCAACTGCTTGATTGGGTTTCAATGACAGTTTTTATGCTGAACACTAGAGGGAGGCAGTGCACAGCATACTGAAACCTGCATACTGAACTTATTCTTTTCTGGAAACTTCCATTGGTGTGGCTCAGAGCCTTCTTTTACCTTCTATTCTTTTTCACTGTTGAAGCAAACATCATATAGATAGATATGTATGAATGGATAGATGGATAGATCTATGTACACAGGTAATTTATTCGCTACACTCTGATAGTGTGTTTTGAGGAGTTGCTGACCACCGCTGCTGACCTCAATGTGATGACGTGACCTTTCACTATGACTAAAAACATTTATTCTTCTCACCTCTTTTCAAAGGTCACATGCTGGTCACTGAGGTGCCTTCAAGGCTCATCACATCCCATTTAAATCTGGGGAAAATCTGAGCAGGTCTGACTGAATTGTTTTTCTTATCTTGAACACATGTTTCTCTTACCGTATTTTTGTAGATTTTGCAAGATGAATGTCAATTGATTCTGTGGCATTTTTTCAAGTAAATAGTTTGTAAAGATTATTTAAGGGGAGACACTGCAGGCAAAACACTATTTTTTCATGCACCTGTCAATTTTGAGATTTTGGGCTTTTTGGCTTTTCATAAAGTGTTGATAAAGACTAGTGGAAAGAAAACATCCAAAAGACACTGTTAAGTGCTTATTTTATAGCACTTTATCTATTTGTTTCAATAGATTTCAATTACAATACATATTTTTAAAGGCCGTTTTCTCAAAATGAGTTTTTTCTCCTACACTGAGCCATAAATCTCCACTTCAGTAGCACTTACACACACCAAACTTTAAATTTTTATTCCTGTATATATTCTGAAGATTTCTACAGAGGGATTTGTTCATATATAATTTGCTTGAATTGTATACAACATTTTATTCCCCCCAAAATTGTGAAAATATATTGTTTTCTGGCTGTTCAAAGATTTTTCTGAATTATGGAGTGACAAAAAGAGATACCCAAAATTCCCTCTGTAAAAACATTTGACTCTAATATGTGAAAAAAATTAAACAAGAAATTTGAAACTGACTTCATCCAGTGTTCAGATTTTTGTACTAGAAAGTTATGCAAATTAGTGCATATTTCATTAAATAATGCATCATTTGCATATTTAAACATAACATTTTATAAAACTTGTAATACAAAAATTTTTTGCAATTATCAATGTAATCAATCAACTGGGTAAGTAAGGTGATAACTATTAGTTAATATTTTTACCCTATTCACCTGCAGTGTCTCGCCTTAAAAAATTAAATGTATTATATAAAAGCATCTATTATTAATATATTCAAAATATTTTAATATTATTTAATAATTAAATATTTAATGATATATTTAACTTATTTAACAAAATTTTATTTCATAATATATACATAATTTAAAACTGTAAAAAATTATTTAAAAAAATAGTATTTTAAAAACAAAATTGGCCATTTTTGTCTGTAGACAAATAGATATTGTATATTATGTTATAATAATATTTAAATGTGAATAAATGTGACTATTTAAATTTTAATACCACATATCCTAAAAAAATATATGACTAAGGGGCAGTAAGTAATAATGAACAGAAGAGGGCCCTAAACTGAGCCTTGGGGAACACCAGTGGTAACTTGAGATGGCTTTGATTGATCTTTGATTTGATTTGATCAAAAGCTGCACTCAGATTGAGTCAACAGACCAGAATCTGCTGCCATCAGCAGGTCATTAGTGATTCTGACAGCAGTAGTTTCTGTACTATGATGTGGGAAAACCCTGATTGAATAATATTGAATAGTTATAATACAAAATTGACCTTTTTTCTGCATTGTTGCTCAGAAAAGTGAAAAAGAAAAAAAAACGTCAAAACAAATAAATAATGAAGGAAACTATGATGGCATGTCAACCTCTATAGCTGTACAAATTATGAGTTTGATTCTCAAAACTCAAAATACCAAACAGTAGGGCATTTACCAGACTGACTCAACATGTGAGAATCTTTCATCGTTTCTTTCATGTCTAACTCTTTGACATTGGCCTTGACTTTAGTTTTAGCTTCATTTAGTTAATTCCCAGCTCAGTCTTCAGTCCTGAGCTCATAAAAACTTCTTTCACACAGCTTCACGATGCAAATAGCAGCAGTCCAAAACTCGTGATCGCTCACACAAAAGATCTGAGCACAATAGGAAGACCAAATCACCTTTTATACTGTCACTAATTAAAGCAAAAGTCATTAAAGCGCCTCCGTTTGGATTATTCTCTTATCAGAGTCCATTAGAAAGATAGCCGTCCTGACTGGTAATTGAGCCGGCGCTGACGCCAACATCTGGGCCTTTGGGCTGAGACCAGAAGTGGCCCATCCGTGGCTCTACCACTTCACACAGGCTTCAGTCCCATCATCCGTCACTCTCACGGCACCTCTGAGAATCACGTCTGAATCAAACGTGCGGATCAGATGGGGAGGATGTTTTAATTAAAGATGTTTGTTCACGATAGAATGTCATCACTTAATGAAGGGAGGATTTGAGCTCCCACAAATGAGTTTGTGAGGTTTGAAAGTTAATGACTTGTGCTGATGAAATTCATGGGGGGCGTTCAGGACATTTCCGAGAGTTTTTCACGAAACGAGTCTGGATTTAGTCAGAACTTTAAAATGTTTAGATAACCCCAAAAAGTTGGAGTAAATGTTCTCGTCTACAAGAAAACACGCCCTATGATTTAATACTTTCCATGTACACTATGTGAAAATGCATTTTTATAATCTCTTTGGTTCATCTGCTGATACATTTTTAAAGCTAAGTCTCTTTTTAGATTACTTAATTTGCAGTAGAACAGATGCTTCAGAATTTCAGATGGAGAGAAATAGTATACCAGAGTATAAAAATCATGAATGTCTCTTTGCAAATAGCCTCAAACCATATATATATATATGAATGAATGAATGACCCTCATACAGTATAATAATTTTAGCACCTTTTCTCTTTGTACTTTGAGTTGAATGCAGTCCAGGCCAGAGAAGAAAGACATGAGTGGCCTGTCTCTCTCTCTCGCTCTCTCTCTCACTGCAGGTCTCTCTTCCGCTGTGTCCTGTCGTCATGAGAGTGTCAGCAGAGGCTGCTGTGTCCCGGCACATCATCCAGCGCTCCATCAGATAACGGGAAACTTGACGCCACATCAGGAGATTTTTTTCCATCGCTGATAGCGCCTCGCAGTCTGGCGAGCTGCAAAGAATGCTGCAGATCCCGTGGGGTTCGAGTACACGCTCTGAACGTCCATCTCACACACACTTGCCGTGACCCCCATGGACGGACGTCCCCTGCCCGCGTTGACGCAGGTTCATGGCGTCGCAGGCAGGTGAAAGCTCTCAGAGCTCGTCATGTCAACAACCGCATGTTCCCCGAGAGACACGTCACATTTACAGAGGTCAAACACACTTCATGCTGCTTTATTCATACATACTTGATAGTCCTCCTCAGAATATATGGATTTATATGTTATTAGGGCTGTAATAATATATCGTTTTACAATATATCGGGATACAAGAAGTTTAAGAAGTTAAAATTTTGCATCAAATATGGTAAACCCAGAAGGTCACACATTTGGAATTGAAACATATTATTTAAAAATATACAATATTTAAAACTTTGTAGATTAGGCACATCAGACCGCAAGCATATATGTGTCTAACATAATTCTGTAATGCCAGATTCAGCATTTTAATGAACAGTCCTTTTTTAACGGTTTATCGTGTATCTTAGAAGTAATGATTTAAAAGTACAATTTTAATTTTATTTTGGCTTTGTTTAATGTATCGTGAAAGCATCGTAACATGAGATCAGTATTATGTATCGAACCAAATCTGACTTGTAATTTGTAAATAAATAAGTTATTTTAGTATTGAGATATTATAGTTCTTGTTAATATTTTTAAGCAATTTTTATTTTTCCATTTTTAGTTTGAATGAAATGTTGTCATTTTAATTTTGTCATTTAATTTATAGTATTTTTAGTCATTTTTTTGTGGTTTGTCATTTTAATAGTTTTTGTTAATATGTCTATATAGCTTTTATTAATTTAAGTTTTGGTTTTGTTATTTTTGTACATCAAAATTAAAATAAGAAATGTTTTTATATTTTATTTCAGTTTTAAATATTTATTTAATTTTAATTAAATAATTTTATTTTTTTATTTTATGGTTTTACTTTTAGTTATGGTTAACTATAATAACCCTGATCTATTGGTACACTCATGCATGTTATTAATTGATTTAGAAGCTTTTTTTTTTCGTTTAGGGTGATTTGAACAGTCCCAAACAAGTATTAAACTTGGGCCAGTGTGTAACCAATTAGAATTCCCAAGCAATTGCATAGCAACACACTAAAAATACATTCAGAACAGCTTAGAAACTGCAAAGTGATGCCCTGGCAATCACTTACTATCTTAGTAAGAGTTTATAAACATAAAAACTTAGTTATACATACAAATATTCAAGATTTCAACTCGCATTCAATTTATTTGTAGCGCAGAGACTGAAAATCACACGGATTATAAGCAGCCCATCATCAGAAGATTGTGTATCGGCAGTTTGGATTTTAAAATGTGAGCTAGACAGCTCTGCATTTACATAAATGATCTGAGCGACGCGCTGGATGATGTTTGGATTGATTGGCACTGGCTGAAATTCAGACGCACAGTGTATTGACTTCAGCGTTCCTCTTCTATCTGCGGGTGGTCTTGAGTGATGTCACAGGTCAGGGTCATATGACTATGTTGACAGCGGCCGACGCAAGACCGAGAGCAAGGTCGAGCAGCAATCAGTGACCATGAAACTGCTCAGGCGTCAAAACCAATCAACAGAGCATCGCATGCGGAAGAACTGAGAGCTGCTTGTTCATATGGAGATCTTTATATTGTGAGGTTTGCATATCTATCTATCTATCTATCTATCTGTCTGTCTGTCTGTCTGTCTGTCTCTTTCTCTAACTGTCTCTTTCTATTTATCCATCCATCCATCAGTTCATATGGAGATCTTTATATTGTGAGGTTTGCATATCCATCCATCCATCCACCTATCTATCTATCTATCTATCTGTCTGTCTGTCTGTCTGTCTCTTTCTCTCTCTAACTGTCTATTTCTGTCTATCTGTCTCTCTATCTATCCATCCATCCATCCATAAGTTCATATGTCTGTCTATATGTCTGTCTTTCTGTCTATATAATTCTATCTGTCTGTCTATCTTTGCATCCATCTGTCGGTCGCCTGTATGCCTCTCCGTCTATCTATCAATTTGTCTGTCTGTCCATATATCTGTCTGTCTCTCCTTCAATCTATCGAGTCATCTGTCTGTATATTTGCCTGTCTCTATATATATCCCTCCGTATGAAATCTAAAAAAGCATCCGGTTTGGGTTTGGGTTAATTTGTTGTCTTAGACTTTGCTTTAAACATAAACAATAGAAGTTTATAGTTCTATTGTATGTCCTAATTTAATTAGTTAAGTAAAGTTAAGTTAAGTGTGTGTGTGTGTGTGTGTGTGTGTGTGTGTGTGTGTGATATCAATGTCTTCATGCATCCTGACGCTGGTGAAAATGATCCACGGGCCAATTTGCAACCTTTAATTGCAATTAAACCACAACAGAAGCGATCGATAAGAGCCTGCTAACTATATCAGCCTGTGTGTGTTTGCACACCTTGAGCTTTTTCGTCATCACACTCTCCTCTTAAACACCTCCACCTTTCTCTTTATTATCTCTAGTCTTTCTCGTTCTGTGATTTTCTCTATGAGTCGGGCGAGAATGAGAGCTTTCTCTTTCAGCCTTTTCCTCCGGGACGTGACAGATGATCCAGAGGAGGCCGGAGTGGCTGATTGATTGTGGGAAGTCTTGCGCATTCATCTCTGTTGCTGCCGTTCGGCCGATGGCCGCCTCTAAACCGCGCTCTCTCTCTCTCCAGTGCTGGGCTAAAAGGTAATTAAGAGCGGCCCTCTGCGCGGATCTATCAGTGTCAGAATGTGTCAGCGGCCGCGGAGGACTGCGGCCTGATTTGTTGTCCCACCCTCAACAGCACAGGCGATATTTTACATCATCATTTATTCAGGCACTGCTGATGTGACGACCTGCTTCATGCTGATGTTTCTTTGAAGAGACCAACTTCACCAGAACTTATCTTGCCTCAGGAAAGTTTTGTTGCTCAGTGGTTGCTCTTTAATAGCTCACTGAAGTTTTTAGTTGTGTTTTATTGAAGTATCAACTTTAAAAAAAAATAAAGATATAGTCAGTTGTTGCCGTACAGTAAAAGTATAGAACTATAAAATGAATGCGAAGAGCAACAGAGATGATTTGATCTTGAATGAGAAATGTGTGAGTTCATATTGAGATCTTTGCCTTTTCTTTACAGGTTTTCTGGCAAATCTGAACACAGTTTGAGACATCACTGAGATCTCTTCTGAAACTAGGGTCTTTTTCAGCAGAAGAAACATCTGAGAAGCAGGCACAGCGCCAGAATTTTTTCTCTTCCGGTGCTAAGGGGGGGCTAGACCAATATGTGGGGGTGCTAAGAAAATAAATGATATTGATGACATCAGAGTATTCAAAATTCTGACGGGGCTATAGCCCTCCCTAGCCCCGGTGTAGCGCCGTCACTGCTGAGAAGAAAATTCCCCATTTGCTCTCACTTTTATCTCTTGGCTGTCTTGGAGAAAGGATTGAGACGGCAAAGAGTTTTGTGGCTATAATTTAACTATATGTTAAATGCTACACTCTAAAAAATGCTGGGTTGTTTTTTCAACCCAAATGCTGGGTTGAGCCTGCTGGGTAAGGACGTTGGGATGAAAATTGGTCTTGATCTATAACCCAGCGGTGCTGGGTTGGGAGCGCGGACACATTAACATCGGACGACACCAGTGCAAGAAGCCGCCATTTTCTCAGCGTCTTCAGATGGAAGCGAGTGAAAGACGATTTATGGTAAGTAAAGATTAAAAATGTAAAGTCATCATTCATTGTTTGAGTCCGGTAGTATTTTGAGATTT
>NW_015657516.1:225820-268097 GCF_001515625.1 Sinocyclocheilus rhinocerous | reverse complement strand
TAGCCACAGAACGAGGTTTGCTGAAACTCTGGGTCTTGTAAGAAAACATTTAAAGGGTTAGTTCACCCCAAAATGAAAATTCTGTCATTAATTACTCACCCTCAAGTTGTTCCAAACCCGTAAAACATTTCGTTTATCTTCGGAACACAAATTAAGATATTTTTGATGAAATGTGAGAGCTCTCAGACCCTGCATAGACAGCAACGCAACTGTAATGTTCCCAGGTCCAGAAACTTAGTAAGGACATCGGTAAAACAGTCCATGTGACATCTGTGGCTCAAATTCAGTTTTGCGAAGCTACGAGAATACTTTTTGAGCACAAAGAAAACAAAAATAACAATTTATTCCACAATTCTTCTCCCCCGAGTTACGTCTTCCGCCATTTTGGTACCCAAGAGCGTAATCGACATAATCAGCGTTGTTTACGTTAGAAGGAGAAAGCACGCGCATGATCGAAATCTGCGTAATCAGCCTTGTTTATGCTTGGGGGAAAGCGTACGTTTGTGTTGTGATACTCTTAATTTGTGTTCCGACGATGAACGAAGCTCTTACGGGTGTGGAACGACATGAGGGTGAGTAATCAATGACATAATTTTCATTTTTGGGTGAACTATCCCTTTAAAAATGTAAAGTCATCATTCATTGTTTGTGTCCTGGAGTATTTTGAGATTTCATATAACACGGAAATAATCCGAAAAGAGCTTATATTGAAAAATGCGCGGACGCGGTTTTCACCTCAGAAATAGTCTTAACGGCCTCTTTTACTGAACGGAAGAGATACTTTTAATATAATGTCAGTGAATGTCTTATGTCACATTTACATAAGATTTTACAATATTTACACTTTTTGAGGTGTTAATAGAGGGTTATTAACAGATTTACATGTTAATTCTTTATCTTCTTTTTCGCGGTTAGAATGAAAGTTCGTTTCCTAAAGGAAACGGCGTTATGTAATAAAGTCTAGCCTAATTATTTTGATGCTGATGAAGTGTTAATTGTTAAAAGTAATGTTTTGCGTGTAATATTTCAGACTTGTTGAGCTTGTATCTTCATTGTGCCCGCGCCGGGAGTTAACGACACAGAAGCCTGCTTGTGTGAGGAAGCGATTTTCTCAGCTTCTTCAGAAGAGAGGGAAAGACGGTTTAAGGCAAGTAACGTTCATAATTCCATGTTATAAATTTTTTTTGACTAAGAGTGCTTGTTAATGTTATGTGTTGTTGTTTAGTAGAAATGGAGTTCACACAGTACACATGCTCACATTCCTTCGCTATGCTAAAATTATAGTAAAAGTCCTGTTGACTAAATTTTGTTAGAACAGGAAATAAACACACTGGAGTTTAGGTGTCCCAGATTACCCAATGTCCCAGATTACCCGAAGTCACCCTAATGTCAGTGAGTGTATTATGTCACATTTACATAAGATTTTACAATATTTACACTTTTTGAGGTGTTAATAGAGGGTTATTAACAGATTTACATGTTAATTCGTTATCTTCTTTTTCGCGGTTAGAATGAAAGTTAGTTTCCTAAAGGAAACGGCGTTATGTAATAAAGTCTAACCTAATTATTTTGATGCTGATGAAGTGTTAATTGTTAAAAGATAAGAGGTACTTTTAATATAACGTCAGTGAGTGTCTTATGTCATATTTACATGATATTTTACAATATTTACATTTTTTGAGGTGTTAAATAGAGGGTTATTAACATATTTACATAATTAATTCATAGTTAATTCGTCATCTCCTTTTTCACGGTTAAACTGAATTTAGTTTCCTAAAGGAAACGGCGTTATGTAATAAAGTCTAACCTAATTATTTTGATGCTGATGAAGTATTAATTGTTAAAAGTAATGTTTTGCGTGTAATATTTCAGACTTGTTGAGCTTGTGTCTGCGCCAGGAGTTAACGACACAGAAGCCTGCTTGTGTGAGGAAGCGATTTTCTCAGCTTCTTCAGAAGAGAGGGAAAGACAGTTTAAGGCAAGTAACGTTCATAATTCCATGTTATCAATTTTTTTTTGACTAAGAGTAAAAGAATGCTTGTTATATGTAGATGTTGAAAGCCAGATACATAGGAGAGCTTCATTCTTTTGGGATGTTCTTTTCTTGTTGACATTTTGATGCAACAACAGTATGATGACTTGTTCAAATTTTATTTAAACCATTGATGTCTGTGTTTTTCATTGCAGAACTCAAACCAACCTTGGTCTTTCTTTCTTAAAGGAATAGTTCACACAAAAATCATTGAATCACCCTCATGTCATTCCAAACCTATAAGACTTTTGCCTATCTTCGGAACACAAATGAAGATATTTTTAATTTTCTCTCATCATTTTTTGTTAATCCATTGAAAGTCTAGATAATCAGTATTTTCAAGCTTCAAAAATACAGAGTTATTGTAGAAGTAATCCATGCCAATATTTATATGTTAATAAATCTGAAATTATATCTGTTCATACCATATGTGGCGATCATGTCTGTTCTGAAGAAAATGTTGGTCTCCCAGAATTGGAATGGAGGACAAAGTTTAGGTTTGGAACAACATGGGGGAGAGTAAATAATGACCATTTTCATTTTTGGGTGAACTAACCCTTTAAAGAGCAGCCCTCCGCATTCATGAAAATTTGTGAGGTATGTGAATGTCATGTCTGTTTTAATACTTCTATAAAAAATAAAAAATAAAAAAAAGATTTGCTTTCTGAAAGCAATATATTTATTTAAACAATGTTAAATGCCCTAACACTGGTGCTGCTACTGTAGCATTCTAGAGTGCTGTGGTAGACAGACATTACACAACCACACAAAGTGGTTGAAATTATAAAACAGACTAGTTACCCTTACAGATGTGGATGCACCACATCTGAAAATTGTTTAATTTTAACTAAATGTTTTCTTTTTTAGGAGGAGGCTGCCCTGGATAATGTAAAAGATGTCACATGCCTTTGCTGTGCTGATGGGGCTTCTTCATGACTACATCAATTATCCTAAAGAGATCATGAAAATTGGCAGTGATGCATGTTCTATATGTGTTCATGGACTATGAAACAAACAGTAAGTGTATAATCTGTAGAAACAAAATGTTAAATGCTTGTTAATGTTATGTGTTGTTGTTTAGTAGAAATGGAGTTCACACTCATTCATACACATGCTCACATTCCTTCGCACATATGCTTGTGTTAAATGTTATAATATCAATGTTAATGTTGTGGTTTATTTTTTTGTACTGTCATGCCAGAATAGTTTGTAAAAAAACCTAAAAAAAAAACTTAACTATTAACTAATTGTGAAATTATTGTATAATAATGTTTTTGTATAATAGTTTTATGCAATATACAAAATTTACCAAAAAAGTAAAATGTGGTCTTAAAAGTTATATTCAACAAATGTTCAATGCTAAATTTATCAACTGCTGTTAGCTGTTAATGCCATACTTTTCTGCATTTCTTCTCACATGCATGTTACTTTTGACTGTTTTCTCTTGTTGTAGTTTTTAATAAATATTTACCTTTTGATAGTCATTCTGTGTGTGTAAAAGTGACTTTAAAATGAACAAGATTTGTAGATTTAGTGCCTATAGCTCAATTTGGGTTCATTTTAGCCTAGCAGTGTAGTAATTTTAAACCATAAAAAAGCAACCCAGCATGCTGGGTCAAACATATAACCCAAGTTGTTGGGTCAAAACAACCCAGCGCTGGGTTGCCAAAATAACCCATATTGGGTTGTTTTTAACCCAGCAGTTTTTAGAGTGTATGCTAAATTTCATTAATTACAAAGAAACTTGAGTTTTGTATGAGTTTTGGACAATACATTTTGAAGTAAGAAGATGGAAATAGTATTTCATCGTAAAACACCCTTTAATAATCCACTTAATTTCTCAATCATTTCTACAGTGTACGCTTTAAAAAATGCTGGGTTGTTATAACCCAATTTTGGGTCAAATATGGACTAACCCAGCTGTTGGGTTAAATTTTTTTATTACATTTTTAACCTAAAAGTTGGGTTAGTCCATATTTGACCCAAAATTGGGTTATAACAACCCGGCATTTTTTTGAGTGTACTTATTAGTCAACTTAAAAGTTCTTTTTCACCTTCTTTCTCTCATTCTTTCTTTAGAAGAAACAGACCAAACATATTGATGACATCATCCCGCACTCTTAATTTTTTGTCCAATAAAATTGAAAGAGAGCCCCTCCCCCCAAGTTTGAAATATGACCTGCCTTTAAACAACTAGCAAATTGTTTGTTGATGTGTCTTTGGTTTCTTTATTAGTTTATTCATTTTTTGTTCAATATTTGTAAAGGAAGTGGCTTTGACTTTTAATAGGCCTATGTCCTGCTCCAACTTCCTGTTTCAAGGGGAAGTATGTCAACACTGAGAAGAAAACTTATCATTTCATTTAATAATTTGTGATTTTTCTTTCCGACTGGTAGGTCTTATCCTCTTGTTCTTCAGCCAAAAACCTGTCAAACCATAAATTAATGGCTTACTGGCAATGAGGTAGAAATGAGGTACTCATTCAGTGCTGGTTGACACTCATGACATGGCAAATTGAATAAGTTGTCAAACTGGCAGATAAGGATAATAAATACAGTTGTCAAAGAGCTGAACATGGAAAATGCCTTGCCGAGTAATTTTGGACATCCGATACATGCTCAACCTCACCAGCAAAAGTACTCAGAAAAACAAACGGTGGACTGTTCTGCATTAAAATTAAAAGTTCAATACATTGCAAGTACCATTTAAGGTTTGTATTTTTGTTTTTCATTAGAAGATCATATATGTTCAGATATATAAAAGAAATCTAAAAACAACATTTCAAGAATTAATCACCAATCTAGCTATTAATCAAGTCGAGATGTTTACTTTAGAGATTATGAACTGGTTGATCTATGTTTGCACTGAATGCATTTTATTACGTAAGTTCTTAAAATGTCATTTTCAGGCAGTTTTGTTCACTTACCAAGACAATCTAGTTTTAATGTGATTTTTTTTTTTTTTCTGTAAAAGTTTCTTTTTACAAGTATGAAATGTTGAAACATTTACAGAATTTCACACAATGTTATCTGTGGTATACGTCACTTTTTGGCAAATGTCGTCAATCTTTGCCAGAGGTCTTCAACCCTGCTCCTAGGGACCTACTGACCTGCAGAGTTTATTTTCAACCTGCTTCAGCACATCTGCCTAATTTCAAGCAATCTTGAGGAGCCTGATTAGCTTTTGGGTGTGTTTGATTAGAGTTGTAGCTAAACTCAGGGACAGTGGGTCCCCAGGAACAGGGTTGAAGATCTATGTATACAGAAAACTGTCTCGGATACTGTCGTCAAATCACCTTTATTTTTAAAGTGCTTCATACAGAGATTGTTACAAAGCAGCTTTACAGTACAGGAAAAGAAAAGTAATTTATTAAATAAATAACTGCTAATAAATAAATATTAGATTTAATAATTAATTAATCCTAAGTGCTTGGCCACTGCTCCAACATCTGCTTTACTGGCAGTGTGCTTCAACTTTAATCTGCTCTGCTAGCAGTTTTTCCACTTTAGCTCAAGTGCTCGAGCTTATTTTGGCGTACTGACTTTTTTTTTCTTTCTCTGAAGATTATGCTCTATAACATCCCTGCGGCAAAAGATCACAAGTTCTAAGTAACTATGCTTTTAATAATCCATTTCCTGCACCCTGACGATTCAGTTGATTTCTGGAGACTATCTTCCATGGCGCTCTTCTTTCCTCATGTCGCTGCCGCTTCCTTTCTCGGTGGCAGATGTCCTGTAAAATCTCCCAGGACGCTGTTGAAAAACTCTTTCCTTTTGCTATCAGCATTCTGTCACCTTCATTACCTGCCTATCTTCACTTCGGTGCACGAATCATTTAATTTATCATGCAGAGCATCTGTAGATGTGCATTATGGCACAAGCGGAACACGATGGGAGCCGCAACAAACAGATGGTTTGACGATTTGAGATACCGGTTTGCCTCATAAACCAAAACCTGCTCAGAAAGTATGCACTGTTGTGATACTGAATAATTTTTAGGCTTTACTAGCTTTCTGGTTTTCCTTCACAGACATGGCCTTGTGGTTACAACACATGTTCTGCTAATAGGGAATGTACCAGTGACCCGAGATAGAATTGAATATCATAAAATCGAGCTTAATGCATACTTGCTTATGTTTCTGGCTTTAGGCACACATATGATATACAGTCCTATATGGCCACAGTACTTATTCAGTGACTCATGGGAATAACCCTTCACCTCACTTCAGGCGTTTGGTTTCATATTCCGCATCCTCATAATGGATCAATAAACATCCAGATCATATTCAAACCTCTTTTATAGACTCCAAAGTGAACCAGGTTATAATCAGACCCATACCTGGACAAACCGTTAAGCTCCGAGGGGTTTCGCTTCAGTTTGTGGAGTTCACCCGAGTCCATTAACAGACTGACACTTTAAGCGTGTCTCTGAAAGTTGATAATCAGCTGTGGGCCACATCTTCAACACTATCGATTCAGCCAGTGACAGCGACACCCAGCGTTAGCCAATACTGTCACAAACCTGGTTTAAAATGCATTCGGTGTAATTTCATGGGTGGGTTCCCTTTCACCCCTCGGCTGCGAGTTTCTCAAATAATACTGATCAGTCTTTCTGTACATGCTCATTTATCACTCAAGCATCTCCTGGTCAGCAGAACTGTCCATTCAGATATTTATACAATAACTGGGCATCACTTTCATTATGTAGTATGTTCTGACATTAGTAGCTGTAGTATATATTTATGGTCCTTTCAAGGGGAATTTTTATTGCATTATCTAACAAAAGGAAATATATTAAGTAATTTAAAAAGAAAGGCAAAATAATAATATTAAAACAAAATTATACATAAATTATTCTAATATAGGCTAATAAATTACATAAACAAAATACATAGGCTAATTTTAATAACAATAAATAAAATATGTTTTAATATGAATAATGAAGTGCAGAAATAATATAATAGGAAAATTAAATAAGAATTTTGACATTAAAGAAAAAGGTAAAACACATGTAATAATAATAAACGTATAAAATTCGTAATAAACATATGCATAACGATATAACAGTAAAATCAGCATAAAGATATGCAATATTATAATAATATCGCTCAGTCTCTCTCTCCCTCTCTTTTAAGAAATGATCGGGTCAGTGATGCTCAGACAGACCGTGGAGCACTTGGATGGAAGGCTTCGTCGCAGTGTGCAGCGTTCATTCCTGACGCGTCTGTCTACATCTGAACCCAGCACAGGACTGGACAAGCGGGGACTATAGAACTTGCTACCGACGACTTTATCTGATGGATACGCGTGCCGTGCTGCATTAATTAAAGAGGGGGACCATTTAGTGATGCCAACATCCAGAGAGCATCTGTGTTGTCGTTACAAGCGCGCGTGTTGAAGTTGGACTGCGGATTGCTTATTGTATCGAGCTTGAAACACAATCCGAGCCGTTTTGACACCGCGGATGTGTCTATGTTGTGTATGGATGTGAAGACATTCTCTTTACATCGAGCGATGCGTTTCTGTTGTCTCTGACACTATATGGGGATGTATGTAAATAAATGACATTAGTTTAGTGTTATCATCACGCTTGTTTCTACCTACATTTAGCTTATTCGACTGGAGAATGAATTGACGATACTCGCGTTTGCAACTACGGACTTATTTTATTGACGATCCTGAGGACTTCAGAGGAACACGAGCTCATTTATTGCCATTAACCATTTCTGTTTTTTTGAATGGAGTTCTTCAAACTGTTCTTTTATCGCTAATTTGACTAGCCCAATTGTGTGACTTATTTTATTGACGATCCTGAGGACTTCAGAGGAACACGAGCTCATTTATCGCCATTAACCATTTCTGTTTTTTGAATGGAGTTCTTCAAACTGTTCTTTTATCGCTAATTTGACTAGCCCAATTGTGCTTCATGTGGAAATATTTAACTTCACAGGTTTTATTCAAGTCAGAAATATTGTTTAATATGACCGAATCTATCTGAATACACTGTACATCGACGAACGTCATTGTAAGGGTTAGAGCGAGTAAAAAACATTCCAGAAACTTGCTGGAAGACCGTCAAGAAGATGTTGCATGGATTGTTGTAACTGCATTCTAGTGTCCACATCGTGTCATTAGGTACATCTATGCACCTCCTCATAAAGATCAGCTGACCATCTAAGGGCGTGAAGTTCTTCCAACCTTCTAAATATCTGCTTCTACTTCATTCAAAGAGCATTTAAACTTAAAGAACCATGGATATTAAAACCGAGTCTGAAGATAATCTGGACTGTGATCGGCCCGCGCCCATTGAAGTTTTTGCCAGCAGGTCTACGCTCCATGGCATCTCACACATGTTCAGTTATGAACGCCAGTGCATCAAACGATGCATCTGGATCATGTTTTTCATGGGTTCGTTTTCGTTCTTGGTGCTTGTTTGCGTGGACCGCATCAAGTTTTACTTTCAGTACCCCCATGTCACCAAGCTGGACGAGGTCACCGCACCAATGATGGCGTTTCCTGCCATTACCTTCTGCAACCTGAACGCTTTCCGCTTCAGCCGCGTGACGCGCAACGACCTGTACCACGCGGGTGAGCTGCTCGCGCTGTTAAACGGCAGGTGAGTTGTGTGCAAACCTGTAAAACACATTTTAAAATGACAAGGACAGTGACAACTTAAAAAAACAAAAACAGGACAAACGTGTTACTAGACTAGAACTACATTTTGCTCAGAGTTGTTTGTATTGTGGCTTTATTTTCTAATTGTTCGTTTACGCTCCTGATGCCAAATTGGATCCGTGTTGTTGTTGATGGTAGGCTACTTAACGACTACATTATATTCTTCTTATTATTTTTTTTCTTTCTTTTTCTTTTTTTTTCTTTTTTTTTTTTTAGAAAAATATTGAGGAATTCAAAAAGAGCACCAAGCAACAATAATTGGTTGTAATGAAGGGTGACTTTCAACAGAAATTCACTGACCAATTTTAATGGTTGTCGCCATTTTGTTTGTTTTATGTGACGCTAAAACTGTCAAGCGCTTGAACTCCTTACTTTAATTACTAAATAATTAAAATGTTAAAATTCAATTCAAGGAACATGTAAACAATTTTTACTAATCGTAATCTTTTACTTTCGTTAATTCTGACATGCTATTGCACCATGAACATATCTGTATTAATTGTTGACAGCAGTTCCTTTTTGAAATTTTCTGTATTTTCTTTTTTTATAAAGACCAAGACACTGTATGCTCAAAGTCTTGATTACAATTGTTTGGAGATGTTACAGTTTTAATAATATATACATAATATATATTCTGAATTATTATACATATTTTACCATTACACAAAGTTTAGGGAAGCATATATTTTATATTTGTGAATTAGCGTTGTGGTTCTATTAATTTTCATAAAGATTGTTTCAAAACTGTCTGAGAAAGATCTTGTAAGAAATTATTTTGCCTTTTATTTACTCTTGTTTACATTTGTGCCGTTCCATATTTCAGCTGTTTTTCAGAGTTAATTGATGGCATTGTGAAAGATTCATTTGTTTAAAGCTTATATTTTGAGTATTACACAATTTAATGTTACACAGATGGTTTTGAAAAGCGGTCTCCTAGCAAACACATGAAAACAGAAAATATCTTTGGTTGTTGACGGAGGGAAATTACATCTGTTTTATCTCAAGGTTTATGTCCGTATGATTCTCTAAAGTCCGACTGTTGTTTGTCAGAATTTGACTGTCATCAGACACTCTTTGTAATTCAATCCGAATCTGTATTTTAGCTTTGATGGGAGGTGAAAACATAAGCTGTAAACATTCTGCCTCGTTGAAAATGAGAGGAGAGTTAGAGCGTTGACTTGCCTGTCTGTAAATGAAAAATGATTTCATCCCCTCAGGTGTTGAAAGCCCCGGTGAGGGCTGAAGTGAATCATCATTGATTCGATGTAACTGATAACACCATGTGTTGTGCTTGTGGCAAAAGCGCAGCCATTAGAGAAGCAGAAGTTCTGCTCTGAGTTTGGATTCTTCTCTCAGAACTGTGATTGTCACTCTGCAGTCGGAGCCGCTCCAGAACTCATTGAACACATCAGTGTCTCTATTGGCAGTACAATCTGTCTCATCGCTTTTCAATAACAACACATTTAACAGGAATGAATAATTGATGCCGGTGAAAAGTCACGCTTGACTAATATTCGCTTTGCTGGATTACTATTTGGACGTATATTGCATTTGAAGGCTTTCTGGTGTGCTGTTTATTCTTAACAGCTCATATGTCAGTTTCAGATTGAAGCTATATGCCTGTAGTTTGACATTTTGGTTTGGTTTGTTATTATAAGCATTTAGGGGTCTGAAATGAGGCATGTTTAGGGTTACTGTAAACATAAGGCTTTGGGTGAGGTATCTAGAAAGAGGAATGTTGCTTTTGATTTATGTTTGTGCTTATGAGTGTAGATTTTAGTGTCTTGTGGAGAAACATTGAGATCTTTTTCTCAGAAGAAATATCTGAAAGGAAGAGGACTTCAATGTCTCCACTTACTCCCCATTTAAACTAACTGTTGTGTAGGAGAAACATTTTTAGATGTTATTTTTCTATCCTGAAATAATTCCAGTGTTCGCTGAGTAACTTATAAGGCATAGAACAACTTTTAGTTAGAAGTGCATCAGTCTGTCATTGACATAATTTCCTCTATAAAGGCATCGCTAAGGAAACGTGACTACCGATAGCACATAGCAACCAACTGGAACCCAATCGCCATGGGAACTGGGACAGCAGCTAGGCAAAGTTTCCACTACTAACTTCTCACTTGCAAACACAGCCAACTATGTTACTTAATGACCAAACAAATAACCAATTTGCATACTATCTTTCATGAATAGTATAGGGTAAGTAAATAATGCAATCCAAATCATACTAGGTCAAATACAATATGTAGTTTACTTTTGGTGGATTTTCAAAATGTACATGATTTTTTGGGCTAATATTACCCACAATCCTCTTAAAAATCTAGGGTCCTAAAAAGGTGTTTTGCATTGATGCTATAGAACAGGACTGGGCAACTTAGATCCTGGAGAGTGTCCTGCAGAGTTTAGCTCCAACCCTAATCAAACACACCTGAACAAGCTAATCAATGTCTTCAAGATCAATAGAAAGCCATAGGCAGGTGTGTTTGATTAGGGTTGGAGCTAAACTCTGCAGGACAGTGACCATCTAGGACTGAAGCCCTGCCATAGAAGTACCCTTTTGGGTTCCCCAAAGGACCTTTTCCAGTTCTTAAAAGAACTATTTCTTTAAGTGAAGACAATTAAAAAAAATTTAAAGAAGCTTTTTTTTTTGTGGAATGGAAAGATTCCATGGATGTCATAGGTTCTTCATGAAAACACTGATGCCAGTAAAGAACCTTGATATTTGAGGGTATGTTTACACGGTTCTAGTTCTCGCTATTAACAAACCATTAACTACGACTTTTGCCTTAATAAACTCCTAATTTGTTGCGTATTAATGGTTAGTAAGGTAGTTAAGTTTAGGTATTTGGTAGGATAAGGGATGTAGAATATGGTCATGCAGAGCATGTGCTTTATAAGTACTAATAAGCAGCCAGTATGTTAATAATAGGCATGCTAAAAAGCAATTAGTGAGAATAGTGAGAATTGGTCCCTGTTTACATGACAATGATGTACTAAATACGAAACGACAACATTGTCAAAATGGTCCCTGTTCACATGGATCCGCGAAAACAACTACTAAAAACGCTGTAATATTAATGGCAGAACAGTAGTTGGCAATGTCATTTTGTAAAGAAACCCTACGCACCTGCACACATACCTACAGAACGAACACGTAATACGCATCCACGTGACGTCACCATTTCCACAAATTTGCATTTTTTGTAGTTCACGTGGAGACCGTAATTTCCAGATTTTGACAAGTTTGTGTTTCCAGGCCTCCAAAACGCTGTTGTCTTATAAATAAATGGTCAAAACACATTAAAAGTTTGCCATTTTTAGCTGAAAACGGTGTCATGTAAACGAGTGCAAGTTGTAGTACATTGGTGAGGAATGTGAAGTATTATGATCGTAATGATGTAATGCCATCGCAGTACTTGTGCTTCTCTTGTAAAGCCTACGACTTTTGCCTTAATAAACTCCTAATTTGTTGCGTATTAATGGTTAGTAAGGTAGTTAAGTTTAGGTATTTGGTAGGATAAGGGATGTAGAATATGGTCATGCAGAGCATGTGCTTTATAAGTACTAATAAGCAGCCAGTATGTTAATAATAGGCATGCTAAAAAGCAATTAGTGAGAATAGTGAGAATTGGTCCCTGTTTACATGACAATGATGTACTAAATACGAAACGACAACATTGTCAAAATGGTCCCTGTTCACATGGATCCGCGAAAACAACTACTAAAAACGCTGTAATATTAATGGCAGAACAGTAGTTGGCAATGTCATTTTGTAAAGAAACCCTACGCACCTGCACACATACCTACAGAACGAACACGTAATACGCATCCACGTGACGTCACCATTTCCACAAATTTGCATTTTTTGTAGTTCACGTGGAGACCGTAATTTCCAGATTTTGACAAGTTTGTGTTTCCAGGCCTCCAAAACGCTGTTGTCTTATAAATAAATGGTCAAAACACATTAAAAGTTTGCCATTTTTAGCTGAAAACGGTGTCATGTAAACGAGTGCAAGTTGCAGTACATTGGTGAGGAATGTGAAGTATTATGATCGTAATGATGTAATGCCATTGCAGTACTTGTGCTTCTCTTGTAAAGCATGCATTTTCGTTCATAGTGTAGTTAAGTGTGCAAACTGGGATGCAACCAGCTTAGGAATTTGCAGTATTCATGTTATTGTTTGAAGATCGTACACTACTCGTGATATGGCCTTGAGTAAGATGCAGTGACAGCTCAGGCCGATAGTTATCGTGGAGTGACAGGCAGAACTTTCCTGCTTTATTCTCTCTGGGATTCATTAGCAGATGTCATCACGGCTCTATTGAGTCTATTAGAGAAGCTTCACTGACGATCACTTCACATTCACAAGCAATGCAAAAGTGATGCTCTTACATTTAATATGCCCTCAGTCCACCGCGCTTTAGTCTGTCACATCAGAGCAGCATTATATGTTAATGATCTCATACACAGTTTACATTGAAATTGTGTGAGTGTGTGTGCGACGAAAAATTAAGTATTTCTTTAGTTTCAGATCTATTTCTTGACTCATTATTTGATTAGACTGACAAAAGTCTCTGTCAGTTATATGAAAAGACTGACAACACTAAATGTTAAATGAAAAACTAGAGTAGATAATTTTCTGAAGAAAATGTGCTTGCTCTGATAATGTTGCTGAAGGTTTCTGAGTGGTTTTAGCATGTTGCTAGGATATTTTTCTTGGTTGCTAGGTGGTTGCTTACTGTCCTACATCGAAAAAAAATCCTAATCCTAATAAGCCCTCAAAATATGGTTGTTTTTCCCCCTCTTATCCATTTGGTGAAATAATTTTTGAACAACCACAGCTGTAAGTGCGAGTACTAGTAGCAGTGATGCTGTATTTATTAAGTGGTGCAGTGTAGTGTGAGGTCATGTGATTACTGTGATTATCTTCTAATTGCAGAAATTCTGAAACATTGTCATTATATACTACATACTACTTTTTTAAAACAGGAGGAATTGTACAATCTCTTTACTGTGCAGTGCAGTATTACAGATGACGTGACCTGAAAGAGTCAGCGAGTAACATTTCAGATCATCTCCTTCTCATCAGTTCTCTTCTCATCTCATGTTAAGATCTTTTAAAGAGCCTCGCTCATCTTCAAAGATCGTTGGATCTGTGTGAAATGAGATCAGTTGAGCTGCGTTTCTTTCAGATTTGGTCTCTATTTCAGACGTGTCTTTGTGTTGAGTTTAAACACCTGGAGCGTTCGGTTGATTTATTTATTTGTTTGCTGACAAACAGTCAACTAACACCTAAGTTCATTTCTGCCTGTTTCATTGCTTAATCAGTTCTATTCTTTCCACTGGGCCAAGTGGAATATTTAACAGGTGAATGATTAATGCTGGCGGCCTTGAAGGAGCGGCTCTGAATATTGAAAAGTTCAGAGAATAAAAGGCAAAGAGAAAATATGAAATTACTAGAGCGTGTAGAGTCAGAAAGTGGACAGATTGCATGTTCAAGCTTCAGAGACGGTCTGTGGTCTCTAAGACCTCAAACGGTTCCTATGTACGTACGTGAGTGCAAATGCTTTTAGCTTCGCTAGCTCAAGGCAAAGAGAAAATATGAAATTACTAGAGCGTGTAGAGTCAGAAAGTGGACAGATTGCATGTTCAAGCTTCAGAGACGGTCTGTGGTCTCTAAGACCTCAAACGGTTCCTATGTACGTACGTGAGTGCAAATGCTTTTAGCTACGCTAGCTCAAATGCGCGTAATGTTTTGTTTTGAAATATATTAGAATGCAATTTGTAATTCAACTCAAGTGTGTTGTCAGCGCCGCCACGAGGGACGCAACATTAGCATAAATTTCTTTATTCTGACTGTCTTCTACAGTCAGTTTTCTCTTTCAACTCAATTATTGTCATGAAAGAGCAACAATTTCTTCTACTGAGAATTTGAAAATCTGAAAATCTTATTGGGAAAGTAATCCTACGAATAATACATATCAACTATTGATTTGGCAGCATCTAATGTACTATATATATATATATATATATATATATTTTATTTGGATAAAAAAAGACCAGAGAAAAGAGATGTGAAGTCTTTGAAAGTGTTTCATACCATCGACATCCGTTTCTCAGTTGTTCTTCTGTGCAGGTCTAAGAACTGATGGACAACAGCAGGACGCCGTTCGATTCCCTCCATCAGTCCGAGCTGTTACAGAATGACTTTGCAGCTGTGAATCAGTGCGGCCAAAGGTCTGCGTGACGTGAACACATTCACCTGAACACATTCCCACAAACACATCTATGCACATAATTCGACTTCACCAGGGAAAAAAAGCAATTCCCCGTACTGCGCTGACGGGATATTTTTGGCCTATCGATCCATTGTTTTGCCTGAGGCTCAGTAAGAGAGAACCGCTGCACAACATATTAGAATGTCACTAGAACAATCTCAATTTTCCAGCACAAGAATCGAGAGCGCGACCCCCGCCCGTCAGCATGTTCTCGATTACACACAGCTGGGGGCTTTCCAGAACATAGCCTGAAATGTTCTTGTCGACATGTGGCCTCATTGTTTTTAACATACTAAACCAGTTTTTATTTTTCTGGCTGTTGACGAATTGAGCTGCGAATGTTTTAAAGATTGCATTGTACTCTATAAAGCTTACTGTGTTGTATTTGATATGCACATTTCGAAAAGCTCGTTCACACCAAGGATAAAAACTATAATGATAACGATAAAGATGTAGTTTTAATAATCGCTCTAAAGTATAGCAGTCACAACACAGCTATAATGTTAACAGCACAGATGAACGATATCATTAGAATCACTTTCAGAATGTTTTTTTCCAGCTGTTCAACAATGAAAATATTGACAGCCAATCAGAATTTTTCCTGCTTTAAAGAGCTTGAGCATTTAAAGGGGCAGGCGACATAACGGCAACGTGCACTTATAATAAACAAAACATTATCGACGCTATAGACACTAATATAATATAGTTATTGTTCTTGGTGTCTTGGTGATCAAAAGTTTGCTGACAAAAAGTTTGCTGTTGTACACAATTTCTTTGCCATCTTATACATTTAACATAAAATCAAGGCCATGTAGGTAGGACAAATAATATTAACCAGTAATATGCACTTTTCATGATCCAATCAAATTCCAGATCCAAAATCAGGTCCTGCCCTCCATTATATCACATTAAATATTTAACTCACATTAAATAACTCAAAAGTGCATTGCATTAAGTAAGTTAAATGTGTTGTGGATATTGATATCACTTCATCAGTGTTTATTCTGCCGTTTTATTTAGCAAATTTTAATTGTCATTTTTGCGAAATAAGGCAAGATGATGATGCAAAGTGCGATTGCAGTTACTTCCAATTTGATTGTCACACTTTAGATGGAATGTCAAGTTGTTTAGGTCATTGTGTTGTGGGATGTTCTTTAGTATACTTAATTTTTTACATTTTAGACATTGTTTTAAGGCATTTTTTGCAACATCATCGCAAATATGGATGCTGCGCACTTACTACATTGTGCAGAAATATTATGGTAGTGTGCTATTCTGAAAATTTTTTCTCTTAGAATGTAAATAGTCAGCATTTTTTAATATGATTGTAAATATGCAAATACCTCTGTTCTGATTGGTTGCAGACTCCTGGCATTTCAGATGTCCATCCGGTTTGTTTGCAAACAACTGACACAATTCTCCGCAATGTAACTTCCTGTTGCCATGCGGTGAAAAACCAGTCGCGTTGCTGCTACGGTAAGAGACAAGGCGTAGCGACCGGGAGCCGAGGGGGCTTCAAAGGGATTGGAGGGCTGACAATTAACTTGTGTCTCATAAGCCATGTGAAAAACAAGGATTTATCCCCATGTAATTAGCACTGTTTGTGAAACCACGCCGGTTCTGTGTTGATATACAGGCCCGCTGTGCTCACCGGCTCTCTGTCATTTCGCGCCTTTGCGTCTGGGAAATGCTCCCGTGATTCTTTGTGCCACTTCACAGCTTGGAAATGGTAACATTATTGTTGCAAGAGTTTAACCGAGCAGGTGGAAGAGCAGAACAGGATGGTCTGCTAAATAAAAGGCTTGTTTGTTGACAATGTATGGTTTCAGAGGGTAAGAACTAAGAAGAAGAAGAAAAAAAAAATATATAAATCGGTCATTATTTACACACCCAAGTTGTTTTTCCAAACTGTGTGAGAAGATTCCCACATTCTTCAAAATATCTACTTTCATGTTTGTGAGTAAATGATGACAACATTTTTGGGTGAACTATCCCTTTAAGTCACATAAAAACTAACCCGTTTGTGTTTTGGAGGCAGGCTAGTCTTCAGTATGATGGTGTGCTGGTTTCCCAGCAGACTTTTACCGAGCTAAGCCACCGAGTGTACCTTCTAACCAAGGTAAAACCAGACATAGTTGGTCCACCAGCTAGACCAGTACCAAAATTGCATTTAAACGGATAATTCCTCCCAAAATGAAGCTTTTGGTCATCATTTACTCATGTTAATCTAGACATGTTTGACTGACTTTCTACTGTGAAGCACAAAAGAAGATATTTTGATGAATGTCAGTAGCTGCTTTTCCATTACAGATTTGCGCAAACTTTTGCAATATATTATAAATGTCGATAAAAAAAAAGCTATTGTAAAATGACGGCGGTTCCATTAACTGATGTTATGCGACTAAAACATTTTTTTCCTCTCGCAATAAGTTATGGCGACGAATGTTGGTATGTTTATGTATATATCGCAGTCACCGCACTAGCCATTATTTTTAATTGAAGGAGACGTAGGCATGTATCTTTAGCGAAGCAGCGCTAAGAGCCGCTTCTGAAACATATTAACACTAGCTTGACTAGAGTGTCCGCGTCAGTTTTTTTTTTTTTTTTCATTTTTGGGTGAACTATCCCTTTAAATTGCATGAAACCTAGTCTTCAGTATGATGGTGTGCTGGCTTCCAAACAGAATTTTATCTAGCTAAACCACTAACTTGAGCTTCTAACCTGGTTAAACCAGATGTAGTTGGTCCACCAGCTAGACCAGCACCAAAACAGTATTTAAATGGATGGTTTACCTCAAAATTAAGCTTAGGTCATCATTTAGCATCCTCGTGTAGTTTGTAACCTGTTTGTGACTGATTTTCTAATACGAAACAAAAGAAGATATTTTGAAGAATATCAGTGAAAGTCAATAGGGTCCAACAGCAACACTGGACCACATTGACTTTTCCTGTTTGGGGGGGAAAAATCATAAGCATAAATCAGCCAGGAACTCCATGGAAATTCAGGTTTCAAAATGGCTTTTATGTAAATGCAGATCCTAATTATGTACATTTGTTTGCTCAGATTGTGCTTTAATATACAGTGTTTAAATGCGCTTCATGTGTTTACCGCTTTAATGCACAGCCAAACTGCATAATGGGAGAAATCCTTTCTCTGCTTTATTTAAAACAAGTTGTTTGCTTCCAGAATAACAACATTGTGAGGGACCCCACTCTGCTTACTTTAAATCCCTTGGAAGACTTTTGAGACTTCCCAAACGGTTCATTCTCAGAGTTAATGCGCAATAGCGGTGCATTTGTTGTGGCGTGACGTTTAATCAAGCCGCGTCACCTCTCCTGTAATCTGAGAAGTCTGTTTAAGGAAAACCAACATTTTTTCTGCGCTGAGAGAGCGATGAGGAAGATGCTCTGTCGTTTGTTATACCATCTTTGGAAAATTAAAGTGCTTATGGCCCATAATCCAATTGCGCCTTTCCCAACCCCACTTACCGAGCTTCACGCTGATTACTTTAGGGAGTTCTGGCAGGGCAATATTAAAACTTTGCACACACATACACACAGAGCAACCACCGAGGGAGTAGATACAGAAACATCCTAACTCAGTTGGTGGAGTTCCTGGCGGCATCTGCTTCCTGTTGGCATCATTAAAATGTGAGTCTGAATGAAGTTAGAGACTCCTAAGAGCAGGAGAAGGTGCAGGGGCCTTGAAGAACCATGTGACAAAGGCAAGACACTGCAGACAAAACCATTGTTTTTTTCAGTAGTCAATTTTGAGATTTTCTTCTAAAATACAAATGTAAGTGTTTTTTTAAAGGGGTCATATGATGCTGCTAAAAAGAACATTATTTTGTGTATTTGGTGTAATGAAATGTGTTTATGCGGTTTAAAGTAAAAAAAACTTTGGGGGCTTTATGCAAATCTTCCCACATAGTGAGGTAGGTATGTGGGGGCGTGTTCGAACGAGCCGTTTTAGGTAGGTGTGGCTAACTCTTAACTTTTATAAAGAATATCTCTTTGGATTTGAGACTTTAGTCTTTGCAACTTTACTGATCTTCTTTATGCACCAAGAGCTTGTAACACTCTAAAGAGAAAGGAAAAAATGAAATCGCATCATATGACCCCTTTAAGACTATCCCTTTGCATCTGCAGATATCAATTACTATACATATTTTAAAAGCATTTTCTCAAAAACTTGAGCAGCACTTACATACACCAAACTTTACGGTTTTATTCAGAGGGATTTGAAACAACATTAGTCATGAGTAAATGATGACCATTTTTAATTTTTGGGTGAACTATCTACTTTTAAAGTAGTTGATGTTGGCAGCTGTGTATTTTAGATGTTCCTCTCTGAAAATCTACCTGATCTCATGACGAAAACGCACCTGTGGGAACTTTTTTGCAAGACGCGTAATACGTACCAATAAGTGCATATCACTGTAGTTTCCAACAGAAATTAAGACTAGAGGTGGTAAAACAGCAAGCACTTGTAATTGTTTTTGTACACCGTTATGATTACAGCTCCATATGTTTTGCTTTCTGGACGTAACAAGCTTGCTCGGTAGCTTAGCCGGCATGGAATTGGACTTAGGATGTGAAATCCTTGGGTACGAATCCCGTGAAAAACATGACTCACATTGGAAGAGCTGAGAGATCGGAAACCAAGATCGTAAAACAAGCTAAAACGGTATTCTTGCAATTTGCGTTTTTACGTCACATTAGCTTTTGTTTATACTATCGCGTAGGTTTAGGTGAAGTGCAGATGGCACGGTATTTTAAAACATCATGGATCATTAGAGTTGTAGCGCCACTCAATGGACATTTCAAGTCAGAACTGCGGTGACATACAAAACCAACGTCACATAAAACGTACGTTCATCTGTTCCGGGGGAAAAACCGAACACTCTTTTAGTGCCACTCAGTGGACATTTCACATCGAATATGTCACGAAACGTACATGGCGCTACGTATTTCGCATCTTGCGAACAAATTCCCACAGGTACGTTTTCGTCATGAAATCAGGTTGGTGAAAACTGCAAGATTTGGTGAACAACTGCTGATGAAAAATAATTCACCCCAAAATGAACATTCTGGCATCATTTATTCAACCAATGTTGATGTAAACCTCTATGACTTCCTTGCTTCTAATGTTCAATCTGGTCCGTTTCCGTAAAATTAAAAAGTTCACAATGATTTATTGTGATATTGTGACTGAAATTGTTGTTGTTAAACATTATTTGGAAAACTTGTTTGACCTCCTTTCTTCTGTAAAACACAAAATGAAAAAACATTGAAGTTATATTGAAAGTCAATGGGGTCCAAAAAACATTGGAACCATTGACTTAAACTGTATGGGCCAAAAAACAGTAGCATAAATTTGGATTTGCATGGACAAAAATGATTTATTTTTCCACCAATATTTTTCCCCAAGCTTCATAAATATCACAAAAAGCACCATAAAAGTTTCATAAAATATCGTAAAAGTATGATATCTTTGAACAGACTGAAATTATTGCTAAACAATATTTGCTCCATCTCTCAAATGTTCACTTTTGCACATTCAAAAGTGACTTATTTCAATGTGTTGCATCAGTGACATAAAATTGAGCAATTCTCATGTGCTTTGTGTTAGAGCATGTTTGAATGTGCTGAATCATTAATTTTCAGAGGTTAGCGACATATATTTGGGTACATTGCTAATTGTACGGCTTGAAATATAGTGCAAAAGTCATATGGACTACTGTAACAATATTTTTATTTTACTTTTTATGAAGGTTCCCGCTTTGAATTTAGGCTAAACATCTTTTGTCCAAATCTCGCTTTAAAATTTGCAAAGTTTAGGTATATGAATATCAATAATCCTCCAGTGTCCCATAATGTTCGAATAACAGTACAGTGAAGCATGAACCCTTTCATTAGTTGACTGGAAAATAAAGAAATAAACTCTGGATCACTTTAAGACCATCTAATCAAGCAGTATCTAAATCCTACGCTATCAATGTTGACGCAAATAGTCTTGCTTTGAACTCACTTTGTCACCCCGCTTTGTAAATAATCATATTCTCAGTCTAACAGAGAGAAATAGCGCTCCACTCACGCTCACAGGTAGGCCTCGCTCGTACAAGAGCTAAGCAAACTGCTCCCAGCAGGCATTTAATAAGAGAGTTGTAACAGGCCGCCGGTCGAAATTCAATATTCTCTAAAGGTGAATAAATCACGGATCGCAGATCCGTGCCAGATCTCGATGTGGGCTTACTTAGAGTCGGAAAATACCCACCCGTCGAAGGTGAGATGGTGAAGCCGGTGGTCTTAAATTGAGTTAACCTTGCGCTGTGGTTAGCCTCACAGAGCTGTCGTTCTTCTGTGTGGCTATTATTAGCAAAGCGAGATATAAAACATGAGGCTAGCAGGTTCTCCGGTAATCAGTGGTCACTCCCACGCTCGCCGGATGGGCAAAGAAAGGATATTGCCACAAATAATAGTGATATGAACCTTAACCGAAGCAGACCACCTGTTATCACATAAATCCTCCTGGTTTTGTGAGGTGCTAACAGTGTTTCTGGGAGTACTTGTGAGGAAATCCTTACAGGATCATGTCCGAGGAACAGTTGGAGCTTTTTCAATTTGGTTCTGGCCGTTTGCCACTTTTTCTGAGATCAGTGAGAGGACGAGAAACTATTGTGAGCTGGTCACGGTTGTCACGGTTTTGGCTTTTACATCAAGACAAAATCTAAATTAACTATTTACTTGGTCTTATTGTGAGTGTTTTATCTGTTATTTTAAAGAGAAAAAAAAGGTTTTTGTAATCGTTCATTACAATTAAACAGAAATAGCCAGACTTAAGTCAAAATAGCATGATGGAAATAGTCATAACTGACTATTTACTTGGTTTATACAGTGCATGTTTCTGGTCTTGTTGTGTTTATTCTCATATTTTAAAGACAAAACATTATTTTAAAAATGGCCATTTACTTGGTTAAATTAATATGTTTCTGGTCTTATGGTAAATGTTTTATCTACTTTTTTTCTTCATCTTTCTTACCTTTTTTTTTCTTAGAAAAAATAATAATATTAATATAGTCAAAATCTAATATCTACTTTAATAATACATATTTCTAGTCTTATTGTGAATGTTTCATCTCTTATTTAAAGAAAAAACAATTTTAAACATGAAAGAAAAAAGTCTTATCTTTAATTATTAAAAATGAAATGAATATCAAGATTTAAGTCAAAACTGTATTATTAATAGTCACAAACAAAATTGACCAATTACCTAATATTTGGTCTAGAAAGAAATAAACACATTATTTTAAATGTTGATTTGAAGAAAAAATGAAAGCTGTCAAAGTTAAACTGAAATATCAAGATATAAGTCAAAATAGTGCTACTAATGTAGGCAAAATTGACTATTTACTATTTACA
The DNA here is from genome assembly GCF_001515625.1 of Sinocyclocheilus rhinocerous. Taxonomy (NCBI): domain Eukaryota; kingdom Metazoa; phylum Chordata; class Actinopteri; order Cypriniformes; family Cyprinidae; genus Sinocyclocheilus; species Sinocyclocheilus rhinocerous. The sequence goes on along the minus strand of NW_015657516.1, from coordinate 245,685 downwards.
ATATATGTTCAAGGTCCTGTTGTGGAATGTTTCATCTGTTATTTTAAAGAAAAAAAGGTGTTTAAATGTTACTTAAAAAAATTAAAATGTTTGTCTTCGTAATGATATCAAAATTAAACAGCAATATCAAGATGCAAAGTAGTATTAGTATAATTATAGTCAACATCACAATTGACTATTTACTTGGTTAATATATGTTTCTGGTCTTATAACAATAAGTATTTAATCCGTTATTTTAAAGAAAAAAAAAAAAGTTTATCTTTGTAATGTCTTCATCAAAATTAAATGACTTTCCTTTTCAGATGATGTCACGTAGGACTCCTTTTTCGATTTATGAATAAAATCAAGCCTAGCCCCTTTTTGTTTTGTTAAACTGTAGTTGCAGTAGTTGTGAAGTGAAATGGCATGTGAAGTTTCACGTTGATTTAAAATATGGCTGTCAGATTTGAATTAAAATGATTTAGTCTGAAGGAGAAGATTAACAAACCACTTATGAAATTCCAGCTAATGAGATCTACTTCAAGCTGGATGAATTCCACAGCTAATTGACATTATTTTTCTGACTTGTGATGATTAACAGTGAGGGGCCTCAAACAGGAAGTTCTCCTGTCATGTGACGCCCCTCCCCTACAATAAACACAACTGATAGCGTCATGCGTGTACATGTGAAACTGTAATGCTATGATGAGAAGAAAAGACAAGGTAAACATCTGAATGTGTTTTCTAATGTCATGTTAGTTTTTATAGAGATAAATGTAAGAAATCGAGGCAATAATAGAGCTATGTTGGATCAGATGGCAATATTAGTGTTTGTACTTCAAGATGTTCCAGTCTGCAGTGTGTTTAATTCAGGCTGCCAGCAGCTCTGCATGAGAATATTTGTTGTAGAGATTAGCCAGTTTAATCGACACTGAAGATGAGATATGTCAACTACCTCAGATTATCATACTCAACATCAGTTTAGCACTGCGGAAATGTCACATTTTAAACCAATCATACAATTTTGCTCTTTTATAGATTCTCAGGTATATATAATAAAAATATTAGTGCAGTCAAATGATTAATCGCGGTTAATCACATTGAAAATACGTTTTTGTTTACATAATGTGTGTATACTGTGTATATTTATTATGTGTATATATAAATACAAACACATGCATGTATATATTTAAGAAAAATTTTAAGTTTAGATATTAAATATATTTATATATAATATAAAATATAAGAATATGAATATATAAATGTGTATATATATATATATACATTTATATATTCATATTCTTATATATATATAAATGTATAAACGTAAATATTTTAAAAATATATACTATGTGTGTGTATTTATATATACATAATAAATGAAGAGTTTGGTTCCAAAACGCTATAAATCCATTTTGATTAATTTGAGTAAAAATGTGTTTTCTTTACCAAGAAAGTGGCAAGATGAAAACCACTATTTTCTGTTTCAAACTTTCACATAGCATCTTTAGGTTATAATAACATTAAAAATTCAAATCCAGATTTTGATTTTCAAAGATTTATAATAAAAACTGATTAGTTTTCCCCCAAAATGCAATAAATCCATTGAATTAATATAAAAGTTATTTTTCATATGGAAACTGTTGAAAATACACAACAAAGTAAGTTGATCCACATATGACAGCCTCTGAACTTGGTCAATACTAATCTTATTAATAGCTTACGCTTCTTCCCCACGGCAGAAACAACCACAGGTTCATCAATGCCGTCAAAATTATTAATTTTTTTTAGGGATGCATGATAAATCGCATGCGATTGTCATGCGCATCTCGTCAATAAAGGCATTTGTTGCGGTTTGGAAAGATAGGGAGAAAACATGACAGAATAACACGGCGGATATTGCATTTTGCGTAAAATTAAAAATGTACTTTTCAATACTGATCAAATACAATACTGATTTTGGCGGGAACTAACATTTTTTAAAACTGGAGTTTATCGCGTTTTGGAACCAAACTCTTCAAATATACACAGTGCACATACATATATAATGTAAACAATATATATATATATATACACACATGGTGTATACGTATGTATATTATAGTGTGTATATATAGGGAGGACTGTGAGTAGGGCAGGCTTACAATGGGAGCCCGTCAAGTGCTCTTGTCGTGGTCAATGTGGACTCAGAACTTTCCTGAACTGACAGCGGCGCAGACTAAGAGGATAATGGGCTGGGAGTGAGACAGGGACAGCGCTCTCTGTGTGTGCTGTCATGCCTTCGTTTTGCTGTCTCTCTCGAGCCCGTCTGTCCTTCTGTCTCACCACCTCCATTAATCTTTTACTTTGTGCTACAGCAGCGAGAGGAAACCTGCCTGACAGCTCGTCTGTGCGGCGAGAGGTTCGAGGAAAGAGCAGAACAGAAGGACGCGGATGGTCTGACGGAAATGAAACCAGTTCTTTTAAACGGACGTATTCACACCTGTTTGCTCTCTAAAACACCATATCATGTTTCTTACATGTTTCAGAGACTACAAATAAACAAGTTTCGCTAATTGTGTAATATTATACAATATATAAATATTAGTCAAAATATGACTTTTTCCAATCTTGTAAGTAATATTACATGTCAGTTACCTGAAAGAGTAATTTTCAGTATGAGATTTGTATCTCATCATATCAAACCCCAGGTCTATCTTCGTATCAGCCAGTGGATTTTAGTGTGACGGTGCGGTCATGCCGATAAGGAAGCCTGACAAGCTGTCTTAATTGCAAGGTTAATTGCTGAAAGTCATGGCTGTAGTAAAGCCTCGTGGGATCTGGCAGTAGTGTTTTGCTGTTGTTTTATTGAAGATTTAGAGTATTTTCCTCCTCCATCCTTGAATTTTAGCATTAGGGTTATTAAATAAAGAATAAAAGGGAAACATTGGTTGCCTCAGAGAGTGATTCGTTCATGTTGTTGTGGCCGCACAAGTGCAGCATCCTTTCGTTTTTCAAAATCTTTGTGAATCAGTGAAACGGAACGCAGAAGAAACTTCAGTAGGACGTTTTTAGTACTTCTGTAAATAAATAATACACAAGTTAATTTATATTAAGGAGTTATAATTAATTATTTTAAATGGTCATAATATTTGCTAAACTGTGATCAACCTCTAATATAACCAAATTACGAACGGAACACAGCTCCGTTCACACGATCTGATGATTTGAATCAGGTGTGTTAGATAAGGTGGAGGAAATGGCATTAAAAGAACAGGATCATAGTTATTTGTTTGTGAACCAGACTATACCACTCGTGGCGTTTGTTGTATGTAATGTGGTGGTTTGTTTGCTTGTTTTAGAGTACAGGCCGAGAAGATTCAAAGTTATTTGTTTGTGAATCTTGTTCAAAATAAAGCGTTTTCTTGCGATTGCTTTGCGGCAAACAGTCTATCCATCTCATCACATTCGGTTGAGACTACAAACTCATTCACAACTCGGGTAAAAAACATTTCTTCTGTCATTGCACCGGAGTTTGTGATTTGGCACGTTTTTGTATTTGCTTTTATGACTGTTAAATAACGGTTGTGTCTGGTACATGCACTTTATTATACATGAGCTGCCAAGCAACTCCTGAGGTTAATTTGAAAACACTGGAGCCACCTGTTTTGAGCCAATCTTCATATAGTCTTTTGGTAAGTTTCTTTGTCTACTTACTGTGAAGTAGAGCCCTGCGTGAAACTGTTTTCTTAATCCCGCTCCCGCTTAATTCCTGACCATTACCGCCCGCTCCCGTGATTTTTGTGTACGCTCTCGCAAACATTCTAATGTTGTATATAATTTTCGTGCATCCGATAGATATCAATATGGTGGGGTATTGAAAACGCTTTAGAATGAGCGCTCGCTGTTCACTTTCGATTTTACGATTGTGTGTACTCTGTTTAAAGGAAGTATATTTTACAAGATAATATTGTGACGAGTGGGGCGGGGCCGAGAGCCGTGGGAAAGGAGCGAGGCCGGTGGAGTAAGTGATAATGCACGACACCTGCGCCACTCACCGGTCTAAAGTCCCACGGAGGAGCTCCGGAAGGATAAAAGGAGGAGTGACGACAGTGCAAGACGAGAGCGGACCAGGCCTGGACTTTATTTTGTGTTTTGGTTCTGTTTGTGCACGGCAGTTGTCCGTGAGGGGCTGTCGCGCTATTTTCAGTAAATTATGTTTAAATGTTGGCTGGTTCCCGCCTCCTTCTTCCCGAACTACAAACTGTGTTACAAATATATATGTCAATGAGCTCGGGATCTGTTGAGCAGCAAATCCTCCACCATGGTCTTGTTAGTAATCTCTCCTTACTCTCGACCCATGATCAGTGAAGTCAAACTCTGCAGCTCGTGTGGATGCAGGTAGTCAAGTCCGCCTTTTCCCCACGGAATTAGGCTACTTTTAAACTGTTGCTGTGGGTTGATTTTCCCCCGTGGGTTAAAGGTTTGAAATATTGCATTAATTGCATTTAACCAAAATGCTTGTATTGAAATATTTAGCATTCTACCTATGAGAAAACTGTGCTAGATGTTAAGTTTTGTAAAGGTATAATCAATCCAAGGGATCACAATCCCAATGCAGCCCTCTACTGTGAAGTGACATATCAGTGTACAGTTGTTTCTTATGACATTTGTAGTGCTCTTCGAATTAACAAACATTCTTGTTACGATTTAACGATTTGATGTTAAGTTATTAGGTGATTTTTAGTGCTGTCAGTTACTTAAAACACTACCATTGTATAGAATGTTATAATATTATCAAGATTTAAAATGAGTTCTTAATTAATATTTGGCTATTTATATAGTCATTTGCTGAACGTCTTCATATTTGCATTATTTAAATTATTGATGCATATTCATTGTCAAGCACTAAAGTACTTTGCCAGTAACCCACAATGACATGAAATCATTTAACAGCCTAATTTAGCTGCTTACTTTATATATATAAATAAAGCTTGTGTATTTGTTAACTTTAAGATATGTTGCATTAGAGGGAAAATTTGAATATTATTTGTGATTCACATCACGTTCTGTCAGTTCTGTACGTTTTTAAGAAAAAGTCTGTCAGCAGCTTTGACTTTTTCATTTATTTAGCCTTTAATCGTGACTGTTGAGGGTAATCAGGAAATCATGGGTGCATGTCCATTGTCCATGATGGCTTTACCACGGTAATAAAATGGTGTTTTTTTCCTAAAGAGATTGCCATTCAATGTGCTGGACTCAACATGCTTTCCTGATTGAAAACATCTTATCTTATCAGGTATGAGATCCGGGATACACACTTGGTAGAGGAGAGCGTTATGATGACCCTGAAGGATAAGGCGGACTTCTCTACCTTCAAGCCCCGTCCCTTCAACATGCGCGAGTTCTACGATCGAACAGGCCACGACATTAAGGAAATGCTGCTGTCCTGCTACTTCAGAGGAGTCGAATGCAGCCCCGAAGACTTCTCAGTGGTGAGCATGAATGCAAACTTTGTTTCAGGTGCAGAAGGACGGAATCTGATTGGTGGAGACTGGAATGATGGGGAAATTGGGTTTATGTGTTTTTTAGGTACTTGTATTTGGGTTTTTTTCAAAAGGTCTTCAAATGTAATTCATAGGTGCACCAGAGACTTTACTGTCAACGTTCCTGAGCGAGGTCATCTTTTGGGCATGCGTTGAGTTCATACAGTTATACTGAAGCGAGCATTGCTGCCTAGTGAGATAGTAAGAGATTATTTTTACCCATGGGGTCGTATCGATCTGATCCTCTGATAATACCGTGAAGAGGCCTCACTTAAAAGATTCCTTTATTCCCCTGGTGATCCACGGATAAGGATTCTGGAATGGGTTTATTCGTCATCTTGCTATATCTGATTGATGGCATCTGTAGAAGGAAAGGTTTTTTTCCATATAGATGCTGTATTACTTTTTTGAAAAGCACAAATGTTTGTTTCCAAACATGTACAGTTGGTTACATTTTGAGTGTATTTGGCAAAATTGCAGTAACTTTTGATTGACACTTAGCTAATGGAACTTATGTAATTAGTAATTTTAATTAATGCTCAAGCATTGAGATCGCTAGTTTAATTTAAGATTTAAGACATTATCGTCCTGGTTAACGTGAATGACTCAGATGGAAAGGCTTTTTAAGGTGTGCTGTCTCCATTGATCAGTTTAAAGAGCTGTGTGAGAGGACCGTATTGATTATTGATAAGAGGCGATTAATTAGTGTTACTCTTACGAGAGATGAACACTGACATTTTTAAGTGCTGCAGAAGATCTGAACGATATTACGAATGATTTAAAACTACTTCCAGTACAAGTCTGAGTTTGTGTTCGATTTTATTTTGTCTCTCGACATCTGAAATTTGCCAACTCAGCTTTTTACATTCATTCATAATTGAATGCTTTGAGAAACTTATTTTCATTCCAAGCAAAAATCTCACGGTTTAGACACTAGAGATTTTTTTGGTGGATTTTTCCTTGTAGACACATCCTTTGAAGTAAAATAACTGCTTTTTTCAATGTATTTAAATATTTTCTGATTAAAAACACTTCCCTTAAAGTGCTCTTTTTCAATGGTGGGCACTGTCTGAAAACTTTGAGGTCATTATAGGAACCTAAACCTAATTTGCTGACCTCATGCTCTTGGATAATCAGCTGATTGTCATGCATATAAACCCCAGTTTTAAAAGCATATGCTGAGATGTAAGCAAGCATCCGTGCCGTTCCTTCAGTGTCCTGGTGGACCCATAAGCCCCAGCTGCTGTGAGATCCCTGTGGTGGAGCACACACGTGTACGAGGGGCATTGTGCTGATGTGAGTGTGTGTTTGTGCTGATGTTGAACAGCTCAGCAGAGAGCAATAACACTGTATGATGAGACACACATGAGCAATGAAGCAACTAAACCACCTTTACATGACACGTGTGAGGCTTGCTGTGTCTATCTATTATTCTCTCTGTCTGTCGTTTGCTCTAAGTTTCTATATTTCTATTGTTTTTATTCTTTAGATCAGTCATTTGTTCTAGCTCTTATTCTAACTATTGGCTGTTTGTTCTAGCTCATTCTACCATCTGCTCTTCGTTCTAGTTCATTTTAGCATTGGCTGTTGGCTCTAGCTCTCATTCTGGCTATCGGCTGTTCGTTCTAGCATTGACTGTTCGTTCTAGCTCTCATTCTGGCTATCAGCAGTTCATTTTAGCATTGGCTGTTGGCTCTAGCTCTCATTCTGGCTATCGGCTGTTCGTTCTAGCATTGACTGTTCGTTCTAGCTCTCATTCTGGCTATCAGCAGTTCATTTTAGCATCAGCTATTCGCTCTAGCTCTCATTCTGGCTATCGGCATGTTCGTTCTAGTTCATTCTAGCATTGGCTGTTCATTCTAGCTCTCATTCTAGCTATCAGATTGACTGTTCGTTCTAGCTCTCATTCTGGCTATCAGCAGTTCATTTTAGCATCAGCTATTCATTCTAGCTCTCATTCTAGCTATCAATCGTTTTAGCTATTGATTGTTAATTTTAGCTCTCATTCTAGCTGTCATTCTTTGAAGCTCTTGGTCATTTTAGCTATCGTTCATTCTAGTTCTCATTCTAGCTATCGATTGATTGTTCTAGCTAACGGTTGTTTGTTCTGGATCTCATTCTCGCTATCTACTGTTTGTTCTATCTTTCTTTCTAGCATTGTTTTTCTGTCTATCGATTGGTTGGTTGGTCGGTCATTATCGATAGATAGAAAGCTGCCATTTTAGTTTGTTCTTTCCATGTTTTTGTTGTTCTATAGATCAGTTGTGTGTTCAAGCTATTAGTTGTTTGTGCTAGGTATTGGTCATTAATTTTAGCTAGCGTTCTAGCTATCTGCTATGTTTTTCTGTCTTTTAGTGTTGTTCTTTCTAGTGCTGTCCATCGATTGTTGTGTGTTCTTGTGGTTGTTTGTTCTAGCACTCATTGTAGCTATCAGTCGTTCGTTCTAGCTATTTGTTCTATCTAGCATTCTAGTTATCTGCTGTTTGATCATCTTTCTTTCTATGTTTTTCTACCGTTGTCTGCTTTTCTATGTATTGGTCATTTGTTCTAGCTTTTGAGAATTTGTTTTAGCTCTCATTCTAGCTGTCATTCATTCTAACCATCGTTCATTCATTCTAGTACTCATTTTAGCTATCATTCGTTTGTTCTAGTACTCTTTTGTTCATTCATTCGTTTTGCCAAATTCGTTCCATCTATCGTTCATTTCACCGCTATGTCGCTTGTTCTAGTATTCTGATGTTTTTGTCTTTCTATCCTTTGTTTGTTCTAATGTTCATTCGTTCTAGCTATTGTTTGTTCTATTGTTCCATCTAGCATTCTGTCTGTTGTTTTTTATTTTATTAGTTCATTCTGTGTGTATGTTGTTCAATCTGACCATCTGTCGTTAGTTTGTTCATCCTGTCTGTCATTCGTTCCGGGATCTGTTCGTTTTATCGCTGTTCTATTTTTATTATTATTATTAAGCCACTCTATTGTTATTATTTAGCTGCTTTCTGTCTCCAAGATTGGGTTTTTGTTTTGCATCTGTTGAAAACAGTCAAGTCATGCATCTCTTGGTAGATGTTGCACCTTTGTGGATAACATGGCCAGTGTACTTTAATTACACTCTCATTATAACAAGCCACACAACACCAGAAGGGTCGTTTAGTGTTCCTTTAGCAAAAGAACACTGCGACCTAAAAACAGTCCCGAGTTCAGTCTGAGTTCAAGCGTTTGTTGATGATTGTACGCATAAATCCATCCGTCTCATCCCGATGCCTCAGTCCACTGCTCCTGTGATAAAGAGTTTGAACTGCCAGAGGAGAGAATTCCCTGCAGAACGTCAGCGGAAAATTTCTTCAAACTAGTTACCATGAAAGCAAACTTTACTTAATGCTCAAGTCCCCCAGGAGGACACATTTCATTGACTAGGATATATCCACCCTAGCAAAAAATTTAGTATTTTTGCTACACATTAACTTTATCCTAGATTAACAGGCAAAAGAAATTCCAGCAGTTTTTCAATGTTACTCTAGCGATTTCTAATGCACCACTAAAACGTCTCTTGTGGGCATTTTAACCTCATGTTGTGGGTTTCTGAAAAAGCCTTGATTTCTTTGGATTTTACAGACCGCTGCAAGATTGTGTTATTTTTAATGAGAAAACATGCTTTTAATGCATTACAAGGGCTGTCCATTTTTAAAATCAAATTAATGACTTAATATTCCAGTTATTTACTCAAATGAATTACGTATATCAATCTGTGCTGAGAGAAGCTGCCAAATGAAGACTTAACAACATTGTTGTGGCTGACTAGAAAATGTTAAGTGACATTAACAAAGGTCAATATATTGTACACGGCTTAAGTATGAATCAGAGGCATGATTAATTGCTTTTTTATATAATTAATTGCACAACATGGAAAAGTGACAGCCCTGTGCATTATATTAACATTGTGTCAAATTATGTTTTCTTTTTTAATTGTCACATCACAGGTTAGTTTGCTTTCTGGTAATGAGTGTATTGCATGTTGTTGTTGCTCAGAAAAAATAACGAGAAAATTTGCATTACGAGTCTAGGCTGGAAATTAGCATTTCTGTTTTTAATTTCCTCCCACTGTGAGTGAAGTGTGTGTACCCTCCTTTTTTCGTATCATTTTTTTGGAAAGGAGGCTGTGTGAATGAGTGAGTGGGTGTATCGGCTCACGGCGTTATGGCTTTAAACCAGAGATTTCACTACTGCTCGTACACACAACAGATCTCATTTTTTGATATTCAGCCCAATATGAGAGCTTCATGTGGGTGTTGCTGTAAAGGTGACATGTTGTGCCGGTCCCTTTAGAGAATTACACCTTGGTGTTCATGAATTCAGTGTTTACTATTAGGTCATGTAGATTCACTGAGGTCTTTTCTGCTCCTCGACACCTTTAGTATGTCTTCTGTATGGTAAAATCTCATATTTAGCTGTGTTTGACAAGTCAAGCGCTACCAGTTTTAGTCCTCCATAGTATATCATAGTATAGCGTATTATAGTACATATGTTAAAACTAGTGCTGTCAAAATTAGCGCGTTAAGGCAGGCGACAATTTTTTTTCAGTTTAACGCCGTTAAAAATATTTAATGCCGTTAACACAGGGGCACCACTCACAACTGCTGCTTCTCTTTTTTTTCTTGACAAGAATTGTGTTTATTTAGACGCAGAATGTCTTTACGAATTACGACCACAGCAAATGGGAGACTTTTAAGATGCGTACTCCACTTCACCTCAGCAACAGGCGCTAGTCAAACAAGCGCAGAAACGGTACAGGTGACGAGGCAGCTTCAGTAGAACAACAGTGAACTGCGGTCAGATGAGATGTCAGGCCATATGTCAGTAAAAACAAATTATACTGTGCTCATAGCATGCTCTTCAATTGCACACACAAATACGGCAGCGCACACTGTAGCCTGTATCATTTCATATTTATGCGCGAGTGAAACTACAAGCGTGGGTGTCAGATCCACATGACCTTCAGCAGCGGCAGCTCTTACAGTAATAGCAGCCAAATAACCGAATAACCCAGTTGCTGTGATGTCTGTTAATCAAAGAAAAAAAAGAGGAAATCATTAACTTTTGTAATTTTAAGGATTCACCAAATTTAATTTAGAATTTAGCCTAGTATTTGAAAACTTTATTCAATTTCTGTACATTTCCTATTTGCAAAAGGGCACAGCTAAATGTGACATTTATTATAATGGGTTTGTGTGAAGATTGTTTTAAGCTCACTTAAAAATTAGTTATTTTTTAAAGTCTAATAAATGTTAAAATTGATAGCTCTCAATTACACTGTAATGTTAGTAGTCAACATTACATATAGTCAATGTTTAAATACTAGGAAAAAAGAGAACATCAGTAGTATTGGCATCAGTGATACTTGCCTTCAGTCATAAAAAAAGATGCAATTAAATAAATATTAAAAATATACTGTATTTGTTGTTTCTACATTAATTTGAAGATTCAATGTGAAATTATTGCAATATAAAGGTATATTTAAAAACATTAATGTTAGGTGGGAATAATCACGATTAATTGTGATTAATTTTTTTAATTGATTGACAGCACTAGTTGAAACACACAACACCCTAGCAACCCCCTGGCAGCATAGTATCATCTAAAACACACTAGCAACTGAACACCCTAGCGAACGTATACAATGTGTTAAAACACTCAAAACACCTTAGCAACCATTCAGCAACATAGCAACATCCCACCCTAGCATCGTTGTGGGGTCTTTTTGACATGCAAAGTCACTATTTTCTTTAGAATTCTTAAAAAATCGATTCAGTTCCTGTGATGTTTAGATTAATTTAGATAGAGAGACTGTTTTTAGACTCTGCTTCCTCTCGCCTCTTCAGATGTTGCATTCCGACTGATGTATGCGGGTCTTATGAATACGAGATGTGTTTGATGGACAATTCAACAGGGCTCAGCACTTCACGCGTATGTGTGTGTTCCCGTTCGATCAAACCGGCCTGTCTTTCTTCAGACCTTTGATTTTTCTTTTGTCTCTCCCTCTCTCGAAGCACTTTGATGTGAATGGACTCGATTGTTCTGTTACCGGTATCACAAAAAAATACGAAGCAGCTCTGACCATATTAACTCTTCTTTTGTAATTCGAAGTTTAAGGAAGTTGTTTTTTTTCTTCTCTCTCAGAGTGTGATTACTCTCCCTCGCAAATAGAAACGTAGGATGGGAAATTGGAGGCCCTTTGTGAGTTTAAGGCAAAGCCGATTACTTTCACTTCCCAATAAACAGCATTTGAGACTGGCCTAAATTTGCATTTTTATGCGCGACCGAGTGAAAAGATTCCCTGCTTTGCATAGTCGCCTATTCCATCGTATTTTCAGAGCCACACTCATGTACAATGTATTTTCATCATCATCCGGCAGATTCTTAGACTTCCTGATCCACTAAATAATCCCGTAAGGGTTATAAAAAAGATGCACATGAGTTATTCCTGTTTATTGCGTGCAATAAATGCAACTTTTAGTCTGTTTGTCTGCTTTAAGAAATCTGAAAGGAAATAAAACTGCATTTTATGGCATAGCGTGCAGTATATACCCTTTTTTAAACAAATAGCATGCTTAATAAAAATAAATATTTATTTTGTATTATTTAATCTAATATTTTGTGAATGTTTTTGTTACTTTTGATGGTCTTTTTTTTAAATGTATATATTTAAAAAATATAAAAAATCATGTAAAGCACATTGCTTTGTGGGCATGTTTATTTTTTTTTATAATCCAACTATAATTTGACAGAATCATGCAGCATCTCTCTTTCTCTCATGTGTATGCGGTGGTTGATGGGAGGTGATATTTCATCTTCACTATGTCAGAGGGAAATGGTAACGCTAGATTCTCTGCCAAGAGGTCAGGTAGTGATTGTGCATGTTGTGCTGACATAACCCCTGCTGCTCATCGAGCCCATAACCTGCTGCTAACACACTCACACACGCTTTTACTCATCAAACATGGTTAAACTACAGATTTGAGCAGGTGAGGATGGATATCAATGGCCAGTCTGCGGCTTATTTGTGTTTTTATGATAACGATCTCCTTCGGCAAAGCAGATTCAATCAGAACGAAATTATATGCAGTTATAATTAATGAATGTATATTGGCAAACAGCTCAGATGTATTAGAGCCGCTGAGGCTATTACCACTCAATATGTTTGAATGTTACAACAGAGGCCTGTAATTAAGATCCATTTCTATAGTGAATCATTTGTTCATTTGTACCGTACGTTTAGCTTGAAGTGAAACTTAATTATTCCAATAGGAAGACATCAGGTCCATTTCAAAACCTAGTGAGCAGTGGTATTTTAATATTTAGATACTGTCATAGTAATAATTTTGAATTAGCTATTTTTAATTTTAGTTTTAATCATTTTGTTTGTATTTTTTAAATGCTTATGATTACGCATACGCAACACTTCATTTTCATTTAAGTTTTGGTTTTTAAATTTCGTAGCTTAATATTTCTTGTCGAAATTAAGTTGTTGTCAAAATTAATGTGATTCCCCTAATCATACACCAAAATAATCAAAATAGTTGATTTTAGACCAAACTTTTTATAAATTTTATCAACATTTCTGGTCTGCCATCTTAGAATGTTGCTGTAAGAATGTATAAGGTTTTGAAACCGATCGGTGGTTTGCTTGAAAATCGCAGAAAATACGTACGTTATAAGATCAGTTTTAGAATCTGATTGGTGTAGGAAATCACATGACTGGAAATAGATAGTATAATACAGAGCTGTGCTGAGGTGCGTTTCCCAAAACCATTGTTAGCTAACTATGGTCGTTAGTTCTATTGAACTCTATTGGTAACGACGGAACTTGCGACCATAGTTGCTTTTGGGAAACGCACCCCTGGATGGCAACTAATTTCGTTCTCAAATGTTACTTGAATTTTTTGTTTTTTTACATTTACGACTGCTCATCCAGCCACTTTGACACATCTGATTGGTTAAGCCCTCCCCTCACAGTTTGTAGCCCCGCCCACTCATACTTACCACCTGAGGTTGCTGTTATCGAGCCAGCCAATCCATTCCTCAATGTCTGTCTCCACAGGACTCCAGGAACATTGATAATGGGGCATGAATCATTGAAATCTATTGGCTAGACACCTGCTGCCACATGGGCTTCAGATTGTGTCTGGCTGTCTAACTGCTTGAAATTGTATCCAGAATGCACCAGAAACATTTGCACGCTTTAGGCCCGCTAAGCGCATTAGCTGAAGTTCACAAGCTCTTGAAGTTCTCCGTGGCGTTCTGTGTCTTTAAACCCCTCCGGTGTCTTCATTCTCATTCAGGGCTCATCGGAGACCTCGGCGTTATGATTCCCACAACCCCTTTCCAGGCCAGATCAATCAATTCTCTATTACTGTAGTGATCAATTAGATCCCGGCTGGTGAATTATAAATGCAGGGCTAATGAGGAACAGGGTCGTTAGGGGATGAGAGGGTCTAATGTTTTACATATGGGTCCTCGGTGAGGTCTAAGTCGGGAGTGACCTCTGTGACAATATGCCAAGAAAAGAAGTTCAGTTGTTTCGCTTTAGTATCAGATGTTAAAGTCTTTTAGAAACTTACAATTAAATAAATGTGGAGAGCAGCTTGGATGAGGAATTGAGAAATGAGTTCCTACTGAGATTTTTAACTTCTGATGGAGACTTTGGTGTCTTTGTAAATCTGAACAGTTTTATCCTGAGGAGGAACATCTGAGAAGTTGGAAACTTCTCCATTTACAGTTTTAGAAAAACCATTGAGACTACTGAGAAAAACCATTCTTTCTTAATAGCGAATCAATCTCTCAAAACAAGACGCAGCCACTAAGTAACAAGTAGAGCAGATTCGATATTTCTCTATGAAGGCATTGGAGATCAATAGGATGCAAAACATTTTATTAGCATCTAATTATGTGTGATGATCACTTAATAGATGCAGCTTAACCAAGTTAAATTGTCAACTCAAAGGTTCATGGGATATTGACTTATGTATCCTGTGTGATTTCAGGTGTTCTCTGCAGCCTATGCAGTTCTGTCATGACAAGCTTGATTGACTTTTTGTAATTGCTTTTAATAGATTGAGATTTGTTGACGCGTGAAGTACCACCACTGAATTGTATATTATGTTTTACTCAATTAGTGGGATTGCAATCTGAATTGAATGTCACAAGAATGCAAATTAGTACGATTGAAAAAGGGTCTATATAGAAAACGTTTTTCTGTTTTTCATATTAAAACAAATATACAGCTTGATTCATGAATTAAAAAATTGTTGTAAAATGGTTGTTTTTAAAGAATCGGTCTAAAAGTACTATGACTCAGTAATTGGTTGAAAACAATTAAAATACTTTGAATCATGATGAAATAATTCTGCATCTTTCATGGCTCTTTCCGTAGGTTGCATCATTAACTGACAACAGTTTACTCTATTTATAAGTGAGTCATTTGATTTATCCACTTAAATAGTTCAAAAAGTGTTTTATTTAATGACAAATAAAGTGACTGATTAATTCAACTGACTCAAAGACATTCAGCTTTGATCAAAAACACTTTTTTCAGGAACGAGTTAAGTTGTTGAAGTATTTATTCAAATGATATGTTCAGCAACAGATTTATTCAGAAATTTAAAAACACAATGATTTATTTTGTTATAAATCAAGTGACTGCCTTTGAGTGAGCCAATGAATCATTTACTAACTTTTTCAGGAATAAAATGAATATCTGTTATGAGTGAGTCATTAAATAAACTATTAAACTGGTTCGTTCAAAAACAGTTTCTTTCTGGAATGAATCAAGTGATTATCTTCGAGTAAGTGACTCATTCACTCAGAATGTTCAGAAATGCTGATTTATTCAAAAACTATTCAATTTACTGTCTTTATGAATAAGTCATTGAATCATCCATTTAACTGATTTGTTCAGTTTGTTCGATTTGTTCTTTCTGGAATGAATCAAGTAATTTATTTAATTATGAGTAAATGACTCATTCACTCAAACAATTAGTTCAGGAACACCGATTCATTCAAAACGTAATCAAATGAATGAGTCATTGAATCATCTGTTCATCCGATTTGTTTAAACACCAATTCATTCAGGAACAAAGTTGGTGACTGTCTTTGTGTTAGTCATTGGATTATTCATTTAAAATGATTTATTGGTTCAATATGAGTGAGACATTCAGTCGATCACTCAAATGATTTGTTCAAACACACTGGTTCATTCAGGAGCAAATCAAGTGGCTGTCTTTTATAAATTAGTCATTTATTTTTTTAACTGATTTGTTAAAACACTAATTAAATCAAGTGACTGTCATTACGAGTCAGTCCTTGAATTATTACTTCAAATTATATAATGATGAAAACCAACTCATTCAGGAATTAAACAAAATGAAGTGTCAAGTGAGTTTTGAAGGGCAGAAGTCAGTTGAAGCGGCATTAAATGAGCTTGTCATTTCATCGCATTACATTCAGATATTTCAGTCTTTTCTTCAGGCCGTCCATCACGCTTGTAGTAGGAGGTGGTTCGTAGGCTGATGGTTCACGTATTTCTGGCACACCAACAAACATAATAAAGTGTACATATGCTGACGCCAGATGCCACCTGTATCAGGCCTTGATACGATCCATATGGTCCAGACTGATTTTTCCAAGATGGTTTTCCCCAGTGGGAAAGAGATAAACCCGGTCTTCGCTCGCCTTTTTAAATGTTGCCAGATCCCTCCTGCGTTACTTACAACTCGCTGACATTTTTAATTATGCCAAAAAGCGGGCGATTCTAAGACAAATTCGATCTAAGGAATCCATTTAAAGCCATAAATAATGACTTCAGTGGCCGCTGGCCCTCAAAACTCTTGGTTTTTCAATGAAAACGAAGAGGGTTTGGGAATATGAAATGATCCTGAGCAGCTTATCCCTTAAAGAATCAATTATGAACGCTTTGGAGAAGATCAGAAGCGCTCGCCCGGCTTTTCAGAGACAGGAAGTGTGCGCTTCAAATAAGGAAGCTGATGCATGTGCCAGGAACTTATCATCATTGCTTTGGGGAGAGAGAGAGAGAGAGAGATAGGGGAAGTCGAGAGAAAGCGCGACACAGAACATCCCTTGCATGATAAACAGTAATAATCCTCGCCATCCAAACCCAAAACCTGTTAGAAAACTCCTGGTCTCCTCTGATGAGACGCCCATGTTCTGGTCTGGTGGTCAGAGGTGTTTGTTTTCTAATCGAGAAGATGATTATCCCAGCGTGATCCGTTAGTCAGGACAGCATTCGTATCTATTAGGGATGCGCAAAAGCGATTAGTCGGTGGGTCTTCTTGGTGACTAGACAGTGACACATCAGCGGATTTCTGAAGACTGGAAACTCTTGACATTTATTGTTCATGGTGAAGTGATGCTTTGAGCGGAAGTGCTTTAAAAATGATGGATTTGAGAACATCTTTAGAATCTTGCAAATCTTGTTTTAAACAAGACTTTGAAATGGTGGATTTTTACGCAATATATTCTTGGAATTTACTAATATGCTTTTGATAAATTTGATCAAATGTAAAAATTATTTTTTATTCTGAAAATTTGTTATTCAGTAATTTTTTTCTTTTATTGTTGTTATTTAATATTATTAAAACTGGATTATTTATATTTAAATTACTGCTGGGCAACGATTAATCGCGATTAATCGCATCCAAAATAAAAGTTTTTGTTTATATAATATTTGTGCGTGTACTGTGTGTATTTATTATGTATATATAAAGACACACACATACACTATATATTTAAAAATATGTATATATTTATATTCATAATTTATATTATATATAAATATATTTAATATATAAACATAACATTTTCTGAAATATATACATGCATGTGTGTGTATTTGTATATACATAATAAATATACACAGTACATGCCCAAATATTATGTACACAAAAACTTTTATTTTGGATGCGATTAATCGCGATTAATCATTGCCCAGCACTAATTTAAATTACAATTATTGAATATAATTTACTGTTATTAATTATAATAATTAATAGTCTAATGTATATATGTAATTTCAAACGGTTGTTTACAAGTAATCATGCTTTTAGTTAGAACATACTTTAAATTTTGGTGTGAATACATAATTTCTTATTGTTATAGTTGTTTATATTACTGTCATTGCAGTAGTTTTTAAAGAAATTAATAATTTTATTTAGCAAGGGTGCAATAAATTGATAAAAACGGACAAAAAAAGACATTTATGTCTGTTTAAAATAAGTACTGTCCTTTCGAACTTTCTATTTTGAACTTTTGATTTCCACAAACATATGAAGCATCACAACTGTTTTAAATATTCATAATGATAATAATATATTTTTTGAGCAGGAAATTAGCATATTAGAATGATTTCTGAAGGATCATGTGACACTGACGGTAATGATGCTGAAAATTCAGTTTTGATCAGATGAATAAATGGCATTTTAACAAAGAAAAAGGTTACTTTAAATTGTAATATTTCACAATATTGCTGTTTTTAATTTGCTTTTCGATCAAATAAACTTCTTTTAAACACATAAAAAAAAATATTACACCCAAATTGATCTTTATTTCTATTTTATACTTTAAAAACCTCATCCAGTAATCGTTTTTCTCAGTTCTGTTCTTTTTCACTGCTTGAATGTTATAGTCAGTGATATAAGCTCAAGTTTTTCAGGTCTGCACAGATTTGCAAAGAGTCTGGCTTTGCTCCTAATAATGGTGATAGTTTGTTCTCTCAGTTTGTTTGGCTCGCGTCCCTTTTTTCCCATCCTCCGGTCTAAAACACTCTTGTGTCTTTCAGCCGTTTCCTCTTGTTCTGAGAGCAAACTTTACACGTCGCACACTGTGGGTGGTTTGAATAACCTTTGCTCAAGTACTCTGCGGCAGAATGGTTTTTGGCAGCCGTGAAAGGACGTCTCAAGGCTGTACGTTTAGCGTGTAACACCTTTATTGTGCGTCTCTCAAAGTCTGTGAACAACAGTGTCTTCGTTACATTTCTGAAATGATAAACTAATGGAGCAGAATTAATTCAAACTCGAACATGTCACAGAGTGCAAAGGCCGTAATGTTGTGTTGGTTCAGTCAGTTGAAGCACTGCTTGAAACACTGATTCTGCCGGATTCTGTTCAGAATTGTATGACAGGAATCAGCGTTTACGTTCACATCAGTGGTCGTGTTCTCACATTTCTCTCGGCTGCAGGCCACTGCTTGTGTTGGATACAGTGTGGCGGTTCTGGCTCACGGTGCTGCTAATGGATCGGCCCCCCGCCGTCCTGCAGGCCTTGATCCAGTGGTGCGACCCCGGACCGCCTGCTGCGCTCAGGCCGCCGCTAGAGATTTCTGACTTCAGTCGCAGGAAACAGCGCTCGCTCATCCAGAACCACACGACCGCTGCTGACAGAATATGACTGACGTCAGGCAGGATTTGATTCAGTCTTGACTTGTACTGAACTACATGTATGTTATAAATACTGCTGTAGTGCTGTAGTTTACATGCTAAAAACACTTGAATTAGCATTGGAAATAAATATAAATGTAATAAATTCATTTATAGTAATAAAATATTAATTTATAAATATAAAAGAATGATTACTTTTTAAGTTGTCATAATTCTGGATATTTTGTTTTATTTAAATTTTTTATTTACACTAAGGAATTTTAAGCAGATGTAATATTTTATCCTGGTATCATTATCATATCACATTTATGAATATATGAATTTCATGTAAATTAATTCAAAAAATGATACACAACGGGTTTTATTTTATAGACTTTTTTTTACACTGAAAAATTTTAAGCAAATGCAATATTTTATCCTGATACCATTTTATCATATCACATTTGTGAATATATGAGTTGCATGTAAATGCATTCAAAAATGATACACATTACAGGGTTTATTTTATAGATTAGTTTTTACACTTTACAGTTTCAAAGGACAATTCCATGCTTATTAAATATTTAAGAACAAATATTTAAGAAATATATTGGAACATTTTGAGCAAAAAAAAAAAAAAAATTATTTTATGTAAATAATATATTTATCAGTTGCCTAGACTTTTAAGTATTTATTTTATAGATTTTATAGTTTGTTTGTGTTTTTTTAATACTTTTAAAGATATTTCAGGCTGATGAAGTATTTTAAGAGTTTGAGCACAACAAATTTATTTTATTGTAATATTTACTATATTATTAAATATACTAACAAATTCTATGTTAACACTGTTGGTTCATATTGTTTTTTTAATAGATTATTATTATTATTATTTTTTTTTTTTTTTAACTTTTTTTACACCTTCAAAAAATAGTTTTAATATT